>NC_046657.1:166521931-166552475 GCF_010883055.1 Belonocnema kinseyi
TTTTGTCGAGAGAAAAAAAATGCGCCATGAAATTTCCTATGAAGTGATATCTTAAAAAGTTGAATTTTCGAAAACTGATTTTCAAGCCATCAGGGGCCAACTGGAGCCGTCTGAAGCGGCCAGGCAAATTTTATGCGTGGTTATAGAATCCGGAGTCTCAATTCCTCTCAGTTCACTAAGGAGAATACCATGACACAAACTCAAAGTTTTAAAAAATTCATAAATTAAAAATAAACTCTTATTCTTTGATATGCTACAATGTCGAAAAACGTGCATACGGTTACATAAGATTTGATGGAATTATGAGAATGACAACTGGATATAAAGACCACAAATAAACTTTTTTCACACTATTAAATAAAATTTTTTACTAAAATGACAGAAATATGTGGCGATTAATAACAATGTTTCAGGAAAGAGAGAATATAAAAAATGTCTGTGCTTATGGAAGGAAAACCATTTGTTGTGATGAATTCCGCACGTATTCAATTCAATTTTGAACCTAATGAAACCTAAATGAATCTAATACTATACATTTAATAATTTCAAATCTTTAAAATAAAAACATTTTATGATTAGGCATTGCAAACCAAATTATTTGAAATCTTTAACATTTTATATTTTAAATATTTAAAACTATAATTTTTAAGAATTTTAAATCAAACTTATTTATAAATTCAAAATTGTTATATTGCAAGAAACTTAAAAGGATTGGATAAGATTTCTACTAAAAATTTAATAAGTTACCTATAATTTATTTAGCCTGAGTTTCAAAATATTGGCGCCACCCTACCTTCTATAATGTTTCCAATCGTTTTCCATTGGGTATCCATTATTCTAAGCTAGGGGTTAAGTTTTCACTACAGCATTTTGATTTGCCTTCCCAGTGGGCACAGAGGTATGAAAATCCCAAGACCGTCCTTGGGACGTTGCTAGAACGTCCTATGTCAGGCCAATCAACGTCTTTAAGACGTCCAACGTCCTAACGATGACCTAAAGACGTCTCAAATACATTGACATTTTCGGGACATATTTCGTACTGACATTAGACGTTTTAAGAACATCCCTATGATGAGCAAAAGACATGTTATAAAAGACGTCTTACGGATGTCCCAAATACGTCTCTACGACATCCTTAATTTTTTTGCCTACTGGGTTAATTATTCACAAGCGGTTTTTTACTCTGTCAAACAAATTTCAACAATATGAATTTGAAAAAAAGTAAACAAACGTTTCACAATAATATACCCGCTAAATCAAACTGCCTAACTGATAATCATACTACATCACTGTCACATCATTTAACGGAATGAATTTTACATTTTGTTAATCCATATACTTTTAACTTTTCAGTCGGTATACCGCCTAAACATTATATTTTTTTCTACTTAAAACTTTTTTTAAATTACTAAAAATTTAATATCTAACCAATAAGAATGTGCGCGTCATGTGTGTTACAAACGAAAACTGAAGAGGTCGTATTGCAGGCAAGTGCATTTCCGTAATACAATCCGATTGAGAACAATTGACACAATTAGTAACAATTTAAACCGATTTAACTTTTGATTACTCATAATCGTTATTAATCGTGTCCAATCGATCATTTCTAGGAGGGTAGGCAACAAGCGGTATTTGATCCTGATGAAAAAATGTTATCTAACTGGCTTCCGGTAACATCTGGAGTCCCTCAGGAATTGGTTTTAGGACCTATTACTGATTCTTAGCTTTTCCTTAAACTTTTTAAATATTTATATTATGCTGACGATCTTCAAATATATATTCATTGTTCTCCTCGTGGTATACCTTAGGCGATCGGGACTTTAAATCAAACGACTGAACTTTTGACTACAGGGGCCACAGCTAACTAACGTTCCATTAACGTTTCTAAGACGAAGGCCATGATCCATGACAGTCCTGTCTATCTTAGTAGCATCGATACTTCAGTTTTACCTCCGCCAATGTCATATGGTTCTATTATTCAATACACTTATTCTACTTGCAATTTGGGCGTCATCTTTAATCTTTCGCTTGACTGGCAGGAACACGTCTGTCATATATGGTAGTCAATAAAATACGTAGAACATTGTATCCTCTTAAAGTTAACAGAAAAATCTTAGATAAGTCGCTGCGCATTAAATTAGTATCTATGCTGTTCTTCCCTCTCTTAGATAACTGCTGTCTGGTGCACGACGATATGTCACTCGAACTCGATGTAAAACTACAGAGAGCACTAAATGCATGTGTTTAATTGGTTAAGAGTTAAAAATCGACGGAAATATTCTATGGAGGTCAACCTTTACTGCATTATGAATTTAGAAAATCCTCAGTTTCTTCGCGAGCCATTTCAATATGTAGACAATGTTCGGAGTCATGTTATAAGAAGAGACCGAAATATACTGTACATACCTACCTGCAGAACTTCTACATATTCCAATTCTTTTCCTATCCCTTCTGCTAACCTCTGGAATTCACTACCCAATACTATGAGAGCTGCTGATTGTTTAGCTTCATTCAAGCTCAGTATTTTCCGGCATTTATGTCTGAGAAAATATAACTTTTATAGATTTATGTAAGTTCCAATGTTTCTTCTTATTAATTATCAGTGATTTTGATACTAATCTCGTTTTTATTATATAGTGGTCATTTGTTCTCGCACTAGTTGTTACAAGCTTTAAAATTCTGTAATTGATTATTTGATTCTGAATTTCAGTAGAAAAAGGCAGTTGAATTTCAGAAGTAACCAAAAGGATCATTCGCCAGTTGAAAGTCAGCTGTTTTATGTACGTAAAATGTACTTTATAGGTTAATTTAAGACGCAAAGATTATTGACTTTCCGTCAACGCGTGCGTGTGAAATGAAACTTATAGGTTAATTTAAGTCAGCTGATTGTTGAAATTCATAAAATTTATGCGCTATCGTTCAGTTGTTAGGATCATGAAATGAATATAAAATTAAAAATTGAATAATTTTAGGAAATACATTTTTTTTTAAAGTGAGCATTGAACAAATTATTCAATTTTTGCCTAATAAATCTAGTTGTTTTATCCTCCAAGTCGATCGTATTAGTAGTAGGGAAAAAGAACTAATTGACACTAAACAAGACACTTATATCCATTTCAAGCTACGAGGTACAGAACATCAATCTTCAATCCTTTTTCATATATTTTTTTATCACATATGTACCATTATTATATTTATACTCAAAATCCGTTTTAGATCTGAGTACATATATAAAAGTAGGCAACGTTGACGAAACAACTATCATGAGCTCAGTGTTGATCGCTACTATCCAGCGCTATCGACGCCATATTGGCTATATCAGATACGAGACACTGCACTTAAGTTCCATTTTTGGTTGAAATTAAGTGAATTACTTAATTTAATGCAAAAATGATATTCATCTACATTTAAAATTCATCATCTTGTATTACTGTGTACATGATTAATGTATTTTCATTATTGTATTTATCTTTTCTGCTAATAACGATTTATAATCAATGTAAAAGTACAATATCTTGTAAAACTGCGAACATCACCGGCAAAATCTCTATACTGAATGTTACATTTTTGCAGCACGTCTTGTAAGTTCAACTCGTTCAGCTCTATACCATATTACGAATTTTAATTATTATAAAAACATAGTGGGTGGTTTTATTAATTTAAGATGTAAGTTTCATGTACTCATCGTTTTTCCTATTTTGTATCTTGGCTCCAACGTGGCCAAGTTTTTAAAACTCTATGGAATCTTTATGTAACATATATGTAACTTACAACAATATATTAACAATAAAATGAGTGCTAACTAAACTAACTGTATAAATGATCTGTATTTTTTAACCTGTATGTAACCTATACGAAACTTGCATCAAACTTAGACTTCACTCACTGAGATCTAACCTTTTAAAATGCTTTCTAAAATTGTAATAGTTGGTAAAACTAATTATGCGAACAGGACAACGTAGATTCATATTTTAATGCAAATAAATTTTAAAAAATTTGTCATACGACATTCGAAGTTCGAACTATGTTAAACGCTGGAAGGACGAAGTGATGGCACTGATTCATTGCGAACGCGCGGAATTAGGAAGTTATCCGCCATGAGTAACTTTTTAATTTGTTAATTAAAATGTTTATGAAAATAGAAATGATTAATTATTAATTTGAACCGACAAATTCTTGAATGATTTACTTGGAACTGGTTAACTTTTTCTCGTCCAACTCATTTTCTCCCAATTAAGCAACTTAATATCTTAGGGATAAGCTGTTTTTTTTGTTCAAATTAAAAATGGCACTTTTAATCGCATTCATGAACTGGATAATTTGGCTTAATCATACTTTTTTGGCCTCAATTCAGAAAAAAACTCAGCTCAAGAGTAAATTTTGTTTTTATCTTTATATGCTCATTTTAATTTTACAAAATGTTATCTCGCACTCCGTCATGCCGTCGGAAAATAACCCAACATCAGACTAGTCCTAGAAAGTCTCACAACCAGCACTCTGTAAGAAAACTAGACACATGCCGCCCGGACCAGGAGAATTATAAGAACTGAAGGACTTCAGGGCCCATCTGACTTTGGCTGGGATAATAATCTTGTTGGCTAGCAGCCTTTGCGGGCCCAGCTGGGCGACAGACGGCTTTGATTGCCTCGAAGGTGTTGTCCCCTCTTCTCCTAACTTTGTGAAGCCCGGAAAATGTACCTCGATCAGGTGAGTCAAGGTACTCCCGTCAGAATCTGAGGAGCACCCTCCGGGCAATTTCACAGTTCCGAAAATAGCATCCGGATTTCATCCTCTGCTCCTTTATCGATGTATGTGCAAAAGTTGGTCCAGCTTTTATGCTTTGCCTTACGAATTGCCCTCAATGATTACTTTCATAAGTAGATTTGATGACTTCCGTGAAAATCTCGGCCGCCATCCCAAGGTTATCACCGTCTCTAATTGACCTGGGAACTCTGAGAGTCACTTCTTAGTTCAGTGGAAAACTAATCCCAGTCCGTTCATCTTTGATTTCTGGCCCACTTAGGACCTGTAGGTACAATGGATTCCAACTCAAACTCTATCTATGAGTGATCTGAGAGTGGGTTCATCTAAAACTCCACTTCTTGATGTTAACTCTAAAAGTACCGATACAGAGAGTAATGTCGATGATTCCTCCCTGACCGAGTATTCCACTTGATCGTTACCTCTTGAGTTGCCGTCCGTGCTGTCCCACAAAGTATTGTGGGAGTTAGCGTCGCACCCCAGCAGAAGAGGAAGACCCCTTCCGTTGCAGTAGGCACCTCCACTGGTGGATTTTTATCGCTGTGATATGGAAAGTAAGACCATCCCATGACTAGCCTTCCTATTATTTTAAGATTCGTGAATATCACCATCAAATCTCTAGAACATAGCTCGAGCATCGGGACGACGTCGACTCCCTTCGCCAGAATGCAAGCCCTTGGATACCTGTGTGCCTCGCAGCCATGCCCCTCTTCATAATTACAGAGGTGACTTTGCTGTGATGTAAGTTAATTTAGGTAATGGTTAGACCGGGAGCAGTCATTTAGGTCTGCTCCCAATCTTTCTGTACTTCGACAGGCTCCAACTGTCCCTGGCTGGGTACCTTAAAGTTGACCTGTCCAAACTTGTAAAAGGGCCTTCTGTTGAGAACCCCATGAGCCGTCGTCTGAGACTCAGGAATTCGCACAACTAGGATGAGTTAGATTCTTCATCCCGTTGTGTCCTCTTCCTGCGGACTGTCGTGCCTGAGGATTCGCCAATACGCTGGCCTAAGTGAGGGGTCGAATCGCTCCAAACGCCGGAGGATCACAGACGGTTCTTCCAGTTCATCTGGGAACCATGCCGCAGCCCTTACTATCTTTTAGAGCAACTGAACTCCATCCACCTTAATAGATGCACCTTCCCAAGAGGTTGACTCAACTACAGCCTTGTTTAACCAAGTTTTAGACGCTGGGTCGGCTACCACAAATGCAAAGACCCCTCTCCTACAGAAGGAGGTCCTGATTCTTTCCAATTGATTTGGGGGCACTCTTACGAGCGCCCTCCGGGTAGCCTTTCTGAAAAGCTCAAATTTCTCTGTAGTGGGTATCGAGTCCAGCTGGGTCGTATCCGCACCACCATCTTTAGGGGTCAGCCTTTTGAGCGCCTCGCTTCTGAGCCTCAGTGCTGTTTATCAGCGTTATAGTTGCCTACGTTCGAGGTGACGTAGCTGCTCCACTAGCCGGTTGCGTTTGCCTCTTAATTCTCCTTTTCAGGGAACCGTTGATGCGTTTTTTTTATTGGAGAACTGGTTTACCGCACCCGTTTTCATAGCAAGAGTTGGTAAACGAATGATACATTTTTGGGGGTATGAAAAGTGATTAGCAAAGGAAGAGTTACACAAAAATGTCAAACTGGGAAAAATGAGGAAAACTGATTGGATGGGAAACGGCAGAAGAGGGTCAGTTGGCGGTTGTACCTTGCCCTTTTCGGAGATACCTAATGTACATGACAAATTCAAAAACTTCCAGATTTTAGGGAGGCTAGCCAACGTGTGCAATTAAATCATAAACATCTTGACTGACGACAATGTTCAAAGGATAAATAGAAGCTCAGGCTACGAGACCTTGGACGAAGTAAATTAGTTTACTCTAGACAATTTGAAATCTCTCTGGGAATCTTAAGATGAAAAGAGTCCTTTCATACAACATCTTTGTCGAGACGAGGTATTTATATAGGGCTACATGAAGCGAGGGGTTGAGAAATCTGTTTTGATTAGAAATTGTAAATTCTGACGAACAACCATTATAAATTATATTCTATTTATTCTAGAATGCGCGACGTGCACGAAGTATAAAAATTTATAATAAAATACATGACATTAAATTATTTACAAACCAACACGTCGGTCCATTTGAACGAATCGCGTTCAACAACAAATTTGTAATACTTTAGACAAAACATAATATTGAAGTCCTAATACAAATGAAAATGATACGAGAGTGAGAATGATGTATACATTTGGCGAAAATTAAATAAAAAAGGTCGATAGAACTTGAGAGTAACAGGTTAGTCTTAGTTGCCTCCAGCGTTGAGAGGAAAGTCGATAGGAAGAGGACAAAGCCTTTTAATACAGCGTTTATACTCTTCCGTGTCAATCCTTACGGTAACTGTCCTGATGATTCCATCCTTACTCGGGTGAGTTGCTGTCACTCTGCCCACTGGCCAATGCATGGGGGGAGCATTGTCATCTTTAATCATGACTAGGGATCCACCCTTGATGCAATGATCTTCAGATTGCCATTTACTGCGAACGATAAGTTGATTCAGGTATTCTTTATGCCACCTATTCCAAAAATGCCGCCGCATCTGCTGGGCGTGCTGCCAATTTGACAAACGATTGGTAGCTGTGCCCGTGAAGTCCACCTGTGGGAAGCTAGTTAATGGACCACCAATAAGGAAATGACCAGGAGTCAAGAAGCGAGTATCATTGGGATCTGAAGACATAGGCGAGATTGGACGAGAATTAAGAATTGCATCGATTTCAATGACATAGGTTTCAAGTTGCTCGAAAATCAATAAAGTTTCTCCTACCGTACGCAAAAAATGATGCTTGAACGACTTTACTGCAGCTTCCCAAAGACCACCGAAATGTGGTGATAAGGGGGGTATAAATTTCCAAGTTATTTTCTCATCTGATAAGTATTGCTGCACTCTTTTAAAGTGCTCGGACGATTCAAACAATTCGTAAAGATCCTTGAGCTCACGACTAACGCCAAGGAAATTTTTTCCGTTATCAGAATGCATAGATTTGGATTTTCCTCTTCTAGAAAAGTCTTTTTAGACTGCCGATAAAGGCTTCTGTTGTCAAAGAGCTGACTAATTCGAGATGTACTGAGGCTGTATATGGCTGTATATGGCTCTCTTTGAGGAAGTAAAAGAAACAAAGCGGTCAAAATCGCTAACAAATAGTATTAGTATAAATATTTCGAAATCGATCATTATCTAGGAAGATAATAATGATAATAATAGTCAAAGTAATTTTATAAGTTACAGGAACGAAGATTATTTCATGATTAATACTGTATAAATTGATTAACAGGAATTTGTGTTTTCTATCATATTGAAATAAAAGTTTAATGATGATACGGCTGAAAAATAGTACGAGGCTCGAGGACTGAAAATCATTATATTTTATAAACTATAATTGCTCAAGAACTTGAATTTGTAACAAAAATGTTGAAAAAATTGAAATATTATTTTTAGTAACAAAAATATTTTTGTAATATATATGAAACATATAATCATGAATTTTTTATGTAATCTCCCCAAAAATATATTTATTTAACTTTTATTCTGATTTGCCTACAGACAAGATGTTTTCGGAAGTTATTGAAAATTTAAGAAAACATTGAAATTTATACTATTTTTGCAATATCTACTTAAAAATTAGACAAATTGGATTCACCCTGGGCTTATTTTAAACAGAATTTTGAAAACAATCAACCTTTTAAAGAGACATTTTTTTAGCTCCGGTATAATTAAAGCGATACATACAAAAAAAAACGATTTTTCTGAGTGAGTTCAAACTTTTGCAGGGCAGTGTAGTTTTACGGTTTTGGTGTCGCACGACAAGTGCCATAATCTGGATCTAGACCATAGGGCTGTACGTTTTAAAATAAGGCAAAGTGTGCCAGGCTTATGACCATTGGCGGATCCAGGGGGGGGGGGTCGCCCCGATCGCCCCCCCCGTCGAATTTTTAGCCAAAAAGTATAACTTTTTAACAATATTGTTAAATTTTTAACCAAACATCTGCATTTGTGTCCAAGAAAAATTAAAATTCTACTAAAACAGTTAAATTTTTAAATCGAAAAGAAAAATTTTCAAAAAAATACTTGAATTCTTATTTAGAAAGAATTCAGTTGACTTTTCAACACAAACATACGAATTTTCAAGGAAAAGTATATTTTCTAGGAAGAAGTTCAGTTTTCAACAAAATAGTTGTATTTTCATCTAAGAACGATTTAATATTTCTACTAAAAAATGTGAACTTTTAAATTAAAACGACAAATTTTCAATAACAAAAAAATAGTTTTCATACAAAAAAATGCAGTTAACTTATCAGCTACATAATATAAATTTAAATAAAAGGTTATAATTTTATATGAAAAGATTTGGATTTTCAGCCTAAAAAGACTCATTTTTAACAAAACAGTTAAATTTGTAACCAAAAAGCATGGCTCTTTAAGGAAATTGTTTAATTTTCAACCAAGTAATACAATTTATAACTAAAAAGATAATCTTCAGAAGAAAGTTTTTGCGTATTTTCAAAAATTATGTACATGAATGAGTGAAGGGCTCCATATCGTAACAAATCGTAACAAAATTCCTCCCGTTTAGCTGTTACATAATTTAAGTACGGTCCCTAAATATGAACGGACGATATATACGAGATCATAATATTATTTTTTTCAAAGTGATAAATACCCTTCCCTTATCGCCGTTACGGCACATTTTTTGTATTATGTTTTAAAATATAATAGGCGTTTTCCAAATAAAAAGGTCTTTTAATGTAAAGTATTGACTATAAATAAATAAAACAATATTTTAAAGTCACAATGATTGGCTTTTCAATATTTTTTTATTCATACAAATATTGAAGTTACTTAATGTAAGGTACTAATTGAAATCCACCAATTTAAAACTTTTTTTCAATACCATAAACAACGCAAAATAATATTATTGATAATACAATATAAATATGCCAGATAACTATTTATTTGTTAAGTTTTTGAACACTTGAATTCGAGCTGACATCGAATTCTGAGAATTGAGAATAAGGGAATAAATTTTATTAGTTTGTTTTTTCATTTAAAAAATATAATTTTTATAAGATTCTTGAGAAAATTAAAAAAGTTTGTTGAAGATTTCAGATGAGACATAAAATAATCTAGAATATTTTAAAGAAATTTCTTACTCTTCTCAATTTTCCCAGGTATTAAAAAAAATTTGTTTACTTTCTTCAAACCTTTAGGAATGCTTTGAGGGCTTCTAAAGTTTTTTTTATGAAATCTTTAAAAATCTATATTTCTAACAATCTTTTAAAGTCTGCAATTCTTTTTGAAGCTCTTCAATTCTTCTAAATAAGTTTAAAAACTGTTTTGATTATCTCTCGAAGTTAACTTTTAAAAATATAAAATTATTGAGGATTTTTACATGAATTTTGGGAAATTTAAACCAAACTCTTCTCATACCTTCTGAACCTTCTAATCTCTAAAAATTATTCAAATCTAACCTAATTTTTTTTTAAGTTCTGTAGAATTTAAATAATTGCATTAAAACCTTCCAGATTCTTCAAACGTTACAAAACTCTCCAAAAATCTTCAAAAGTTTTAATTATTTTTTAATTGTTTTGAAACTTCCGAATATCTATTAAACTTACTCGACATTGTTGTAAAATTGTTGAATATGGCAAATTTTCAAAATTTTGTTAAAAAATTTTGTACTCTTTTAAAAAATTTTAGAAAATACTTAAAAATGTTATGTAATCTTTTTCCAATTTACTCCTAAAATGAACTACAAAACAATCATTAAAAATTTCCCAATGAATCTTAGGAACATTTTTTTCATTTTCTTGACACCATGCAAAATTTGGTTAATTAAAAATTTTTTTAAATACTGGAAATTTTTTTTAAAATGTCTCCAAGTCTTCCATATTCTTTTTCCACGCTTTTTGAAATCTTCAAAACTTACATTTTTTAAAAATCAAACTTAAGCCATTTAAAATTTTCCCAGAAATCTTACAAAACAATATCTCCTCAAATCTGTTATACTTATTAAAAAGGTTTTAATTTTGTTTTCGAATTCTTCGAAATAAGTTTTTTCACATAATTTAAATTGTATCGATTTTAAAATGTAAGAAAGGTTACAAATTATAGTGTGGTTGCGAAGCGTTAGGAAGATCATTCTTTCCCATTATTAAACAACCATTTACAATTAAACTTTCTCTTCTATCTATAATATTTAGAAACATTTAGAAATAAATTTTATGATGAAATAAAATTATTTATTTCGAAATTTTGATATACAGAGTAGATGGTGCAGAAAATTATTAAATTAAAAATGTTACGTAATCGGGTCAAAATAGCCAGAAGGGGTGATAGACCCACATATAAGAAGAACGCACGTCCATACTCAAAGTCTTAGAAAATATCCCTGTAATTTAGAAGATTTATATTTCTGTATAAGAAAAAAACAACTCAACTCTAAATACATACAATCCAATTAAGATGCACGTCTAACAAACACATTTTGAAATAACGCTTAAACTAAATTAAACGTACTAGTCAATGACTGAATCGTACGAAATAGGAAGATAATCATTTTCAGTATGAAAATAGACATCCTTAAAATCAGTTCCATACGTGAATTTGCGCACAATTTTTTTCACAATTTTTACGCGATGCGAAATTCTCCAATCATCAAGCATTGTTCCCTCATTGCTTATGATCAAAAGCGGATAATTTTCATTTTTAGTATCCCGAAGCTGGATATTATGATTAATAGCTCGAACGAGCAAACCCGTGACTTTAGGGCACATTTGCAAGATCAGCATTTTAAGATGAACTGTACGCTGAATAAGAGCATGTAAGCCATAGTCTGAAACTCTTTTGCAGTTTGAACAATCCAGAACTTTCAGATTCACACTGACCCCGCGAAGATATCTCGATGAAAGCTTTGTATAACTCATAATTAGGTACTCGAGCTTTGTTAATTTTCCAATGTCAGTCATTCCTCCGTCGGAAAGATGAAAACAACCTGAAGAATTTTTTATTTTGCATAAATTTCATGTTCGTTTTTCAATATTTCAAATAAAATCGATGAGCTTTTCCACATTCCCCGACTATTTTTAAAGTTTGATGTTACGCCTTACCCACGGTTCAATGTGTATTTTTCCCGAATTCTTGTTTACACACAGGAAACAAAAATCCATACACTTCTGTTAAATGGGTTTCAAAGGCTTTTGAATTGCGTATCTGTCACTCGAATTCCAAATTGCCGCCGATTTGTTTTTAAAGACTTTTAGTCGTTATATTTTTGTTGACTAACTTATATTAGACCGGGAGCCACACAGAAGAGGTGGTATGACCTAAAGGTCCCCGGAATTTTTTTAATGGATATTTTGCCTAATGGTCTCCGTTATCCAACGGTATGAGGTGCTTTCGCGAGATGACGGTCGTTCTCGAAATATTGTTAATTAAACATTTTTACATAACTTATGCTATATCTTCTAAAATTATCGACATATTAAGAAATTTTTTTCGAAACTGTTAGGTATTATTGAAATAAACAATTTTTCTCATGAAAAATTTTTTGTCTGCCTCACAGTGTTTGCAAAAAACGCAAAAAAGTATAATATAATAATCGATTTTTATGCATTGTTTATGGGTATTTTAAAGATTCTTCTTTAGAATTAGTTTGATTGTGTTAAGACACGTGAAATTTCTTTGGCAAATTTTGGCATCTGATTGACAGTTTATATAAAAAAAAATCGCAAACAAGATTTGCAACAAGGTTTCTTTGAAACCATAGAAGGAAAAATTTGGTCTAAGACTGTTTTCCGAATCTCGAAAAGTTTATTTACAACAAAATAATTAAGTTAAAGGAAAATATATAGTTAAATTTCAACAGGGGGAGTAAAGATATTAACCGATTTTTTTCAACCTTTTTTTGATTTTCTCGAAATAATATAACGAGGATAATTCAGCCTATTGAAATTAGATTAATTAATATTGTACACATTTTGATTTTTCTCAATCGACACTCTTGTAACAATGGTAAGATATTTGGACCTTTTGCTTTCTTAGTGCGGCTCCCTATGGCTAGCTGATTAGTGCCGCTCGAGTGGATGCTTTCTTGCCTGGTCCGCCCTTCCCATTGTTTAAAATTGGAGCCATCGGAGAAAATCAACATTTTGTACAATATTAATTAATTTAGTTTCAATAGGCTGAATTAGCCTCGTTATATTATTTCAAGAAAATCAAAAAAAGGTGGACAAAAATCGGTTAATATTTACTCCCCCTGTTGATATTTAACGGTATTTTTTCCTTTAACTTTATTTTTTTATTTTTAAATAAACTATTCGAGATACGAAAAAAAGTCTTAAACAAACTTTTTCCCTCTATGGTTTTTTTAGCAAAATGAGAAAACAAAGTGTGAAAATGTTAATAAATGTCGGTTACAATCGGGTTCAAAGAAACCTTGTTGCAAATCTTGTTTGCGGTTTTTTTATATAAACTATCAATCAGATACGAGAATGTGCCAAGGAAAATTTATGCGTCTGAACACAATCAAGCAAATTCTGAAGACAAATCTTCAAAAGACCCATAAACAATGCATACAAATAGATTATTATATTACACTTTTTTTGCGTTTTTTGCAAAAACTATGAGGCAGACAAAAAATTGCACATGACAAAAATTGTTTATTTCAATAAGACCAAACAGTTTCAAGAGAAAATTTCCTAATATGTCGATAATTTTCCAAGATATAGCATAAATTATGTAAAAATGTTTAATTAACAATATCTCGAGAACGACTGTCAGTTCGCGAAAGCACCTCATAACGTTGGATTCAGGAGATCATTTTGCACAATATCCATTTTAAAAATTCCGGGGACCTATTTCCGCGGACCAAACGGTTCTTCGCTCCCGGACTATATGCCGTGAAAGACTAATAAATGAAATAGAAAAAGGAATCTAGTAGACCTGCACATGATTTCTTTTAATGTTTAGACCAGACATGCCCAAGCTGGGGAAATTCCCGCCAGCCACACATGTTTTGCGCTTACCATTGTTTCGGCTGGAGAGCGAGAGTGGTGGTAGACGCGTGCTTAACACTCTCCTCTCAGACCCAAGCAGCACCGCAGATACGGTATATCTGACAGGGTGCTTCGGGTGACTAACTTTTCAATATACGTTTGTAATAGTGACCAGAGTTTTCATTATTATATTTTATTATTTTTACATTTTTTGACAATGAATGTAATTAAAAAAAGAATTGTACAAAGCTTTTCTTTTTTGTACAAATGTGGAATGTTGAATATTTTAGTATCAGCGTTTTTTACATTGTGCATATGATGTATAGAAATATTGGGCGATACTTTTTGCAGATAGCAATTTATTAACATCATGCACAACGTAGAAATGTACGTTGCAGAAATGAAATATAATTTAGAAGTCTGAATCCTATTCCGTATCAATAAATTCAGATATGTTATACTAAAACTAAATATTATATGTGTTAAGTACAATATTCGAAATTGAATTTGAGCCTACTACGTTGATATGTTTAAGTTTTAAAATTTACTTTAAGTCTCTAAGTTTTAAGACTTTAAGGCCATGTGATGAGTGTAACAGCTGATCAAGTCAGCCCTAAGATCAATATTTTTTCACCCATATTGAATAAATATGGAATAAATATGGAATAAATATTAAAAGATCGTTTGTGGCCTTGCGCTAGTGCTGCTTTGATACAGCTGATACCAGATCGATACGTATGTCAGACCAAATATGTTTATTTGCATTTCAACTGCAAACATTAGTTTTTGCATTGTTAGTGCATAATGTTCGTAAGCGATTTTTGTTGTTTTGTCCCACTTTGATAAATATAAACCTCATAAGGGGCCATCCATAAATTATGTAACGCAATTTCCCGACCATTTTGACCCCCCCCCCCTCCCTTATGTAACGCTTTTTCCGACTTTTCCCTGTAGTTTTTCGCCATTGTATAACACTGCGCTGGACCCCCCCCCCCCCTATGAAGTGTTACGTAATTTATGGATGGCCCCTAACTAGCCCATTGACAACATTGCAAATTGCTTGCAGGGCATGGACATAGGAAACAAGGGACCAGACATGCCATCCTAAGTTCGGCGAGCGGGGTTGAATCCACGGGAGGGGGGAGAATTCTATGAGTGGGGAGAGCCGCCACCTACGATGTGCATTTGATTATGCGCACGAGCATTTTTGCTTGCATGCATGGACATAGGAAACAAGGAACTAGGCATGCCATTGCGGGGGTGATGCAATGAGGGGGGAGGTCCGCCACCTTTTGATGTCCCGCGACAAACATGGCAGCGCCCACATGTTTATATTTTCATGCACAGTTTGTCGGCAAAATTGCTCGTGCGCATAATCAAATGACACATCGTAGATGGTGGCTCTCCCCACTCATGGAATTCTCCCCCCTCCCGTGGATTCAACCCCGCTCGCCAAGTTAGGATGGCATGCCTAGTCCTGTGTTTTCCATGTCCATGCTTGCAGGGTTTAACGACAGCACGGTCGGTATTTCTCCAAAATAAAAATTTAAAAAAAAAAACTTTTTTCACTATTGTAATTATTTAGGACCAATGACAAATTCTTGCATGCCTTCTATTTATCGTGCCAAATTTGTACACGATATCTCATTCCGTGTGGACGTAAGTTGGGAAAGAAAACTTCCACTGGTATTTTCTTCGAAAAAAATTTTGTCTTAAAATTTCCACCGGAACAAAGCAAAGACATGGACTTTAGTACCTCCTCTTTCATTTCCCAAACTTTCAGAGCGATACCTCATTTCTTTTAGACATAAGTTGGGAAAGAAAAATCGAATACCAGGTTTGGTCACGTGACCCTCTCGTCACAAGGCTTTAAGTCGGGGTTTAGGTTGGCGTTTACAGTTTTCACCGTTCAAGTACCTGCGTGTCATCAAGATAGGTAATATTGTTAGGCGATGATGAGAAGAATGTTGAAAGTTTGCAGACATAAATACTTTGTACAATTCTCCTTTGAATTACATTATTTGAAGACAAATGTAAACATGCTGAAATAAAATAATTAAATATCTAGTCACCATTACAAATTTATATTGGAAAGTTAGTCGCCCCAAGCACCCTAACAGATATTTAGTATCTGCGGTGCTGCTTGGGTAGGAGAAAACATGTAGCACAAAACATGTGTGGCTGACGGGAATTTCAAAATTTCAATTTCAAAAAAGTCGGTCTCATTCAAAAATAAAGAAACCGATTATAAATAACCTTGCTTGAAATGGATATTGCAGTACATGGCAGATTCGAAGCTGTTTGAGAAAATGACCGATGCACATAGTCGCAAACCGATTCGGTTTTAACTTTCTGACTCTGCAAATGACCGATACGCAATTCACAGAGTCCTGGGCATATTAATAAAAAAAAGCGTTGACATTTTGAAAAATAAAACATCATCAGACAAACGCTTTCTTCCTTGTTGGACAATTTTCATCAAAAAAGTAGGTATTTTTTATAAAAAATATGATTTTTCCACCAAAAATAGAAGAATTCAATTTCCAGTAAAAACAATAAATTTTTAAAGAAAGAATAAATCCTCAATAAAATAGTTCAATTTCCAGTTAGAAAATAAAATTTTAAACAAAAAAAAAAAAAACAAATTTTCAACCAAAGAAATTAATTTTTATGCACAATTATGATTTCTCGAAAAAAAGTTCACTTTTCTACAAAATAGGTAATTTACTAACAAAAAAGATTATTTCTATCAAAAGAGGTAAATTTTCAACAAAAATTGTAGTAGTTAAAGTGAGTTTACAACTAAAATGATTAATCTTCAACTAAAAAATATAATTTATAACCAAATACATGAATTTCCAACTAAAAAGATCAATTTTCAACTAAAAAATAAACTAATTTTCAACCAAATATTTAAATTTTGAACCAAGGAATTTAATCTTTAATCAGAGAGACTGATTTTCAACTAATGAAAGTACTATTCTTCCAAAAAAGAAGAATCGTCATCAAAATATTTAAATTTTAAACCAAAGAAATTAATTGTTAACCAAAAAGACTGATTTTCAGCTAGTGAGAGTACTATTTTTTCAAAAAAGACGGTTTTTCTACAAATAGTAGAATTTTTAACTTGAACAGATCAATTTTCAACGAAAAATAGAATCACTTTTCAACCAAGAATATTAAATTTGTATCGAAAAAAGCCCAATTTCTGATAAAAAATCGAACACTTAAATTTTCAGTTAAAAAATTAATAAAAATAATAAATACCAATAAATAAATTTAAAAAAGTAAGTCTTTGACTGGAATAGTTGAATTTTAAACCAGAAACATGAAATATATATATATATATTCAATTTTTGGTTTTTTAAAAATATGGCTGGTTGAAGATTAAAATTTTTGGGTTGTGGCTTCAAATATTTTGTTTAATTTTTTTAATTTTTTATGAATTTAACGCGTTTTTATATAAAATCAAAATGTTTTTAGATTAGAACATTAACTTTTACATTTTTTTCATTTAGGATTGATCTTTTTTGTTTGAAAATTTAACTATTTCGCCGAAGAGTACTTTTTCAAATGTTTATTTTGTATTAAAAATTAGGTGTTCGCTTAAGGAAATGTAGTAGTATTAATTTCTAATTTGGTATTTTCAACCAATTTTAAATAAGCTATCAATACGTAAAATTAAAAAAAGCGCTTCTGTAAAATGTTTCGATCATAAACTTAAAAATAAAACGATAAAAAATGCATGCTAATTCTCTAACGTCTTTGAATATTTCTAGTGATTTATGTTATATATTCGAATTTTTATAAAAATGAAGGATATATGTATACTACCTAACTATAAGAAGTACTTTAAATGGGGTTTCTTTCCACATTAAAATTATTTTATTCTTAAAGCTAAAAACGATTAATTTTTCGAATTTTAAAGGCCTCAATTCAAATGATTCAATTTGGGCGTTTAATTTACAACTATTCAGTTTTGAATACTAGAAGATTTGAAGGTTTACCAAAGAATTGAGGCTTTGAAGCTTTAAATTAAATATGTTGAAATTCGAACATTTTTCGAAAAAAAATTCACATTTTCGGACTCTATGTTTATTTATAAAGTTATTTTTGCAACCTTTTTTCAAGTCGAATTCCATTTTATAAGGAAAAAAGGTTTTCTGGAGAAAGTTTAAGAAGATACAGGTGGTTGAACAGTATTTTTATGTATCACAAATTTCTATTTGAAGCAAATTGGCTCAATAATATACTAATTTAAAATACTAAATGTAAGTATGTTTGATAGAAAATACGTTTTAAATCAATTAATTGAAATTATAGAAAAAATTTAACAAAAATGTACAATTTTATCTATATTATATACTCATAGGTTAGGGAGGTTAGAAATTCAAAATATTTCATGTTTATATTATCACTTTTAAACATGAACCTACTTCACAATGTAAAATATTATGAATAATTTATTTCAAATCGTAATCGGAAATTCAGTAACTTTCTCCATCTATCTAAGTTCTAAACCAAATTGGATAAAAGTCAAGTTAATGCTTCTCAAGTCGAGGTTAGGCAGGTAATGATTTCAAGACAATGTTTACATTTTTATAATGTCGAATACACAAAATAATTTCCTTTCACAATTTTAAATCATAACTCTATCTAGAAAAAAGTAAATGATTAATTAAAATTTAAAAACTCATCTTATTACTACGTTTTATTTATCTCCTAATCTTAATCGTCCGACTTCGGTAGCACTGCCTAGATGGATGTTCATGCTTGACAGGCTGTCCGATCTCTGGGTAAATTATAGTAAAACATTCTGCATCTTAGTTGGACAGATTAAAAATCCATAAATACGCAATAAATAAATTAAATTTTCCAAAGAGTTCGAAAATTTTGAGTCACTCTCGTTTGGAAAAGGCACACAGAAAAAACTGAAGTTAAATTTTGTTGAATGTAAAATTTCCCGCTGATAAAGTTCACATGCTATTTGGCGAAAGTTTATCCTACGATGGAATAAAAGCTGTCGTCTGCTACGGCGTCCTTAACAGCAATAGTAAACGGGCAATGTATGAGTTAATTCGAGTTCTAAATCGGGACACCAGATTTAAAAGGACAAAAAAAAAGCAAAAAGCAACTGACAGATGGGAATCCCCGTTTCTCTCCCATACAATGAAGTTAAACGACGATAGATAGCGCTGGCGTCGCAATCCTCGCTACATCTCGAATAAAAATGGAGCAATTATAAGGCGACAGATTATCCAGGCAAGGTTAAAAACCGAAAATTATCTTCTATTCATGTAAAGTTTATACGACAAGGTTAATTTTTGTAGCGGTGAATCTTTCACCTTAAATCGATGTAAACTTTATCTTCCGTTTTTTTGGACAGCCATTTCAGTCAAAACTTAACTGAAGTCATAACTTTTCAGAATCAAAATGTGTACGTCTATTTTCTGGCACAGAAAACAGCACACATACCAAAAATTTTAATTTTTGACAGTAGCCCAGTTTAGAACTTCACATAAACTCATTGTGTTGTTATAAATGATTAATTTGAATATGTTACATTTTTAATGTTTCTAATTTGAAAATCTTTGGATATATTAATTATCGATGCATTTCTCCAATTTCAAGTGGTACCAAATTTGGAAAAGCTTAAATTTGTTTACTAATTTTCAGTTTGTAATTATTTTGGAATATTCTGAAAGTTATAATTGTTTAACATTGAAAGCTTGAAAGTTTTTTGTATTGTTGAAGTTAATAAAATAGTGCGTTGACATTTGATAAAATGCAAAAAAATATTTCAGCAATGGCCCGTTGATGTTTGCATAACTAGTGAAGATTTTTTAAATTTTCAATTGATAATGTAATTCGAAACACCCTGCTGGAAGTCGAATGATTGAAAAAGATAGAAATCATGGGATGGGTAAAAAACTAGACGTTAATTTAGATGGACATAGAGACAGAAAAGATAGACGTTATTAGCTGTGGGATAACGGCGTGGCGACTTAACAGGGAAACTGGGAAATTACCTGAAATTTATTTTGAAACCCGGGAATTTACTTCTGATCTCAGTAAAATTCAAGTTTTCATCATTTAAATAATAATTGTCATTTTAGAAAAGTGATTTTTACTCGATCCACAGCCGCAGGAAATGTGAGTCTTTTTATTAGTTAACGAATTTATTTATGGTTTATAGATCTTTAATTTCTTATATCACCTCAATTTACTGTAATTAAATTATAATTTATTATTGTCCAAGAGTATTTATTTTTGTTGACATAAGTAGTTGTTCTCCTGCATCCAAAGACTTTTCATTGCAATAAGCAATTAAGAATATTCTTTAAGAGACTTATATTAATAAATTTATTTTTTCACATGCAACTATGACTTAATGCGCTTGACATAAACTAGAAAATATTAAAATTTTACCGTGAAAAACCGAGAAATGACCGCTTTCTTTTTGTGGATTAAAAAGATATCTTAATATGATTTAAAGAATTTAACGTTCTTTGAGTCTGATTTCGTATGTTTTAAATATGTCTATACTTTAAGGCCATGTGACGAGTGGGTCACGTGACCAGAATTCTACCTTACCGCCAATTTTTTTATTTCCCAACTCATTTTCAAACGAAGCGCCACATCGAGTTGAAAATTTAGGATTATAAATAAGAAGCACTAAGAAAGATGGATCTGGTCCTAAATTTTAATTTTTATGAAATAAGCAAAAAAAAGTTATTTGCAACAAAAAATTTATTTCATGATTACACAAATTAAGGACCAGACGCATCATTCTTAGTGCTTCTTGTTTAGTATCCCAAATTTTCAACTCGATGTGTCGATGCATGTGAAAATAAGTTGGAAAATAAAAAAGTGGTGGTAAGGTAGGAATCTGGTCACGTGACCCACTCGTCACATGGCCTTAAAAGATAAGTTAAACAATTCCATTGAAAGAGAAATCTTTTGCAATTTTTTGCTCCGTGAGCTTTTGGTCGGTGACTTAAGTTTGCTAAATGAACTGATGATATTCAAAACAAAACAAAAAATCATTTTTTTCGTTTAAAAAAAAAAAATTGATTGATCGTTTTTATTTTTGGACAGGGAGTTTCCGTTAAAAAATATAATTTTACTTGGAACATGGAATCTTTGATATGGAACGGAAATTTTTAAAAAGAATTATAATTTGGATTAAGAATAAAGGAATTTGAAAATATCCCTGTTTCAGGTCAGAGTTTGTCACTATTTGAAAGTTCTCCTTCCAAATTTTAGATAAAGAAAGCCCTTCAAGCAGGTTTTAAACTAGAAGTAGTATTTCAAAGAAAAAATATTTCTGAATTTTAATTGAAAATATTGTTATATCGTTCGTGCAAGTTCATGATTTCTCAGTAAAAATTCAACTACTTCGTTTAAAATTAAACTTTTTTGTTAAAAATTATTTTTTTTTTTTGAAGATTCATAATTTTAATGGAGAAGTCGTCCCTGGATGTAAGTGATTGTTCATCATCATTTTTTTTTAAATAAAAATTTAACTATTCCAGTAGAAAATTTAACTATTTTTCTGAAAATCCGTATTTTTCCTTTGTTAAAAATGAGATTTTTTACAGATAATTTCACTATTCTATTTTTGGTTTACCATTTATATTATTCGGATGAAAATTCAACTATTTGTGTAAAGACTGAAATTTGTTACTTAAAAATAAAACTATTTTTTTGAAAATTTCTGTACTTTAATTTCTTTAACTGAAAATTTAACTGTTCCATTTTTCATTGAAAATTAATCTTTCTTATTTACAAATTCAACTGTTTCGATGAAAATTTGTTCTTTTTTTATTAAAAATTCAACTATTTCGTTGAAAATCCACTTATTATGTTTAAAAATGGATTTTTTGGTAGAAAGTTTTGTTGAAAGTTAAACTCTTTTGTTGAAAATTAATTTTCGAGGCTAAAGGTTCATCATGTTATTTAAGAATTCATTCATTTAACGTAGTTATTCTTCATTAATAAAAATTAATTTGGTCATACGGTCATAATACAATAAGACGAAGGATTCTGATGTTCAACGAATCATTACGTATTTACCAAAATATTCCTTACGTTTCGACCTTATTGGAGATCTTCTTCTAAGTTAATTATCACCTAAGTGGAAATTTTTAAAAATTAATATAAAATTGCTTTTGGGTGCATTTTTTTAGAAACTATCTAACAATAATATTTTATTTATTACCTGTAGTGAAAATTCTATCCATAAGGAATTTCAAATTCTGATTGCGTCACGTTAGTTAATTTTTGGATTGAAGCAGTTTAGTTTGATTCTTTAAAGAAATTGTGCTTTAATCATTGTATTAAAAAGTAGTCATTTATAAAAATTAGTGTTGAAATGAAATTAAAACCTCAGAAATCGTACGGAGGTCTCAAATTTGTAAAAACTACAGTTTTTGAACTGACACTGTGTTTTGTTTTGGACGGACGTTCGACTATACAGTGCGTTAGAGATAAAGCTAGTTTCAAATAAGTAAAACATAAGGCTAATATTAAACTGACATCACAAATAAAAAACCGCCAAATTTATATTTTGATAATTCTAAATTTATATTTATTTTAATTTTAAAAAAACTTTTCATTATATAATGCTTTGCTAAATTTTATTGATATTTAACATTTCTGATTTTAAATTAATAGAAATTTTAATATATTGATTGATAAACATGGATTCAATCAATCTTCTTTTATGTGTATTAATTTGTCTAGCTAAAATGTTAATATTATTAATTTCAAAACCAAAATGATGATACTCTTGATGATGACTACTTTTTAATACAATGATTAAAGCACAATTTGTTTAAAAAATCGAACTAAAATGCTTCACTCCAAACTCCAAAAATACGTGGATTTTCAACTATACAGTTGCATTTTCAATAAAAAGGACCAATTTTCATCGAAACCGTTGAATTTTGAACCAAGAAAGATTAATTTTCAATAAAAAATGGAACAGTTAAATTTTCGGTTGGAGAAATTAAAATACATAAATTTTCGAAAAAAATAGTTTTATTTTCAAATAACTAATTTCAATCTTTACACAAATAGTTTAATTTTCATTTTAAAAAATTCTCAAACAAAAAATGGAATAGTCAAATTATCTGTTAAAAATCTATTTTTTAACAAACAAAAAATGTGGGTTTTCAGAAAAATAGTTAAATTTTCTACTGAAATAGTTAAATTTTCAGTTAAAAAAAGTTAATTATGAACAATTATTTACAACCAGGGACAAATTCTCCATTAAAGTTATGAATTTTCAAAACAAAAAAAATGTTTAACAAAAAACTTTAATTTTCAACGAAGTAGTTGAATTTGAACTAAGAAATGATGAATTTGAACGAACAATATAACAAAATTTTCAATTATAATTCAGAAATATTTTTTCTTTGAAATACCACTTCTACTATAAAAACTGCTTGGAGTGATTTCTTTATCTAGAATTTGGAAGGAGAACTTGAAAATAGTGAAAAACTCTGACCTGAAACAGGGATATTTTTAAACTCCTTTATTCTCAATCTAAATTATAATTATTTTAAAAATACCCGTTGGATAGACTAATTTTTTTAACTGAGAAAATGATTGTTCCTTTGGTTTGGAGTATCGTCAGTTCGATTATCAAACTTAAGTCAGTGAAAGAAGCTCACGGAGCAAAAAATTGCTACAGATTTTTCTTTTAGTGGAAAATTTTTAAATTATCTTCTAAAGTATAGATATATTTAAATACGTACGAAATCAGGCTCAAGGAACGTTAAATTCTTTAAGTCATATTATAAGATATCTTTTTAATCGATAAAAATAAAGCGGTCATTTCTCAAGTTTTCACGGTATAAATTATATAGTTTCTAGTTTAAGTCAAGCGCATTAAATCATAGTTGTACGTGAGCAAATAAGTTTATTAATATAAGTCTCTTAAAGTATATTCTTCATTTCTTATTCCAATATACGAAGTCTTTGGATGCATGAGAACAACTATCAATGTCAACACAAATAATTACTCTTGGACAATAATAAATGATAACTTAAGGGCATGTGATACTTAGAAAATTGTCGATTTTACCAGTTTTAGGTTCTACCGGCTTTTTGCATAGGATAAGAAATATTTTGTCGTCAAATTTTGATTCTGCTAACAACGTGTGTATATTTCGAGATTATGTGTGTTAAAATTCTCCCGAGCGTTACTTCCAAACTACACAATATTTTTGGCCGAAAACTTTGGACTTACAAATAAACATAGTAAGTAATCTCCCGGAGCTAACCTTGTTGCAGGCAATTAAAAAAGTTTATTTCATCAACAATTTTCAAATTATCGGAAAGGCAGAGATGAAAAAAGACGTAACCTCAAAATAATGCATAAAATTTTTATTTAGCACAATAAATTTTTGTTTCTTATTGTCCCTCAATAAAGAGTCCGCGGACGCCCGTTATGATATTTTATAGCATCTCCGAATTTAGTTTTTAAAAATTTTTATTTTTGTAGAAAAAAGGCTGGAGGAACTGTACCCGATTGACCACACGACGAAGTATCACATGCCCTTAATTAGAGTAAATGGAGATGATCTAAAAAATCGAAGATCTATAAACCGTAAATAAGTAAATAAATCCGTTACCTAATAAAAACACTCACATTTCCTGCGACTGGAGATCAAGTAAAAATCACTTTTCTAAATTAACAATTATTATTTAAATGATGAAAACTTGAATTTACTATGATCAGAAGTAAATTGCCGGGTTTTAAAATAAATTCCAGCCCATTTCCCGGTTTCCCGGTCAAGTCGCCACCCTGTTATCTCACATCTATCAACGTCTACCTCTTCTATCTCTATGTCAAATTAAATTAACGTCTAGTTTTTAAGCCACCCCCTGATTTCTATCTTTTTCGATCATTCTACTTCTAGCAGGGTGCTTCGAATTACATTATCAATTTAGAATAAAAATAAAACTTCACTAGTTATGCAAACATGAACGGGCCCTTGCTGATATATTTTTTTGCATTTCATAAAATTCCAACGCACTATTTTATTAACTTGCACAATACAAAAAACGTTCAAGCTTTCAATATTAAACAATTATAACTTTCGGAATATTCAAAAATAATTACAAACGGAAAATTAGTAAACGAATTTGAGGTTGTCCAAATTTGGTACCATTTGAAATTGTAAACATTCAATTTGTAGAACATGTGAAGTTCTAAACTGGCAACTGTCAAGAATTAAAATTAATTAATTAATTGAAATAAAATTTTTAATTTAAAATTCGAGTTTCAAAATTTATTATCTTTAAATTGACGGACGCCAAAATAAACCAATTTTAGAATTTGCTTTCGAACTGAATAATTTCAAATTAAAATTCTTCTAAGCGGTTTAGGGTAAGTGTACCAGTCTCCGGACATTTTGGGTATGTGAGGTGTTTTCTGTGCTAGAAAATAGAACGTACAGATTTTTATTCTGAAAAGTTATGACTTACTTTAGTTACGTTTTGACTGAAATAGCTGCCTTTTTCAAACGAAAGTGACTCAAAATTTTTGAACTCCTTGGAAAATTTAATTTATTGCGTATTTAGAGATTTTTAATATGTCCAAACTACGATGCAGAATGTTTTAATTTACCCAGACATCGGACAGCCTGTCTAACGTGAACGTTCATTTTGGCAGTGCTACCGAAGCCGGACGATTTAGATTAGGAGATAAATAAAACGTGGTAATAAGATAAGTTTTTAAAATATAATTAATTATTTACTTGTTTTTAGATAAAGTTATGTTTTAAAATAGTGAGCAGAAACTAGTTTGTGTATTCGACATTATAAAAATGTAAACATTGTGTGGAAATCATTTAGGGTTGTAAAATTTCATGATACTTTGGTTCAATGAAAAGTTTGATGAAACTTTCAAGGCCTGGTGAAACATTGCAATGTTTCAAAGACGGTGGCGGGAAAATTCAATATGCATATAATGAAATTGAAAATCAATGTACATTTTCTCAATTAGTCGTTAATTAAATAATTAATTAACTACTGCGATACGTTTTGATAATTTCCCCTCAAATTAAATAATAAAAATGTATGGAAAAAATTGAGTTTTACAGCAAATAGAGTTACATGATTAAGAATTTTAAAACCCCAGTTTTCCTATATTAATTTAATATATACTTATCAGTTATAATTAATAGACTAAGGCATTTTGAAGTATTCAGAGCAACAATTGTTAATATTTTCACCAATATCACAATTTTACTGTAGAAACACTGAGAAACGTTGAGAAACGCTAAATAAAATTTCAAAATAATTCGAAACTTGCGGAAAAGTCGCATACGATACGAGTAACGAGTACCTAACCTGATCTGATTTCCGCGCATGCGCATATGGAAGTTCTCTCCGTTCTCCCCAATGTTTCAAGAGACGATGAAACTATAAGAGGGCTGGAGACATTAGCTTTTGTAAGGTCATCGTTGCACTCTATTTTCTTCAAAAGTACAATGAAGAATATGACTTGTATGGTATTTCTGGATTCAAAAAAGAATGCTCTATGTCTATAGTGTTTTGAAATTGCAATAAAAATTTCTTAAATTAACAATGTGCTTAGTCAAAGTAACCTTACTTTTGAAGACTAATTTCTCGGCTCGTAATGATTATTTCACAAATTTACAACATTAATAACATCTATTGACTTTTCATATACAAGTGTATGTACCAATCTAAACAATTTTTCTTAAATAAATATGAAAAAACAGAGTTTAATGAAGTGTCTGCATGGAGTAAATTTAAGGCCAGTAACTACCGATCGTAGCCAGTGGCGGACTGTTGACTGCGCCCCCTAGGTTGGCGTCCCCTAAGCCATGCCAAGGCGCCCCAAAAAGATTATATTGTTTAAACAAATAAATATATGTTGGATTGAAATAGAAAGAGTGAAAAGAATATCCAATAATATCTACGATTTACACTTGTAATCCTATAAGTAATTCCAATAATGCAAAAAGTGTCCTCTAATTTCTTTTCACCCATATTATTCTTATGAAATTCCCTAATGCATGTTTTGGATTCTATTATAGAAAATATTTTTTAAATGAATAATAAATTATTCACAATGAAACAGTAAAAGGGAAAGGAATATTCTTGTCATCAACTTCATTACGGAATTTTTAATTCATTTGCTTCCGATTCAATCCATAATATATTTATTTATTAAAAATGTATAGGACACCTAAATGTATTTTTATGTTCGCCCGCTAATATCTTGATTTTTTACATATGTTAACTTTTGATAATGCCTATACGTATCTTGAGGGATTTTCCAGATCAACTTATTTATGTAAAAAGTATGACTCCATTTTCGCTTACAAATATTAAAGGGGGCAACTCATTATATTTTTTACAAAATCCCGACTAATTATCGGCTGTATTTCATTATTTTGGTAATTGTTAAGTTTAAATTCCATTTTTATATTAAAATGACTACTTATTAGTCGAAATTTTCTCTAAAACATATTATTAGCTTACATTTCAAGAGTTCGGGTCAAAGGATATATTTCATTATTTTGGAAATTGTAAAATATGACTATATTTTGCTATAATTTACTATAACAAATTGTTATTTTATTATAATTTTAGCATTTTTTGTTATTTTTTAATGTTGTTATTATGAAATACTTATTTAAATCAAGGCTTAAATCGTCGCGGTAAAATTACTTGAAAACTTGCAGTCTATTGGTGTGACAAGTTTTTCATTCTTGAAAAATAATAAAAAACATGAAAAGAAATTAACTCTTAGGCAAAAAACAATCTTCCCGCTGCGCAGGCACATTCTTATCGCTTCCAAGTTGCAGCGCGTCTATAGGGTGCGCCAGTTGTGGTTCTTGCGCTTTGCGCTCGATCATGTATTTACTTCACGCTGCATGCTCGGTCTTTGTACTTTCCAACATTTGTGCACAAACTTTTTAAAATTAAAAGCCAAAGCATCGACAAAACTGTGATTTGGCTATTGCAAATTCACTTTTGTTGAAGCTCCTTCGGCTTTAACGAACACATTCTCATCACGTATCTTGTTCTTCGCCCTCGATTTTTTCCAAAATGCAAACTTTTCTACATTATTTTTAAAACTATTATATCAAATGCATATTAAATTTATTTTTGTATCTCGGCCCGGGATTGCTTATTCAGTTATTGCAAAATAAAGTACACATTTTATTTATAATGAATAATTTAGTATTTTTGTCCCTTATTTTGCTCTAAATTTTATTCCCAGCTACCTTGAAAAATGTATCGCTTCAATCAATTTATATTATTACAGTTCATGATATGCCTTCTATAAATAAAGTATTTTGTTAGTAAAAAATTTTAATTTTTTGTTTTCAATGTTTTTTAAAGATTTAAACAAAGCTTCAAATAAAAACAAAACGTTCCACAAAAAATGATTATTAACGAATTTGGAGCTCTTATGTGGGTGAATAAATTCCGTGCATTTTTGTTTTCGTAGTTTGTGTCTTTAGCCCCAAAAATCCCATTTTTTTTACTTTTTATGTTAACTTTTATGAATAAAAGATAAACTATGAATACCATTTTTAATGAAAAAAGTGACTCCTAAAAGTATATATGGTCGATTCAGAATTTCACGAAACGTGCAAATCCGTTAAACGTCAGAGAAGTATTTTTAGCAAATTTTCGCAACTTCTGCCAAGATTGGTAGTTACTTTCCTTCAATTTACTCCGTGCAGATACTTCCTTGACCTCTGTTTTTCATATTTATTTGCTAAAAGTTGTTTAGATAGGTATATATACTTGTAGATGAAAGTGGGGCGATGGTTGTTCATCTCCGGAGAGTCGTGGGATCGGTACCTCTAGAGAAAAAGTTTTTTCTCTAAGTACTTAAAGCTGTTGCTCTTGGTGGTTCGGAACCCACCTTAAACTGTAGGTCCCCCTTCCACCACCAAGTAAGTGTGTGGGGGTGTGTAAAGGCATAAAGAAAAAGGTGCAAGAAAAATGTAAACCCTTAGGGGACACATTAGAAGCTTCCATTCCAATTACTTGCAGATGAAAAGTCTATAGATGTTTATGACTGTGTAAATTATTGAAATAATCATTACGAGTCGAGAAATAATTTCTCAAATTTCTCAAAATACACAAAAAATTGTTTTCTGTTGCAATATTACTCTCTAATTGTGAAATAATAATAACAGGCCCGGAAATTAGTCTTATAAAAAGCAGAGTTACTTAGACTAAGCATGTTTTTATTATTATTAATTATCACTGCAATGTTACGCATATCCCTTCTACATTATTTCCTGACACGAATTGAGGCATCCACATAAGTTATAATTATTACGAGCTTTTTTTACATAAAATAGTAGCAAAAAGTCGAAATAAAATTTGAAATGTTGAAAATGCTCTATTTGAACTTTCATCTAATCGTCCTAAAAAGATGTACACTGTACATGTACACCAAAGAAATGTATGTACTGCCCGCATTATGATGAATAGAGCAGTTTCATTTAAATGCTGTCATATCTTCTTATTCTATTTCATAAATACGTGCCGTTTACAGTGTGCAATTCCTGGTGAAATAACATATTATAACGGGATTCTGTAACTTAAAGATCAGAATGAATTGTGAATTCCGTGGATTATGACAGTGCCTATTAATGTATACTTTTGGCTAGACTGACAAATCTAGCAGGCAACCCGGTAACAAGCGTTGAATTCAGAAAAATTAAGAATTTGTATCCCTATGAATACGCAATTTTTCTTCTTCGTAAAAATCCCCCAACGGGAACAGAAAAAGTGCAAATCCTATTCCTTTCAATCGACTTAGTAAAATGTAACGAAAGCATTTATTTAACCTATTTTTCTCCATTTTTCAATCTTTTTGCAACTTATAAATTCGAAAAATATTCAAATTTATATTTCTTTATATTCTAATAGTTTATTTAAACGTCTTAAAAAATACAACAAAGAAATCTATGCAAATGTGTGAATTTAGATAATTTTAACTCTAGAGAGGCAGAATTAAATTGGTGAGAATTAAAATGTCAGAATTTACATTCCGCATGAAGGAATTAAAACAATTTATTACACATATTTTGTAAACTTATTAGAAGGAATTAAATAAAATAAAAATATGACCACTTCTGAGGAATAAAAAATATGTCTGTGAGGTGCGTTACCGGTACAATTAGAAGGAATTAAATATATTGAAAACACGTTCTCTTTGGGAGAATAGAAAACTGTGTGGCGGTCGTTATAGAAATAGAAGGGAATAAGTTTAGGAGTTATCTTATTGTGGCATTTTAGACAGATGGAAAAATCGCGCATTCAAAATAATAGAATAATCTTCACTTTTGCGCTGAAATCTGAAAATGTTAATTTTTCTCTATTCTACGTTTATTACCGGAAATTGTCTTAGACAGACATCTTGCAATTTACTGGGCGAAGATAAGTCAGAAAACTTTGGAGAAGATCCACTTTATACAAAAAAATAAAGTGTATTTCGAAATTATCCCAATAAAATGTTTCGATTAGATGAAAATTCAAATGGAGCATTTTCAAAATTTCAAACTCTGACGTTTAACGAATTCGTACGTTTCTTAAAATTCTGAATCGAATGATACGAGGGTAATTCAAAAAAGTCCTTAGAATGACCAACAAATGGCGCGCGAATCGCTCCAAATCATCTGTTTTCAGTCAGCACCACTCCAGACTAGATATATGGTGCAGTCACAGTCCAC
>NC_046657.1:166552575-166571123 GCF_010883055.1 Belonocnema kinseyi
ACCAAGTGTATAGAGCTCCAAGGAGATTATGTTGAAAAATAAAAAAAATTTACCCAAAAAAAGTTGTTTTTATACTTCATTCTAAGGACTTATTGAACTACCCTCGTATATACATTTAGGAGTTACCTTTTTCATAGAAAACGGTATTAGAGTAACAACAACAAAAGTAATGATTACTTCACAAATGTACAAAACAATAGGCATGTAATAATAGGTATGTAAAATCATTGATAATAATTATAACTTATGTGGAATGCCTGGTCTGGTAAACGAGTTAGGAAAATAAAGCTTTAAAGATCAATTAACATTGAAAATATTGACCGATTTTTTTCGATCTTTTTTGATTTACTTATAATAATATAACGAGGCTAATGCAGTACATTAAAATTTAATTAATAAATATTGACCCTGACTATAGATAGCATTATGGAATTTTCCGTAGAATAGTTGAAAATGTATCAGTTTATTTGATAGAAAATTCGCCTGTTGACAATTTAATACTCATCCGGTGGAAGTAATGCTCTTATATTTTCCATAATATAATCTACTGTAATAAGTATATTGATTTTAATTCTATTCCCTAGAAAGTGAAGTTAATTTCCCTTTTAATCAATTGCCCTTGTGTTTAATACACTAGTGTGGCCCTTATTTTTCAAAATAATTTGTTTTCAAACCCTAGTTCTGTTAGATTGCCCAAGAATCGACCATCATTTTTAATATTATAAAATTATTATGTATGTCTATATGTGTATGTGTATACTAAATAACTTATATTGTGTACTGTTTTGCTAAGGATTCGTCTTTTTGATTTAAAAATTCAAGTACTTGATATCAAGTATAATATTCTTCTAGGCAGTTGCGTAAAAATCCGTATATTCTATTAAATTGTGAAAAGGCGAATTTTCTACAAAATAAACTAACGCATTTTCAACTATTCTACGAAAAATTCCATAATGCTATCTAGTCAGGGCCAAAACAAACTAATATCTGCTATAACTTAGTCTAATTTCAATATTTTAATTGCAAGTTACATACCGTTGGAATCGCAAAAAAACATATATTCCGAATATAATATTTCTAATTTTCTGATTGCAAAACTCTAACATTTTTATTTATGGCATTTTATGCCTCATTAGGACAAAGGGGCCCTCGCTGGCAAAGTCCGGTATAGCAATCTCGCTCAGTCAGGGACGTGGGGAGAAGTCGGGTGGAGAGGGTCAGACGAGTAGGTACACCGCGATGAAATGGATACTGCCCTTTCAGACAATGCCTGAACCTGGCTGACGCGGCGATCGTCTTTTCCTTCACGGCTACCTGCGTAACCTTCCGCATCTACTACGAAACGACACTACCCCTCACTAGATTTGAAGTTGCTTCAGGCCAGTGGTCTGCAAACTTTTTGCTTAATTTTCAGGTATGGTCAGGCTGCACCCGACTTAATTTTTTCTACTACTTTTCGGTCCATTCATGTGCCTTAGTGTGAGTGAGCTTACTCCAGCAAGGGTCTTTTGTCTACAGGCATGTCAGAGTAAGGAAATTTTAAAAATTTAAATTTTTCAACTAGCGATTTGAAAATAGCAATATAAGCATCTACGACTTTTTCCGATTCCAATGATATATTACTTGCCTAGAAAAGTTAAATATGCGAAGGAGTATAATATCAAGAAACATCAGCTTTACACTCAATTTAATACTAAATACTTCTCAAATTGTCAACCTTTATAGATAAATTGCATGTCTTTGGAATCGGACAAATACGCAGATTCCAAATATATTACTTTTAAGTCACTGATTGCAAAATTACGAAAGGGGTAGTCTGGCCAAGCTCGCAGGTACTGCCCTTAAAGAAGGTCGTAGGGCAACCAGGGCAGGCTACCCTGCTCTGGGCAAGAGCGTGCCGACCACTGCTTTAGGGCTTAGGCTCTCGATGCTATGCCCCCCATAAAGATAATGCCTTTGTCTTTCAAATTAACCATTTCCTCGCTATTTCGACGCCTATATCTCGATTAAAAATTCTAATAGGCCGGCGAAATCCCTGACATTTTGACGAGTTTGAGAATATCATCGTTAATATAGGTTAAGTCAATAAAGTGATTCAAAATAAATTTTCTATTGTTTTTTTCGTTGGTAAAGCTGTTGAAAATTTAAGAAAAAAACGCATTTTTCGAAAATTAGTAAAAGTAAATATTATTTAAAATAATAATAACTTGATAATCGCTGGGGGGTTTTATTGACCCTCAAAACTTAGTTTTGTAGAAATTGTTGATGTAGATTGTTGGCTTTAGATTCAGATGAATTGAAAACAATTGAGTTGTTTCAAACGTTTTGGCACATAATGTCGATCCTTATCAGTGAGTTTTCTTAAATCTGTAAAAAGTGCATAATTTCTTGCAGGTATGCGAATTTTCAATTGAAAGTACCATTCTTAAAAAAGAAATCTTTTAACGAAGAACAACTAATGAAAAAAAAATGTAGCAGGAAAATTTGGTAACAAAATTTATAAACAAATTTTTTAAGTTTTTGGAAAACACTGCAGTCAAAGAACTCTTTTATAATTATTTTTTAACGATGTCAATTAAATCCATTTTTTTTTTATTGAAACCCTTAAACACAGCTTTTTGTGTGTAAGAGAAATAGTGTTAATTAATGAATTTTTCTGGTATGATGAGGAATTATATCGGTGAAAGTGAAATTTTTTTCTCTTGGAATTGTCACTGTATTAAAAATACAAAATTTAAAAAAAACTTTGTAGCTAAATAATTATTCAAATATTCTTAGAAACTTTTCTTTTCCTCATATCGCCGAAAAGTTGATGCAAATTTTTTTCACAGTAGTAAAAATACAGATTGTCGAGGAATATTGTACTTAAAATTTTTCCTGGATTTCTTATTTACAAATTTTCCTTGAACAAAGTCTTGTATCTCTTTAAATTTTGATTTTTCAATATGTTTATAATTTGAATTTTTGAAATCGAAATGTACTGAGTTTTTTGTTTAAAATTATTTATATGAAATAAAGCATTTTCAAAATCACACTGTAGTGAAAAATTAATTTGTAAAAAAGAACATTGTATTTATATAATTATATAATTCTGCTTTTAAATTAATTTATTGTATCTAAAGAATTCGTGAAAATTGGAAATAATTTTTCTTTTATCATGAGAATTATTTTTGTAAACGTAAAAAAATTATTCGACTTTCAAAATAAACTTCTTGTCGATAAGAAAAAGAACATTTTCTCAAGAATACTTAAGTAATTATTCAACTGCAAAGTTGTTTATAATTTAATATTTTTACTACAGGGCAATTTTCAAGAGACTGCAATGTTTTCTGAGAAATTAAAAAAAAATTTAAACAAAAATTTTACAATTAAATTTTAATTTTTTTCATCAATGTTGTATTTCGTTAAAAGAGATTGTTTTGATAATGCTGAATGCTTTATCAATAGTTATTAATCAAATAAAATTAAATTTTTAGTTTATGGAATGTATATAATTTAAAAACTGAGATATTAACCAAAGAATAACACTTTCAATTGTAAAACTGCGTACCTACAAGATATTATGTAGTTTTCATAGTTAGATTGATTAAAAATAACTGATGAGGTTCTCTATTGTGGGTCTATTGTGGTTTGTCCGGAAAGTAATAGGACTGATTCTCTTCCGCCGCGACTGTACTTCGGAGCGTGCGCGCACCGACTAGATTCGGTAGAATGCGTTCTTAGCTAACGAACGAGCGGCTGGTCAGTTGTCTCCGAGCACTTGGAGAGTCAGGACAGGTATTTTCACGCGACGTGTTTCTGTGAGTGGTGCAAGTCGAAAATGCAGCGTTCGTTAGAGCAGAGGTACGCGATTAAATTCTGTGTGAAACTCAGTAAATCTGCGACAGAGACCTTTGATATGATCAAGCAGACTTACCCAGATGTTGCTTTAGCAAGAAGTGGTGTGTTTCGGTGGCAACAGGCCTTTTTGGAGATCCGGGAAGAGGTCGCCGATGAAGACCGTGCAGGAAGACCTTCGACATCGACAAACACCTTGCGGCGAGTGGAAGTGTGCCAAGAAAATTTGAACATGTGTGAAAGTCACCCCCAATTTTTGAATAAATTAATCACAGGTGACGAGTCGTGGATCTTTGAGTATGATCCCGAGACAAAGAGGCAATCTTCCGAGTGGCACACACTGGCGTCTCCTCGCCCAAAAAAGGGAAGAATGAGCAAATCCAAAGTGAAAACGATGCTCATTGTCTTTTTTGACATCCAAGGCATCGTCCACCATGAATTTGTTCCTCCGGGACAAACCGTCAACGCCAAGTTTTACGTGCAAGTGCAAAAAGAAGGGTCAAACGAAGGGTCAATCGGGTTCGACAAGACATCGCAGCCGACTGGAAGTTGCACCACGACAACGCCCCGGCTCACACCGCCTTTCTTGTGAACAGCTACCTGACCAAAGCCGGCATCCCAACGCTTCCGCAGCCGCCCTACAGCCCAGATGTGTCCCCATCCCAGACTTTTTTTTGTATCCTCGCCTGAAAAGGCCGATGAAAGGCAATCATTTTGAGACGACAGAGGGGATCCAAGCAGCATGCACCGCGGCTTTCAAGGCTATTCCGGAGAATGGCTTCCGTGACGCCTTCAATGCTTGGAAATCGCGCTGGCTGCGCTGCATCGACGCAGAAGGAGCCTATTTTGAAAGTTTTTAAAGAATTGTAACGAGCGTCTTAATAAATTTTTTTAAATCGACTCAGTGCTATTACTTTCCGGACAAACCCTTTATTCATATGTTTGAATTAGGAATAGGTATACGTTAAAACACAAAGGATTGTCTCCACAGGGGACGTGGCATCATGGGCCTGGAGCAACATCGAATCTAGTGAGGGGTAGTGTCGCTGTACACTGAAAGGGGAAGAGTACGCAGGTAGCCGTGGAGGAAATGACGACTGCCCGGCTGATGATCCCCTGATTATTACTTTCTCGCAGGCAATTTTTTCACACTTTTTTATACTATATACCCTTCCTTCTGAAAATATTCCAACTGTGATTGGCTGTCGAAATTTTTTTTTTTCATTCAGAAGAACTAGGATACTATATTAGACAGGCATATGCAACCGCCATCCTGGTTCCTGGACACTTCGCGGGAAACAGTACGATAAGCATGTATAGTTTTATTAAAATTAAGTTTAGAATATAAGAAAAATGATCTGCTGCAGTGCTTCGTTTTGTAAAAATAGAAGCGAGGATGGATTTAAACTTCACCGTTTTCCACTAGGGCGAAAAGAAAGACTGTCAATGTAGATCATAAATTGTAGATGCGACAAATGGAAGCCGAATTGAAATTCAAGATTATGCGAAGTTATTACTAATATTTATTACTACCACAATATAATTCAAATGCAGGGGGTCTGAAGATTATCTTTACTTTTAATTAAATTGCCCATGAGCATTTTTTTTGACATATTAAAGCGAAATGAGATCCAAAGGAAAGTAAGGTTAGGCACCCGTTTTCCTACAGAACGAAGCATATTAACCCACGCAAATAAAAAGGACGTATGATGTGAAATATAAATAGCTATCATAATAAACTCTTGGAAAAGCATTGTATTAATTTTTGACTTATAGTCTATTATTATTTTATTATTTGTTAATATTTATTTTAAAAATCCTATGATTATCATTTCTGCGCACGCCTATTTATAAAGTAAGTGAAATTTCGTTTGCAATCATAATTGTTGCAAGAGCTACTTTTTGGCAAATGCGTGGTTTAAAAAATCATATAGTCGAATTATATATTTCATATATTATATCACGTAATTTTATTTAGAATTTATGTTTTCATAAGAATAATTCACTATAATTTTAAAATAAATCATCCATATCATGTGAGTGTATTTATATGATTCGATATCAATTTAGCGATTTTGAATCGAGCGAGAAACCAGAATGGTACCTTGCATATTCCCATCTAATATAGTACCTTAAGAAGAACCACCCTTTGAGGCGTGCTTATGATATTTTTATCTTTCTCGCACACTCAACTCAGAATTCCCACAGGTGTCCCCAGTCCTCTTAACTGTGAAACATTTGAAAGTTTGAATGTTACAATGAAACGTTTCATTGCTCGCAACCCTCAAATCATTACCTGCCTAACCTTGACTTGAGAAGCATTAATTTGACTTTTATCTAGTTAGGTTTAAAATTACGATAGATGGAGAAAGTTACTGAATTTCCGATTACGATTTGAAATAAATGATTCATAATATTTTAAATTGTGAAGTAGTAGTTTCGTATTTGAAAGTGATAATGTAACATGATGTATCTTGAATTTCTAACCTCCATAACCTATAATATAGATACAATTTTACAATTTTGTTTAATTTTTCTATAATTTCAATTAATTGATTTAAAACCTCTTTTTGATCAGACATTCTTACATGATCATATTTACCGCGAAGTTGGAAATGGAAAGGGATTTGACCGACATTATTTTTTGTACTGATTACAGGGATGCCTTCCCGCCCCCACGAAACGCAGTGATCCCAACTTTGGCATGTTGAGCTACTGCGCTTGCTTGGCGCAGCGGCACTCATTAGTCGCTGTTGGCGCGCTATTCAAAGCGGGTATAATTAACAATTATTGAAATTAAAATAGATTATTATTATAACTTGCACATTAATATAAGAAATTACCTAATTTGTAATGTTAGGTTAAAATAAAATAAAAATGCGTATATTTTGAAAATAAAAGCATATTTTCTTTTAATCTAGATGCTAAATTTATGTTTCATTAACAAAGGTTTTTTATTATTATTTTTACCCTTCTTAAATCACAAATTACGTTTTTTCGAATATTTGTGTGCAATTTATAAAAATTATCTATTTTGATTTCCATAATTGTTAATTATATCCGGTTTAAATCACGTGCCGACAGCGAACAATGAGGGCTGCTGCGCCAGGCAAGCGCAGTAGCTCAACCTGTCAAAGTTGGGATCACTGACGAAACATTGGAAAAGAATAGGGTTTTGAAAAAATTATTTTTGTGACCAGTCAAAAGAATGTTTCTGGCCGTTTGGATGTTTAGAAGCACCTAAACGGTGAGTTAAATATGATCATTCTGTTATCGTGGCATACCCATGTTTAATATTTCGTAGTAACAAAAGTGGCAATAATTTTAGACTTCTATCTGGTCAAATCGCTTTATTTATCGTTTAGTTAAAGATTCTAATAGTTTGTTGCAGAAAAATACTGTTTCTCCAGCCAAAAAATAGGTCCGTCCACTGGTACATTTATCTTACTTGATACTTAAAGCGTTATAAATTAAACTATTTGAAAATACTATGGCGCTCGAATTTCAACATATTGAATTTGAAGCTTCTAAGCCTCAATTATTTGGTAAACCTTAAAATCTTCAAGTAATCACAACTGATTACTTGTAAATTAAACGCCCAAATTGAATCATTTGAATTGCAGCCATTAAAATTAGAAAAGTTCATCTTTTGTAGCTTTCAGAATAAAATAATTTTAATGTGGAAATAAACCGCATTTAAAGTACTTCTTAGTAAGTTAGATAGTTTATCCCGTGTAGAATTTTCCCCGGTTGGCCCTAATACAAAGGTTTCTGGTCGGATCCCGGCCGGGCTACCCCTGGCTAGGTTTCATGGACAGGAACCGGGCGGTGGCCGGTCAGCCTACATTTTTCTCGAATCACGTAGTCTGGGGCCGGCCGGTTTATTGCCGGGCCAACCCTGGTTATATCCCATGGTCGGTAGCCAGCTGGGCACATAATTTAAAGATTTATTAGATCAGTGAAACAAAAATTAGCTTTTTTAAATTCTTTTTAAAAAAACATTAAATTTTTTCGAATAATTTAACATTTTTAATTAAACACTTATCGATTCTGCTATGTGCAACAACAGAAATGATACAATTTTTATAAACTTCTCTATTCAGACAATGTTTGGTCTGTACAATTTCAAATTTACCGCCATATATAGCGCCTGCTGTGTCTGTCGTCTGCATAGACACTCAGTAATTTTCAGTTTCGCCCCTGGAACGAGAATGCTCCTTGGACTCAAGTCGCATCGTCTCTTCGAAGTTCGCAAATAAAATCGAGACTTGTAGTTAAAATCAACCTTATTTCAGTAATTGGTTTGAATCCCCCACTTAGTGCGCGAATGATGAGCTTTAAAAGACAAAACAAGTTACCAATTTCTCGCCTGAAGCAAAATTTCTTAACCGTATTTTGGCCGGATTACCCGACCGGATCCCGGCCGGATTTCCCGACCAGAGCCCGGCTTAAAGCGGGGATATCCGGCTGGGACCCGGCCGTATCCCTGATTGGATTCCTGCACGGGATATCTTTCATTTTTAAAAAAAGTCGAATAAATAATATAAATGACTATAAAATAAAATAGTTCAATTTTTAAACAATTACATAAAGTAGAATTTCAACTAAAATAATGAATCTTCAAAAAATGACTTCTTAATAAAGTGGTTTAACTTTTCACTCTGTTGTTGAATTTTCAATAAAAAAAGATTAATTGTATACGAAAACAGTAATAGTTGACATTTCTAATAGAAAATATTTTTACAAATGCAGAACAATAAAATTCATTTAAAAAATCAATAAAATATTTGAATCTTCAACTAAACAAGTGAATATTTAACAAAGTAGTTAAACCTATAACTCAGAAGTAGAATTTTCAGAAAAAAGATTAATTCTCAACAGAAAATATAGCAGTTGGTATTAAAAATAAAAACAGATTTTAAATTTAAAAGTTTTATTAATTCAGAAAAACCGATTTTTTGAAAAAATACTTGCATCATCAACAAAAAGGATTTTAATTTCATACCAAACAGTTATAATTTTAATGAAAAAACAAAACATTTTTACCAAAATATATGAACTTTAAACACAAAATTTTAAACAAAAAAGATTTTTCTGTCAAGGAAGAAAACCAATGTGAAGCAAATTATTAATATTATCAAAAACAGTTGAATTCATTCAAAAAACACAAAATTTCAAGAAAATAGTTTAATCCAAAACCAGAAAAAATTGATCTCCAACCACTTATATTTTTGAATAAAAAATATTTCATATTTTTTAAATTAGACGAATTTTCAAGCAAAGCCGTGTATTTTTCAATCGGAAAATATGAATTTTCAACGACAAAAGTTAATCGTCACTCAAAAAAAGAAGAATTTTCAAGGAAAATGTAAGAGTAGATTTTAAGCAAAAAGTATTTTTATTTAAAATTAAAAAAAATGAGAACGACGAATTTGAAACTAAAAAAGATAATTTTTCAACAAGGAATTAAAAAATTTAATTTTCCGTCAAAAAATTAATTTTCACCAGAGAGTAAAATTTTTAACTAAAATTATGCAATATTAAACAGAAATAATATACAGGGTTTCTAAAAAGTTCCGGGACGGTGTGATATTTCCTCAGGTATAATATTTTTCAAAAAAGTGAAGGTCATGCCTGAAGTAAATTTCAACAAGGAATTCAATGTTGACCGTCATTGTGACCTTCAAAATGACCTTCATGGCTTTTTCAAGGTCAACTTTGTTTTTTTAAATGGAAATACCCTTTTTTTACATCTTCAATCGATAGAACGGCAAATTATACGTTGAAGTACGTACCCAAGTCATAGGTCAATTGTAACGTTCAAGACCAGTTAGAGGTTATTTGAAATTAACAAAGTTTTCCAAGAGGTCAGTGCAATTCCTGAAGTAAATTTCAACGAGAAATTCATTAGTGAGCTCTCTATTGATCTTGGTTACAGCATTTTGAATATTGTAAAATCATAAGGAAATTTTTCATTAAAAGCTCCAGGTGTTCTGGTGAGTTTTGTTGCTATACCGTTTTTCGATACCTAAGTCAATACCTAAGGCGATACCATAAGTCCTATACCGCTTTTTCCATACGAATATTACGAATCGAAACTCAATTTACGTATTACGAGTACATACTTACTATCTTTCGCTAAAAGATTATTATGGCGCAAGCTAAACTTTCGAAACGAGAGAGGGTATCTGTATTAATGATGCATGTTTGGGGAGATCGAGTTCGATCTTATGATTAAGTTCGTTTGCTTTTTAATCTCACTTTTCGTAATGGAGGTGGGTTAAATCCTGTCTCAAAATCAACAATTGAAAGAACTGTAAGGCGCTTTATGAATCATTGAACTATCAAGGACCTTCAGAGAACTGGTCGGCCAAATTCTGCAGGATATGAGGAGATGCAAATGGACATAGCCCAAACATTTGTTGAAAACCCAGACCTTAGTTTACGTCGAGCTAGTGATGAGCCTGACCTTGCTCCTACGACAGTGCGAAATATTTTATAAGCACAAATTTCCATCCGTAAAAGTTCATCTGGTACAAGAGCTTAATAAAGACTATCCTGATCGTCGGGTTGAATTTTGTGAAATTATGATGGACAGAATTGAAAGAGATCCTCTTTTCTTGTACAATACAGTACTTTTAGATGAATCTACTTTCACTTTAAAAGGTGAAGTTAACAGGAAAAATTGTAGATGTTGGTCCGACACAAATCCTGATTGGATGTTGGAGAGTCACACACAATATCCACAAAAGATTAATGTTTGGGCCGGTATCTTGAATGATACATTAATAGGCCCTTTCTTCATCGATGGTAATCTCAATGCCCGTGCATATGAAGAGCTTCTCAGAAACCAAATTGTATCAAGAATAAGGGAGATTACAGGCGATAATTTTCAAAAACTTTGGTTCCAGCAGGACGGAGCAGCGGCTCATTACGGTACGGAGGTTCGAGCATATTTGGATACTCAGTTCCCTCAAAGGTGGATTGGAAGAAGGGGTGAAATCGAGGGGTCTGCTAGATCTCCTGATCTGACGCCTCTCGACTATTTTCTTTGGGGTTATTTAAAGAGCAAAGTACACTCAACGCAACCGCAAAGCTTAGACTAATTGCAGAATTGGATTCTGTAACAGGATACTTTTATTGATAGGGAGATGATTCGTAATGCTGTAACTCATTTTTACAATCGCATAGCTTTTTGTCAAGAAGCTCAAGGTTTTCAGTTCGAACATCTTCACTGAAGCGTGAGAGGCAAGGGTACACAAGCTAATCAAGCACTCCGAAACGTGAGATGCAAGGGGACTCATGCTAATCAAGCACCCCAAAAGGAACAGAATTTACTACGCCCACGTCGTTGTTCCTGGGTAATGCTAAACATAAACAAAAATTGCTTGGAAAAAACCTTGAAAAAACCTTGAAGACCATCACCAAGATCAATACATAGCTCACCAATGAATTTCTCGTTGAAATTTAGTTTAGGAATTGCACTGACCTCTTGGGAAACTTTGTTAATTTCAAATAACCTCTAACTGGTCTTGAACGTTAAAATTGACCTATGACTTGGGTAGGTACCTGAAGGTAGAATTTTCCGCTCTATCGATTGTAGAAGTAAAAAAGGGGGTCTCCATTTAAAAAAAAGAAAGTTGACCTTTAAAAAACCATGAAGGTCAACTTCAAGGTCAAAATGAAGGTCATCACTGAATTCTTCGTTAAAATTTAGTTCAGGAATTGTTAAGTTTTAACTAGAAAATAATCTATTTTCAACTAATAGTTAGCCACACAAAATAATTTTCAACTACAACTATGGAGTTTTCAATTAGATTAAGTTACATTTTCAATTTAAAAAATTACTTTAAAAAACTAACTTTCAACAAAATAGTTACATTTTCAAACAAAGTGATAACTTTTCAAATAATATTGTAAATATTTAACTGAAATAGTTGAATTTTAAACCATAAAGATGAATTTTTACCTGAAATTCGGAATGTTTAAATAGCATAATTGAATTTTTGGTCAAAAAGATTAATTTTCAACCAAAAATTGAATAATTACATTTTTAGTCGAAAAATGAATGTTCAACCAAAGAGATGAATCTTTAACTAAAATTATGGAATATTCAAGTGGAATAATAACTACATTTTCAGTTTTTAAAAAATCATTTTAAAAAATGTCAACAAACTCGTAAAATTTTGGGCAAAATATTCTTTTTTCTAAAATGAAAAAATAAACTTTCAATCAAATAGATCATATTTCAACCAAAGAAATGATCAACTAAGTAATTTTATTCCTAATCTAAAACATTAATCTGCAACTAATATGATAAATATTTAACTGTAATACTTGAATTGTTAACCAAAAAGTAGAATTTTGAATCAAGAAGAAAAACTTGCTACGAAAAACATATTTCTATAAACAAATCGATTTTTAACCAAATATGGATTTTCGGGTACATTTAAGAACATTCAAATTTAGAGCATTATTTCTTATACAAGGGGCGATGGAAAAAATTTGAAAAAATTCATGAGCATGAGGAAAGCTGTTGTGAACCAATTGCAGTTGAGAAATTTAAAAAATAATAAAAATTGTTGCTTAAATGTACAAAAATGTGCCACTATATTATCTTCAGTTCCAATACAGATATTAAAGCGACTCAAACTGCAAACTGTAATGGATAGGCTCTGTATTTATTTTCAATCACCCTTTCAATCACCCTTCCTTCGACCCCTGGCCAGGTGCCATCCAAGCATTCAGAACCAGGGACCTAAGAATGGCACCAGCGGTCGGCAGTAAAACACTTGTCACTTGTTTCCCAACAAAAAAATGTCTAAAAATATCGCGATTTTCACAAAAAATAAGACGAACATATCCTTCTGGGTGGTTGAAAATAAATACAGAGCCTATCCATTACAGTTTGCAGTTTGAATCGCTTTAATATCTATATTAGAACTGAATATAATATAGTTGCACACTTTTGTACTTGTAAGCAACAATTTTTATTATTTTTTAAATTTCTCAACTGCAACTGATACACAACAGTTCTCATGAATTTGTTCAAATTTTCCCTATATAGAACTTTTTCAGCTTTTAAATTACTGTTTTTTTTTGTTGTGCTAGCATTTTTTGACTGAGTTGTTAAGCTTCAAATGCAGATGCCTATAGTTTTTCTCGCCGATAGTAGTTTAATTTCTAAATAAAATCATAAAAACTTGAATTTTGTCGGGATCAGAAGTAAATTACCGGGTTTTAAATTAAATTCCCGGTCTTTCCCGGTGAAGTCGCTATTCTGGTTATTCATATTTTGTAGAGAAAAAGCCCTTGACTTCCATTATTCCATTCGTTATGTATTTTTAATCGCATTCATAAAAAATAACTTGTATACGTACGAGAGATGTTGAGATAAACAAGTTGCCTACAGTTCTTGAATATTTGTTTAAGGAACTGATCATCAACACTGTTATTGGCTTGAACATTCAGTCTTTGGAGATTATGCAATTGCAAAACGCATCTAAGTTGATTTGAGTCCCTCATCTTCTTAATTAATCCCAAATTCTTTAAGTGCTTCAGTCTGCATAGATCTACGTTTGCCCCTTGTATGCTATCATTCAGAACAAAGGTGTCCAAATTTGTGCATCTTTGAAGAACCTGCAAGTATCGATTAATAAGATCAAAGAGTCTTGTTCTAAATGGATATTAAAAAAAGTATCCTCACAGTATTCAAGAGATCGGCATTCTCTAAAGTCCAAAAAGTCTTACACTCCTCCAAAAATATTTCCTCGATTGTTTCAAAGGACAAGCCCATTAAAATCTCTCCCGGAAGCTTGCTACCAGAATTAAGATGTAACATCTTCAGATTCTTCATTCTCGTTATGAGGTTCGAGATACAATCGCTGCTATAATCGTGTCGCTGTAAATTTAAACTGAAGTGTGTGAAATTTTCAGAATGCTGAATCAGGGCTTGGATCATTTGCGAAGTAATAGTACTGCAGATTCTGGAGGAGCCAGAAGTGTGTTTGTATTTCCTCTTCCTTGTGCTGGCCAATTTTCTTGAGGGGTGAATTTGTATCTCATTCAGATAAAGACAACGCAGGTTGGGACACAGCTGGCATATATCATGAATGGAGAGACTTGGTAGGCTGTGATACAATCCCAGTTCGTCGTCTTTTGCATCGCGAATGGTCGTGTTTAAGTCGATTGTCTTTACATATTTATGGCAGCGTTTTAAGACCTCTTTGAACATTGTTCTATCGATGCATTTCACTTTTTTTTCTGGCCAGCCCCAAGTTTCAGGAGAAAAGTCCAGTTTCTCAAACAGGTACCAGGAGTTGCGACTTATGTCTCGGAACCTTTTGCACACTGAGAAGAATTAAAGTAAGAATAATAATGGTATTTAAATTTTATTAAAGAATTTATTATTATTGTCCGTGAAAGGGGCCGTATTAGTGATAGAGTGGGTGGACTTTTAATGTTCTCTTCATGTTCACTTGACAGTATCAACACAGGTATAACATTGCGCGCAATTATACAGCATTTCGTTTGTTGATTTTTGTACAAAATAAATCAACTTTACATAACAACCTTACATTACATAAATCGAATTTAAAACCAATAAGCCTGTGCACATGGCCTTTTGGAGACATGTCGGCTAAGTGTAATTTTTCCGAAAGTATTGTGAAAAATATGACTTATGTGGTATGTCTGGGTTCAGAAAAGAATAAGCTATGCATATGAGTTATCAAAAGTGAAATAATGTTTGTTATATTAAAAATACGAATGGTCAAAGTTATCTTACTTTTGAAGGCCAATTTCTCGGCTTGTAATGATTGTGTCGAAAATTGTATATCGCAGAAACTTAGATAAAGTCTTTCTGAAAAGATTAGCGTGTATGAAAGAATTATTGCTTTTAAATAAATGCTAAAAACATGCATAAACGAAAAGCATTTTTGGGTTAAATTTAAAGCAATTAACTACATATTCTAGCGGCCAAATGCTAGAGAGAGCGTTAGGCACGCCCACGCTGTTGTCCTCAATGCAATGCATACCCTTTATCTCACCCCGGAAAGTTGTTGGGGCCGTAAGGTCACTATACCTACGCAAACTGGAATTCACATCTGGCACCATTCTCAAGAAAACTTTCTTGGATTCATTTCTGAATTTTCTTTTTGGCACCAATGAAATTAACGAAATTTTAAAGTCCCAAAAAATATGCTAAAAATACTACTCTGACGCTCAACGGATTTGGGCGTTTCTTAAAATTTTGATTCGAATGATATATACTTTTAGGAGTCACTTTTCGCATGAAAAATTGAATGTAATAATTCTTCCAGATTAGGGTAACTTTGAACAAGCCTATTTTTGATATAATAAACATTATTTCACTTTTGATAACACATATACATAGTTCGTTATTTCCCGAATCTAGGCATACCACTTAAGTCATATTTTTCACAATACTTTCGTAGAAATTACGCCTGAACGACATGTCTCAAAAAGCATAACAATCCAATCTAAGCATAACACATCATTTATAATTGTGAACAATGCTTTCATATAAAATAGTAGTAAGAAGTGAGAGTAAAGTTTAACATTTTGAAAAGGCTCCATATGAATTATCGTCTGGTCGAAGTATATCATGGAAATAGTTTCGAAATATACTGAAATATTGCTTTAGAAATTTTAACACTTTCAAAAAATAATATTTGAAAAATTTCTTTTTATTGCGTTCCTTGCTTTCGCAAGCTTAGAGATTCACAACTTTCTTTGAGAATTATTTCTCCGGGTATTTTGTAAGTTGCTACAGCATCAATCAATTTGGACTTGGCTTAAATTGAGATTGACTCCATAAAATTATTAAAACCCTGGGAAATCCGTTGAAATTGTGCACATGCTTTGAAAATGAAATGGAATATTTAGAAATATTATAAAATATTGAAATTATATTTTACGACTGCAAGGAAAATGTATTGAAGTACATTGATATTTGTTAAATCCCTCAAAATCTAAGTAAAAATCTGGTGAAAATATCTTTGAAGTATATAAAATATCCGAAAATCTTGAAAATTTCTTCAAATTATTGTAATCCCTTTCAAAGTTCTCGAAGTCTTTATAAACTTATAAATTTAAAACAAATCTTTAAAAATATTTGTCAAATTCAAGATAATTCAAAAATGGGTATAGACATGAAATGGATTGTGATTAACCCACGAATTAATGTATTGAATAAAAAGTGACTAATGGTATTTTTTACATCATCCTTATGTAAAATATATTGTTTCTTTTTTAAGTCAACTTTGTTTTACGGCTACTATTTCAACTGATAATCAGCTCGTTCACCTGGCGCACGCCAATTTATGTCCGATTGAATTAAATATGATCATTTTAAACTGCACATTTCATTTGTTAAAATGTACTAAGGAAACTTTTAGAGGTACCTTTTTCGAAACACACTATTATGTATACAATCCATTATTCATAATCTTAGTATTAATAAATTCTATAAATTTCAAACAATTCGTCAGCCTAACGTAGCAATATTTCACAAATAAAATGTTAATTACAACAAATTACTCCCTGTGATGATTATTTCTAAAATTAAGATAATTAATAGGCTATATCCTTTACCAAAAACGTACGGATAAACATACTTGGTCAAAGTTACCCTAATTTTGAAGAATAATTTCACGGTTTGTAACGATTATTTAACAATAAAAAAATAAGATTCTTATATTAAAAACGTTTTTTTTCTAGTAGAATGAGAAATTTCAATCCAAATTTGTATTTGATATTAAGTATATTTCGAAATTATTTCCACCATATGTTTCGATCAGGCGAAAATTGAAAAGAGGATTTTCAGCGTCTCAAACTTTATTTCGATTCCTCACAGTTAGTTAATGAAAAACTATTGTTGACGATTATTACTTGTGCGGTATGCTTGGATTCGTAAAAGAGTCAGGAATCCGGTAATAATCGTTGCATTCAGAAAAATTAAGAATTTCTATTTCTATGAATACGCAATTTTTCCTCCGTCTGAAAATCCTCCAACGGGAACAGAAAAAGTGAAAATCTTATTCCTCTCAATCGAGTTAGTAAAATATAACGAAAGCATTTTTTTAACCTGTGTTTTATTATTAAATCTTTCTAAAGTTATAAATTCGAAAAATATTCAAATTTATATTTATTTACATTTTAATAATTTATTTAAACGTCTTAAAAAATGCATCAAAGAAATATATTTAAATGTGTGAATTAAAATAATTTTATCTCTAGAGAGGCGGACTTGAATTGATTAAATTTTCAAATCATATATTCCACATGAACGAATTAAAACAATTTATTACACATACTGCTAATGCAGTATATTAAAATTTTATTGATTAATGTTCTACAAAATTCGGATTTTTCTCTGCTGTGTCTAATCTCAAACAATGGGAAGGTCTCGCGAGGCCGAAAACCATCCGCTTGACGAACTACCAGCCGCCGCAATGGTAGCGGTCTCCAGACAATGCTTGATGCAAGGTGACGGTCTCCTGATGATGACTTTCTCCCAGGCAATTTTTTTCAAACTGTTTTTACTGCGTACCCTTTTTTTCTGAAAATATTCTAACTATGATTGGCTGTCAAAATTTTTTTGTCACTAACAAGCTCCACTCTTTTGGACGTGCATATCATATTTCTGTCTCTCTCGCACACTCAACTCAGGGTTCCCACGCTAGTACACAACCCTCATTGTAAGTGCAAAAGATACTTTATTTTAAATAAGTCAGGTATAACAGGGCAAATTTAATCATCGGAACAAAAGTTTTCAACGTTAATAAAACGTATTGTCTTTTAATGGTATACTATTCTCTCATTTTGAATTACTCCGTTGCAAACATGCAAGCAATGCAACGATTCCCTGTGTAATGATAAAAATTATTGTATAGGACTTGTATAATAGGAAAATTGTTTAATATAATAAACTCATTTTTAAAAGTGTGTTTTCTATAATTTTCAATAATTTTATGTTCGTTCAAGTTATATTGCAATAAATTTGGATGGAAACAATATAATATTAGGGAAAATTTTCCCTAAAATAAGGTTTTTTAAAAATTTTAATTAATATTAATTAATTCGTTTTTTTTTAACACCAGTCTTCCTAATCATGAAAAGCTATGTTGGGATTTTGAAATCTTCTTGAATAATTTCAAATCCGTGGGATATTGGAAATCCCTGTCAAAATCCCTATGAAAGCTGTTGAAATATTTCTGTAATCTTCTGTACTCTTTGCCACATCTTTGAATTATTTGAAATCATAAAAATCGCTGTAGATTCTTCGGAATCTGTTTGAATCTTCCAGAATAAGTAAAATGTTGAAAATCCCTGCGAAATCTTTATGAATCACTGATTGTGATAATGATTATGATTAATAATCATATTATATTTTAAAGCGACGATCAATACATTTAATTTATATTGAATATAATTTATAGCGAACTTGAATTTGATGATATTTGCATGCAGTGTATTCAAAATATTATTTAATTCTAAGGAAGTTTATCTGCAAATGCAAGTTTACCTCGTGAAAAAGCAAAAATATAAATCTCTAAACTTTCTAAAATCTTTCCTAAATTATGCTCTGATATATACAGTCTGTCAAGTTAAAGCGTGGGTGGCTTTACTCGCAGTCGGTAAGGTGTATCGACATGATTTTGGTGTCAAAATATTAAGAAGAGCTCCCT
>NC_046657.1:166571223-166578370 GCF_010883055.1 Belonocnema kinseyi
AGCAAACTGAATGTTAAATCAAAAAGCATGAAAGAGGGAGCTCTTCTTAATATTTTGACACCAAAATCATATCGATACACCTTACCGACTGCGAGTAAAGCCTCCCACGCTTTAACTTGACAGACTGTATGTGTTAGTTACTTTGTGTGACAGAACGTTTAACATTTTCATTGATACTTGAAAACAGTGTAATGTCTGTTATGCTGTACGTGGTAAATGCTGTATAATTGCGCGTAGTGTAATATTTGTTGTGTTATACAATGTATTGTAACGTGAAAATAAAGAGTTCGAACCGCTTGAAATCTCCCGGGCTCACTGGCTGAGCGCGCATAGTGGTTTCAGTGGTGGGGGGCACGGGCACGGTCTGGTCACATCCACTCATGGTGGACTGGGTTGATCAAATTGAATAGCGACTGGAGAAAGGCCAGGCACGGTGTCTCCAGAACGTGGGATTTTTCGGCCCCCACCACTCTTCCATCTGGGAGCGACAAATTCAAACGTAGCGTGTCGGTGAGTCGACTCTGTTGAATGCTGCGAAGCCCAGCCTCGTGTAAAGCCGAAAATGCACGAGCAGGAACCCGAGCTCTCCCGACTTCACGAATGACGATCTAGCTGCTCCTCAAATCTATTCAGGTTTTGAAATCCTGAGTTACCTTAGAACCATTATGCTTATTGCGAAGAAGCAAATATAATGGACTTTATGTAAATAGATATAGGAGACAAGACTTCTGGGTCTAAAATGTTTCAAAGTTTGTTCTGCATGCCTCAGTCATAATTTTAGTAAACACTTGATTTTTCACAAATAAAAAACAAATTTTCGGAAAAATAGTTAAGTTTTCAACAGAAGAAATTAATTTAAAAAATACATTTTTTAACTTAAACATTGTAGTTTATACTGAAGCTTGTAGTTGAAAGAATTTAATTTTAAACCCAAATAAATGCGAATTTTCAACAAAAGAAATCAATTTTTTATCTAAAGCAAATGAATTTTCAAAGAAGAATAATTCAGCAACAAAGAAGATAAATTTATAACTAAAAAGAAAATTTTTCAAGAAAAAAAAGTCGCAACAAAATTGATCAATTTTCATCTATAGAAATGAATTTTAAACTAAAACAATAAGTATTCGATCAAAAATGGACTAGTTAAATTTTCAGATAAAAAATAGAATTTTCAACGAAAGAAATTAATTTTCAACTAAAATTATAATGTTTCAACGAAAAATTTAACAGATAAATTTTCAGTTGAAAAATAATTATCAACTCCAAGAAATCAAAGTTTCCACAAAATGTTTAAATTTCCAAGCATAAAATTAAATTTGCAAACAAATAATTTAATTTTCTACCCAATAACTTTCTACAGAAAACAGAAATTCACAATTTTCGAAATCAATTTTAGAAAACAATAATTTTTGTTAACAAAATAGACAAATTTCCAAAAAAATAGATGAACTTTTAACCATTTTATACCAAAATAAAAGAAGTTTCACCAAAAAATGGATTTTCATCCAAAGAAATGAATTTTTGATTAAAATAGATGAATTTTTAAACAAGGAGAATAATTTTCTACCAAAAAAGAAGAATTTTTGACTGAGAAAGGTTAATTTCATACTAAAAAAATTCAACTAAAAATGATACAGTTACATTTTTTGTATAAGAAAATGTTTTTTCCACAATAAAAAAATCGATTTTTCAACAAAACAGTGAAATTATCAACCAAAACAGTTATTTTTTAAAATTTTAATTTTAAAATAGTTTAAGTTTCGATGGGAGAAATGAATTTTCAACTGAAAAATGTTTTAAAACACACACACAATCGAATTTACAACAGAATAGTTCAATTTTTAAACATATAATTGGATTTTCAATTAAAACATTATTTTTCACCTAAAAATGGAATGTAATGAATTCTGAGAGAAAATTTAAAAAAAGATCACATTTTTTAACATTATTTCGTAATTTTTCCATATTATATAATTTTAAAAAAATAACGAATTTAATTCTTATTAAGCCTTCTTGCGCAATTTTTTTGTACCATTTTTTGTTATGTTTATGTTGGTTTGTAAAATTTGCTTTCAAATTTGAGTAAGTTTACGAGATTTTCATAAATTTTGAAACTATTAAAAAATAATTAAAACTTGCAAAAAAATCAGGGAAAAATGGATTAATTCTTAAAGATTAGAAGATTAGACGGTCTGAAAATTAAAAAAAAAATATTTTTCTAATAATCGTTTGAAATTTTTTATAATTTTTATTTTTAAAAATATACTTTAAAAAAATTCAAAAAGATTCTGTAACACATCAAACGATTTCCTAAAATTTAAAAGAAGAGTGAAGAAGATTTTAAAGCAAAATGTTTCAATTTGATAAGATTAAAAAGTTTTGAAAAACGTAAATAATCAAGTAAATTCAAGAAATATTTAGAAGAATGGAAGAGATTAAAATCTAATTTTAAACTTAAATTTTTTAGAAATGTAGATTTTCAAAGATTTCAAAAAAATAAACCTAAGAACCTTCAAGGGAATTCCGAAAGATTTCAAGGAGATAAAATTATTTTTCTTAAAATTCTGTGAAAAATTTAGAAGATTATATAAGTCAAGTTTTTTACATCTTGAATGCTTTTTTTAAATTTTAAGAAAAATGTAGTAAGTTAAAAATATTTTTTTGGAATTTATTTTGTTTTAAACGTATTAGAAATATTTATAAAATTGAAAAAATTTCCCAAAATGTATAAAATATTCATTGATATCTTCCAAACTTCTAAATGTCCTAAACATCTTTTAAAATGACTCGAATTTTTCTAATATTTTTTTAAATTCAATAAAATCATTTAAAGTCCTCTAGGTTCTTTTTTTATACATCTCTTTTCATGCTATTTTAGGCTATAATCACAATTTTGAGGATTTAAAGAGAAAAAGCCAAAAAGTTATTAACTTGACCTCATTCAAAAGACTAATCATTTGACAAAAATGTTGTAAAATTTTCCTTTGAATGTGGCGTGGAAAGAAATTTGATTAAAAAATGTGTGGAATTTTCTGAACAGAAAACTTCATGAATTTCTGAACTTTCTTATTTTTATTTTTCAAGTGTATTTCAATCTGCTTTGCGTTAAGTGAAAAATCAAATGATGAAAAACGACAAGAGAAATATCTATTTCTTCAACTTCAACTATAATTTGAAAAGCGATTCTTCATAAGCCTTTCACTAACTAATGGATATATTTTTATAATTTTATTCCTGAAATATATTCCCTAAGGTCAAACATGGCACACAAATATCGCAAAATTTGTAAAACACCAGCTATTTACAGGAATTTTTAAAATAAAAATCAATGTGTATCATATTCAAATAAATTTTAGCAATATTTATAAAAGTATTATTATTTTTAATTAAAAAAATTAATGAATAGAGGGTACAGTTTTTATTTGAAATTTCACGATGGCCTTTTGTACCATGTATGACCCTCGGCCAGAATCAAGGAAAAATAATTTTAAAATATGTTAATTAGTTATTAAAATGTTACAAAGACTTACCTTTACAATTTTTTTCTCTTTTTATAATCATGAGATATTTCTTCATAAAATAAATTTTATTGTATTTATTTTACAATTATTTACAATCAATTGCAAATCACAATTATTTTACAATTACAATAAAATTTTAAAAGCTAAATTTTGTAATTTTGAGAAAGTATTTTAAGGCATAAAAGATTTCGTAAAGACTTCATATACAAGAAAATAAGTATCATCAGTTTGTTAAAAAATTTATATGTAAATAATTATTATAAGATTCTTAAGACAATTAAAAAAAAAGATTTTCGAATATATCAGATGCGTCAGAAAAGATGCTAGGAGATTTTAAAGACTTTTTATTTTTAATTTATAGGATTTTAAAAAATATTAGGAAAATTTATTATCTATTTAAAACGTTTTAAATTCTATAAGATATTGGTAACTCTTTTGAGTTCCTTATAATCTTCTAAATTTTCCCAAGCATTTGAAGAAACTTTGTTTATTCTCCTGAAACCTTTCGAGATTCTTTTAAAGTTCCTAAAGTTTATCTTGCGTTTCTAAAACCCTTCTTATGTTTAAATTTTGTTTGAATCTCCTCAAATCTACCAACTACTTCCTAAATTCACTTGATTTTTATGTTTTTCTAATCTTGTCAGAACTTCCAATCTCTAATCTTTAATACTTATTCAAATTTTTCCTATTTTTTTTTTAATTCTGCAAAATTAAAAAAATGTCTTTAAAGTTTTTCAGATGCTTTAAGAATATTTGAAATCTTTCGCAATGTTTTTAAATGTTTAAAAATAATATTTTTAAATGAATTGTTTTGAAATAAAAAATTATGCTAATTATTCCTTTAAAAATATTTACAAGTTTTAATTATTTTCGGATCGATTCAAAATTTTTGAATATCTCTTAAACTTACTCAAATTTGAAAGAATTATGTTCCTTAATTTTTCTAAAGTTAAGTGATATGGAAAAATTACGATATTTTGTTTAAAAATATTTTATGTACTTTTTAAACATTTTATGAATTAATAAAGATTGTTTTGTAATCTTTTTTCAATTTTCTGTTAGAATTCATTCCAAAACAATTATTTACATTTTTTCCAAGGAGTTTCTTTCATTATCTTTCATTATCTGAAAGTCCTTTCGTTTATCGACTTTTTAATATTATTTTTTCATTTTACATACATATCAATTATATCTTATCAAAATTTAATATAAAAATCTTAAATGTTAAGTGTATTTAATTACTACAATTTTTAATGTTTCCAAATTTTTAGAAATAATTCAACAAATTTTACGTGTAATGAAAATAAAATTTTTTTAAATCTCATTCAACTTATTCCAAGTTATCTTCTTTTAATTTTCAAAATTTATGTAATTACTTAATCCGATTGAAAATAATTGAACTTCTTGCGATTAAAAGCGGGGATTATGCTTGAAAAGAATTGTGCTGAAAGTAATTTTTAAAAAATCATTTTTTGATTTTAAAGACTGATAATTGTACACAATTTCCAGGCGCATCTTTCTTATTCTGCTACAAGAATTTGTAAGTTTTTAAGTTTTTTAAATCAGTTTATCCGACATTTCTAAAACTCTTCTGAAGCTTAAATTCTTTTTTAATCTTATCAATTCTACTCAATATTTATTGAATTTATTCTATTATTTACATTTTTTTAAATTTGTAATGTTATCGAATTAAAAAATGTTAATTTTAAAACTTTCTACACTCTTTTTCGAAATTTTAGGAAATTGTTTCATTTGTTTAAAAATCTTCTTTAATTTTCTTTTAAAGCACATTTTTCAAAATAAAAAATCATTCAAAATGTTCACATGATAATTAGGAAAATAATTCTTTTTTTCTTATCTTCTCAGGTTTATAATCTTTAAAAATCATGCAAATTTTTCCTGATTTTTTTTTATTTTTTTAAATTAAAAAAATGGCCTTTAAAATTTTTCAGATACTTTGACAATTTTTCACCTATTTTTGAATGTTTTTAAATGCTTTAAAATAATCTCCTATAAAATTAATTTTTCGAAATAAAAAATTATTTACATTATTTCTAGGAACCTAAAATATTTTTTTTCATATTCTTGAAAACTTACCAAATTCTTGAAAAACCTTTACAAGTTTTTATCATTTTTGTATCCTTCTAAAATTTCTGAATCTCTCTTAAACTTACTCAAATTTGAAAGTAGATTTTGAAAGCAACATATAATTTAAAAAATTGTGTAACAACATTTCACGAGAAGGCCTAATAAGAATTATGTTCCTTAATTCAAGATGTGAAAAAATTGACTCATAATCTTCTCGATTTTTCCCAGGAATTTTAAGAAAAACAGTTTTACCTCCTTAAAATCTTTCGGAATTCCTTTAAAGTTTCTAAAGTTTATGTTTGAATTCTTTAAAAATCTAAGTTTCTGATTTTGCTTTAAAATCTTCTACAGTCTTCTTTTTCATTTTAGGATATCCTTTCACGTGTTTAAAAACCTTTTTTCATATTCTCATTAAGTAAGTATTTTAAAATTAAAACTGATTACAAATTTTCCTACCAATCATCATTAAAAATCATTAAAACTATTTAAATTTGTCCTGATTTTCTTTGAAATTCGGCAAAATGAAAAAGATTGCTTTAAAATCTTCAGATTCTTTATTGAGAATTTTAAACATAGTTTAAAATGTATTGGAATTTTTCAAAATTATTTTTTCAAAATAAAAAATTATAGAAATTATTCGTAGAAACCTGAAAGAATTTTCATCATTTTCGTGAAACCTTACAAAATTCTTTAACGACATCTTTACAAATTTTTACTATTTTTTAATCGTTTCAAAATTCCTGAATATCTCTTAAGCTCAGGCAAAATTGAAAGGTCCTTTTACTTAAAAACTCCTCCAAATAGCCAGTCTGCCACCAAAAACGAATCGTGAAGTCGGGGGGACTCGGGCTCGTGCTCGTGCATTTTCGGCTCTACAGAAGGCTGGCCTACGCAACATGTAGCAGAGCCGACTCAACGACACGCTACGTTTGAATGTGTCGCTCCCAGATAGGAGAGTGGTGGGGGCCGAATAATCCCACGTTCTGGAGACACTGGCCAGACAGGTACCAGACCGCGATGATGGGTAGAGGCAGGGAACGATGGAAAGCGGAAGCGTTTGGATGGGAATCATGGTTAGCGGAGCGCGTGTCATCGCGGAAAAATCGTTTTTAGAGCAGAAAGTGTTTAGTACGCCAAAAGAGGAGATTAAAGAAAGGAAAGCAAGGAGGAAGTACAAGAAAACTATAGAAAAGGAGAGATTGAGAGCAAAAAGCGTGGGATCGATTGAGGCTTTTATCAAAAGAAAGAGAGGGACACGGGGCGCAGTGAAGAGAAGGAATATATCGGGGCAAGCGTGAAATATCAAGAAATGTTTAGATCGCCCCCGGAAAAGCAGAGTATGGTAAGGAAGAGTGATAATAGTAAGGGGGCTGATGGAAGCGGAGATGCAAGTGAAGTTCCCGCGAAAGAGGAAAAACTGAAAGAAATTCGCGAAATGATGATACGAGGGTAGTTCAATAAGTCCTTAGAATGAAGTATAAAAACAATTTTTTTTGGGTAATTTTTTTTTTATTTTTCAACATAATCTCCTTGGAGCT
>NC_046657.1:166578470-166590473 GCF_010883055.1 Belonocnema kinseyi
CAGCTGAGAGCAAACGCGGCACCCATCTTGCCGATAGCTTTTTCATGCCTAATTTTTCATGTAGAATTGAAACAACTGCACCGATAGATATCCTTGTGGCCTTAGCTAACTCACGCACATTTAATCTTCTATCCTTCAACACCATATCGTGGATTTTATTGATGATTTCTTGAGTACTTGCTTCTACGGGCCTTCCTGAACGTGGTTCGTCACTTATTGATGTACGACCACGCTTAAATTCATTTACCCAGTTATAAACCGTTGCTAAGGCAGGGGCAGATGTGTCATGAACTGAGTCCAATTCATTTTTTATCTCATATGGAGTTAAACCCTTTAAATGAAAATGTTTGATTACCGCTCTGAACTCGTTTTTTTTCATTTTTCTTAACGAACAATTTTTTTTTCAATTGGTTATAAAAACACGTAAACTCAGAAGATGTGGACTGTGACTGCACCATATATCTAGTCGGGAGTGGTGCTGACTGAAAATAGATGATTTGAAGCGATTCGCGCGCCATCTGTTGGTCATTCTAAGGACTTATTGAACTACCCTCGTAGCAGTAATGGGGTTTTATGAAGAAAAGCAGGATGAATCGGGAGAGGAATTAAAGGAAATTCGGCGGGAAATGGCTAAAGAAATGGGAGGAAGTCAGGGAACAGTTATAAAAGAGGATGCAGTCATTGGAAGAAAAATTAGAGAAGCGGGAAGATAATAATAAAAAGGTAGAGGAGATGCAAGGTAGGATAAAGAAACTAGAAATCTCCAACCAGGATTTTGTTGGGGTCGAGAGTGGAAATATGGAGAAGGAACGACTGATAAAATAGAACAAAGAATAGAAGGGAAAGAGAGGGAAGAAAGAAAATAACATAGTGATAAAGGATTTAAGATTAGAAGGGAAGGAGTGGAAGAAGTACTAAAAAGGATTGATGCGAAAGTAGAGATAGAGAAAGTGAGAAGTACAGGAAGGGAAGTGCGAATAGCGGGCAGAATGGTACTGGTAAGACTAAAGAAATAGAAACATAAGAGGGAAGTGATGACAAAGAATAGGTTGTTATATGGAAGCTTGGAGAGAATAGAGGATGGTTTGACATGGGTAGGAAATAAGATGCAGTATAAGTTAAGGAAAATAGCGGAAGAGGAATGAGAAAAGGAAAGAAGAACATGGGTTAAGTATGGGAGAATTCAGATAGACGGAGTAGGGTGGGATTGAAATAAAGAAAGGGAAGAGATAGGAACAAATGAGGTGCAGGAAAACTAGGACAGGAAGGGACAGGAGAGGGGAAAATAAGAAATAGTAAGAAAATAGACAACGATATACGAAAGTCGGGAAGAATGGGAGATATGTTATTGAAATATAGCAGGATTGGAGAGAAAGGATAGGGAGTTTATGAGAAATTCCAAACAATGGGATGTAGTCATAATGATGGAGACGTGGCTAGATGAAAAGGGATGAGAAAGAGTAAGGGGAATGTTACAGATGGCCAGTACAAAATGCAAGGAGGTAGAATAAATTGGGCAGAGCAATGGTAGGAATGGTGATGGAAGTAAGGGATGAATTTATAACAGGGAAACATAAGAAAGAGAGGAAAGAACAAAAAGAAGGATTAATAGTAGAATAGATGAAGATGGGAGGAGAGAAGTGGAAGGTAGTGGGCGTTTATCTGAACGGTGATATGCAGGAAAAAGCAGAGGAGATGAAAGAAATAATTAAAGAAATTACCGAAGAGCTTAAATAAAATACCGTAGCTTATAATAGGTGGAAATAATGGGCGTTTCACTCATTAGACCGAGGCGAAATAGAAAAAGTTATGGTGAAAAAGGGGATAAGAGAAGGATCAACAAAGAGAGTATCGAAAATTTTTACAGAGACAAAAAGCAGGGTAAATGTAGGAGAGCAAATAGGAGATAGTTTTTGGTTGGTAAGAGGAGGGAGGAAAGGATGTCCTTTGAGTCCACTTTTATTTAATATATTAATATCAGACTTAGAAGAAGAAAAGAGGAGAAAAGGTTGGGGAGGAGTTAGGATAGGGAAGGAAAATATATATACACTGGAATAGGCAGACGACATAGTGTTGATGGCAGAGGAGGAAGAAGGGATGGCGAGCTTAATTGCAGGATTAGAGAAATACTTAGATGGGAAAAGGCTGAATTTAAATGTAGAAAATACAAAGATAATGCGGTTTAGAAAATGAGGGGGAAGGAAAAAAGAATGTACGGTGAGATGTAAGGAAATAAAGTTAGAAAAAGTAAAAGAGTTTAAACATTTGGGATATATCTTGCAAACGAATGGAGATCATTGAGCATACATAAGAGAAAGGATAAAAAAAATTGCAGTGGTAATGAAGCAGATATAGGGAATGGGAAAATGAAGGTTCCAAAATAAACTAAAGAAGGACAATTTGGTTATTTTGTGGGCTCGTATGGCCGGCATTAAGTTATGGAGCAGAGATATGGAGATGAAAAGAAAATAAGGATATTGAGAGTTTACAAGAAAGGTATATAAGGTGGGCACTAAGGGTAGACTGGAGGACACCAGGATATATGGTGAAAGAAGAAGCGCAAATGGATGATAAGTTAAGTATTAGAGCGGGAAAGAGGGCATGGAAATTTGAGACGAAGCTGAGGGCGCGAAAGGGGAGGGGAGTGAAAGGGTGGGAAGAGAATAGCAAGATTTAGAGTGGGAAAAGAGGTAAGGAAGAGGTTGTATTGGGAAAAAGAAGAGAACAGAAAGTGTAGAATATGTAAATGGGCGAAAGAAGCATGGGACCATGTATGGGATGGATGTAGAAAAGAAATGGAAGATCAAGGAAGCTGGCAAGAGAACGTGGCACTTGCTTTCCTATATAAAAAACTGACTTCAAATATCGCAATTTGTACGAAGACAACAAGAAGCACATACTTCCTTCAAATTGTAAATTATTACAGATAGTTCAACTAACTACCTCCAATTTAAATCACTTCATTATCTTCATTAGAATTGAAGATAGTGCGGTCGCATATTTATTCACAAAAAACGAACAATTATTTATATTTTTCAAATTTGTCGATGGAAATCTGTTCAGAAATGTTTAATGTACCACCATGAATTCTTTTTCAGATTTTTCCTATTATTTTTTCAATAAAAAACTATGCTTCAAAGTTCACTGTTTTTTAAAGCTATCAAATTTCCTCAGTTTTCATTGTATTTTCAGATCTATAAGCTACAAATGATTTTTTGGAATATTACTTTTTGGCTCATTAACGCACAACATTTGCACCTTTAAAACGATACCTCTTTCATTAACCTACCATTTTTTCTTCACATACTCTTTCGCTTGCAATCTCGCTTACATTCGCTTGTTCACTCGTTTGCTAGTAAGTCCTAAATTGCGCTATTACAAGAAATAGAGGTAAGGAACTAGATATAAGACTTTATGTAAATAGTTGTAAATAATTGTAAATAATTTTGTGTGTGTGTGTGAGCCAAAATATTGTAAGGAGTAGAAGTCATGTAAACCCTTAGGGGGCACATTATGAATAAAGAAGAAGTGATAAATTTTATTATTTGGTAAAAATTTAACATTTTTCTTAAAAAGTTATCCTCTTCGGTTGCAAATTCAAGTTTTTTTATTAAAAATTCGTTTTTCTGGGTTAAAATTTAATTCTTTCCATAGAACATTGATCTTTTGTTCAAAATTCATATTTTGTTGCGCACAAGTTAACGGAAATCTTTTTTGTATGAAAAATATTTTTTCCGAAAATTTGTGTTGAGGTAAAAATGCAACTGTTTTTTTGTAAATTCAATTATTTCATATAAAATTTACTTTTGTGTAAAATTAGTATTTGTGCGTTAAAAAGATAATTGAAACCTTTTTTGGTTGGAAATTCAACTCTTTTTTTTTATTTTTGCCTTTTTGATTTTTAAATTTTTTACCTGCTTTAGCAGAAAATACATCTTTCTTTAATGAAAATGCAAGTGTTTGTTCGAAAATTCCGAAAATTTTTTTGAAAAGACATACTTTTTGGTTAAAAACTATGTTTTGTTGAAAATTCAACTATTTCGCAGAAAATTTAATTTTTGTTTAAAATTTATAATTTTTATTGAAAAATTAAATGAATTCTTTTCTGGGCTAAAGTTCGTTTTTTTTTATTTTTAGTGCAAATCTCAGCTATCTTGGATAGAAGTACGACTACATTATAGAGCATGGTAGAGAATTAAACTATTTGGATGAAAATGAAGAATTTTGGATGAAAATTTAACTATTTTTTTTACACTTTTTAAATATATAAATTCATATCGTTTAAGAGAAATTCCACCTTTTTTAGATACAAATACAACTATTCGGTAAAAAATTCAAGAATTTTGTCAAAAAAATCCTTTTTCGTTGAATATTCGTCCTTTGGATTGAAAATTCAATCTTTTTCGTAAAAACTTATTTCTTGTTTAAAATTTTATATTTTGATCGTGAAATGGCAACTGAAATCCTTTTTTACAGAAATGGCCACTTTCCGGTTAAATCATTCTTCTTTGCTTGAGTACTCAATTATTTTGTTCGAAAGATATGGTTGAATCACTTAGTTAAGAAATCTTTTTTTCTGAAGATTTATATTTTTAATTGAAAATTCATCTCTTTGATTGAAAGTTTAACTTTATTGTTGAAAATATTGGTCAAAGTTAAATTACATTGTTAAAAAATTTGTTTTATTGAAAGCTTATTTCTTTAGTTGAAAATTTAACTGTGTAAAGCGAAGATTTACGTTTTAAAAGATTCTTTAATTTTTTTTGACCAGATTTTATTTATCTTTTGATAAAGATTAAGAATTTTCTACAGCATAAATCTAGTACAGTGAAACTCTTTTATACCGCCGATTTTGGGGCTGACCTTGAGTGTGAATTGACTCATTGTAGCCCGCTCCGCTTTTGTTTGTTCACGCTTGACTGCTCTCCTGAGTGGCAAACGCAGACCCTGCGGCCCCCGCGCAGTTCCTGTTATACCAACCTACAGCGCGGCTTCAGTTCTCGGAATGGCTATAGAAGGGAGGGTTATTAAAGTGTTATACTGTAAATCAAAAATTTCAAAGAACTAATTTTATTTCCGAATGCTGCTAAACATTATTGATAGATGAGAAAAATGTGATTAGAAATTTTAAAAAATAATAATATTATTAACAAAACATTTGCAATTAAAATTTCCTCTACTGTAATAATATTATTATTCAAGTTCATGACATTTTGCTACCCAAAATGCTTTACAAGCTTTTCAGAACTTTTCAATAGATAAGAAAAATGAAATTATAGACAAAAACTTAAATGATATTTTAACCGATAACCAAAAATGACCTGTACCGACAATACGCTATGTGGGAAAATTTTAATTGATTTTTTATTTTGGACAATTAATTTTGAAAAAAATACTTTAAAAGATTTAAAATGATATCCTAAATTTTCGGCAAAGAATGCAGAAGATTTTAAAGCAACATTTTTCAACTTTGCAAAATTCAAAAATAATTTGAAAAGATTAAAAAAAATTCAAAAAGGAACCTGCAAATATTCCTGAGAACATTTTAAGTGATTCTTAAGTTTGAGGAAATTAATTTTAGGAGGATTTTATTAATAATTCGAGTCAGCTTCAAAGATGTATAGGAATTTCGAAATTTTTGAAGACATTCACAAAATGTTAAAACTTTAAAAGATTTGCCAAAAATAATATATTTTTAAAATACATATTTGGTTAAAAATTCACTTCTTTGGTTGACGATTAATAATTTTAGTCAAAATTTATCTCTTTGGTTGAAAATGTAGTATTTTGTTGAAAAATCGCGTGTTTTCGCAGAAAGTATTTCTTGGATGACATTTTTCTTTTTGGTCAAGGATCCAAATATGTTTTTAAAAAATAGTTTTTTTGTGAATGCGACTGTTTTAAATTTAAAATAAAAATCTTTTTTGATTAAAAGTATTTGCTTAAAAATGAACTTGCTTGTTAAAAATTTTATATCTTTATGTTAAAAAATGTAACTGTTTTACAGATTGATTGAAAATAAAAATATATTTTTGGATTTTGGAAAACAGTTATTCGATTTATTTTTACTAAAAGTTATTTTACCCTCAGATTAAAAGAAAATACATGAGCACATTTAATGATGCTAATGCTAATACAATTGTATAAATTGGCATTGTACAATTTTTCCAACATCTTTTATCGAATCATTTAACCTTTAAATCGTAAAAACAATTATGCATGATGATATTTAGATCATTTGTCGTCAAGTTTAAACCTTGGCCAAATTTGCAAAAGTACAATATCAAACATACAGAAATTAGAGTGAAAGTGCTGAATTTACTTGTTAAAACGAGACCTAGAAACTTCAAAAATATAGAATAATTTCAGAGATGATATTTGAAAAAGTTAGGGAAAAACACATTTTTTAGATAGACGTTTCCTTACATAATGATCGAAAACAATGCGAATAGCGGTTATTCAGCTCAGATTTGTATACATTTTAAGATAAAATATTATTTCAGAAAATGTAGAAATTGCAATTTGAAAAAATATTAATTGTACCCAAACTTTCAGTAAGAAGTTTGTTAAATTTATTATTTATCATTCATTTTTATTTATTCTATAACTAAACAACATTTAGACAACTTTCTAATGAAGGGATAAATTAACCTTTGGCCGAAACTTCTCGTTTGGTATTAAGTAATGAAAAAAATTTGCATACTGCATTTTGCATAAATCATTTTTTCCCTGAATAGACTGCCTACAATGTGATTATATCCAGTTTTTTAAATACATTCCTATTGCCTAAAATCGCTTTAAAAAATTATCTTATTTTATGAAAATTTAAGGAACGATTTCACTGACAAGAGCCATTATTCATCAAAATAGCATGAATTATTTTTAAATATTTCGTAAAAAGCGATATTAAAAACAAAGTTCGGAAAAATCACATTTTTTGAACAAATACTCTATGTATATTGGCCATTTTTCATCAATAATAATCTCAGCTCTGTTTAAAAAACACCACAACTAATAACTCATTGCTATTCTGGCGACTATTCATGGAAATATAATCAAATTTTTTTCAGAGGCCTGTTATTTCGCCCTTTCAATAATTTAAAATTCAAAAAGTATTCTATAATTTCTTCCAGGATTTTAAAAATATAGTTTTATATAATCAGAGACATGATTGTTATATTATAATGAACCAGAATAAAATAATTTCATATATTCAAGCTCCTTTGTAATATTATAAAAATGAAGAAGAACCGTCAAGTTCTGAGATTTTAAATATCTCGATTTTTTTGAGAAAAAATAAGTTCTTACGCCGAAAAATAGCCGAATGTTTTATAATTGTATAAAACATCAATAAATTTCTTCGGATTAATTGCTAAGAAATTGACAAACGAATTTAAAAATAAAAGTGGAATTGTTCAGGGGGGTCGTTTTAATCAAAGAAAAAAATTTCCGGTAATCTCGCGGTTTTTTCCTGGTTCGGAAGCATTTTTCAGGGTCAATAAAATAAAAAAATTTGAACTCTAAAGCTAAACATTTTTCCATTTGAAGTAATAAAGAATAAAACAAAAAATAAAGAACTCTTGAATTTTCGTCTTTTAAAATTAAAGTTTAAAAGTTTCTTAATTCAAAAATATTGTATTCAAATCAAGCAATTTTTATTCAATTGTAGTTAAGCTGCTAAATCAAAAATCTTAAAATTTTATGAACTATAGAGTTCAAAGATTCAGATACAGTTCCAAAAATATTAATCCACGTTATCATTTTCTATTTTAAGATAAAAACATAAACATTGAAAAATTAATTTTTTATTAACTGAACACTTCTTCAATTAGAAATCCTTGGAAAGCTTCAAAATTTGATTTCAAAATCTTGAGAAATCTAGAAGTTATTTTAAATTTTTTCAAGTTAAAAATTATTAAAAATTTTTGCCGAACTTCTAAATGTCTTTTAAAATAATTCGAATTCTTCCAAATTATTTTCTTAAATCCTACGAAATTAAAAATATTTCCTTAAAATCTTCCATATTTATTTTTTACAATTTTGGCAATCTTTTACATCTTTTTAATAGTGTTGTTAAAATTAATTTTTCTAAAATATAATCATTTTCAATTTTTCTATAGGAATCTTAAGAAAATGTTTGCTATTCTTTTAAAGCCCTTCACAATAATTAGAAGCTTCTACATTTTTTGTTTTATATCTACAAAAATTCAGATTTTGTATTAAATTAGGCTGAATTTTTTCGGTACAAACACTTCATTTAATTTATTTGAACTCATTTTAAATATTTCAAATTAATTTAAAGCTTTTCAAAACTTCGAAATATTTCTTAAAATTACTCAAATTTTGTCTAAAAATAAAAAGTATACAATTCTTATTCATACATCAAGATAAAAAAATTTCACTTACAAATAAAACATCTTTTAGAAATATCAATTAAAATTGTAACATTCTGAATTTAAAATTTGGTTTTAATATAGCTTAAATATTTGGTTTAAATATACTCGTCTTAAATAACAGTCAAATATTTTGAGCGGGTTCTGAATCGTTTTGCGAAATTAATTCTTGTTCACTTTTTAATACTTAAAGTACTGATCCATTTGAAAAATATTGTATTTATCATTTATATAATTGATCAAATAAAAAAGGTTTCTATAAAAAAATGTCAGCCTCAAGCGCTTTTACTTTTTACTTTTTCAAGTCTTCAGGACTGCATTTTTAAAGTATTTGAATTAATAATGTACGCTTATACATAAAAATCGAAAACAGAGAAATTCTGAAATAATAGATTTTCGAATTACGTATTGTCAACTGAATGATGTTATAATTGAAAAATATAATTATACTAATTACAGTGAAACCCTTCAATTGACCAGAATTGACACCGTGCCGCAAGTAGGTGTAACAGGAGCTGCGCGGGATCTGCGGTTGTCACTCAGGCGTGAACAAACAAAAGCGGAGCGGGCTATAATGAGTAGTTCCTACCCACTGCCAGCTCCAAAATCGACACTATAAAAGAGTTTTATTGTACTTAAAAAAAAAACAGTTTTTTGCGAATAAATGCTTTAAAAAAGAAAAAATTGTTTATAACATTGTCCATAACAATAAAAATGTTTTATTCTTATCGATATGCCCTAACGAAATGTGAGAATGAGTAATTCACACTTAATCGTGAAAAAATAACTAAGTTTGTATCCCCCAAAAAGAGTCATACCAGTAGTATTGGGATCTGAAATCTTGAGGGCACCACTAGCGGAAAAAGCAATATGGCCGGCGACAGTAGGTAGATGTCTCATAAGACTCATGTAAAAACATTGAAAATTAGTTTTGAATCTTACAAATTAAAGTAACAATAGCTCAAATTTGTGATTTCACTAAATCTACACCAGCATGTATAAGCTTCATAGAATAAATAAATAAAAAATAATAAAATTCTTTTCTAAATAATAAATTCTTCAATATTTTCCCCTCATAAACATTTAAAATGTAACATTGACTATCGAAATTTCAATGCAAAATTCAATTGATATCAGCTTGAAATGACAAATCAGCAGCAACTTTGTCATATTTGAGGTTATATTGTTATATTTGTACCTAAAATAATATTTTTATTCACAACCTGCTTTGATTATTTTCACTCGGAATGCTGAAAAATGATTGACGAATAAAAACGAAAAATACTTAATGATGATGTAACTTTTTCTTCAATCTTTTTTATTGACAGTGGAACAATCTTGAAAATCCGTTTGAATTTCGTGCAATTTTTATTTTATTTTGTTTTATTTCTCGAGTCATACTATCAGTAAATGCTGTAAATGTACTATAAGATTTTTCATAATTTTTTTTAAATAGGAGTTTATTTACATTTCAGAAAAACCGAACATTTTCTTGCTTTCGAGCAGTAGAAGAGCAATAACCAAACATTTTGCTCTTCGATTTACGTGGCGAAAATTCTATTGATAAAGTTTGATTTATTATATTTGTAACTTTTTATTTATCATTTTTTATTTTGTCCCGGTTTCACTGTAAAAAACACTTTAAAACCTTTAGAAAAATTATTTTCGTATATTCGCCTATACTTCCCGTCAAAATTGACCTACGCTCAGGGATTTCCGATTCTGTCACCAGGTGACGTACTCGAGTTCTTCAGATCCCAATAGTGACGACAGTTAACTCCACTGACCGACCGAGAAAGATTCTGTTTCATGCTAACCTCATAGCTCTACTACTCAAATAACAAATGAGCTTGTTTATTAAAATTAGTTAAACAAATTTCCATCGTTGTCAAATTATCAAATATAATAACAGATTTAAGAGGAGTATCTACGAAATAAAACCATGCTAATAACTTTCATGTCCAACCCACTCCCATCCACCCCACAGCGTCACAAATATAACCCTAAAATAAAAAAACTGCATTTTTACGTATTATTGTTACTTTTTACCAATTTTCGTCGTCTTTTCCCTAAAACATTTGCTAATGAACAATTTGAATACAAACCATGATTTCCAAATTAATTTTCAATTGTTTAAACAATGATTTAAACAATTATTTATTACAAAAAATGTAAAAAAAAGATCGTATTTTCTGATTGAAATGTCATTGTTTGTCATTGTTTGAAGTATTAAATTTTTCTGAAAACATTATGTAATTTTTGTAGAAATTCTTGTTGTAAGTTTTTGGCTTTAGGGTCAGGTGATTAAATTAAGTTCTTATTGTTTTATTTCTTTTTGTTATTTTTCAAATTATCTGTTTGCACGAAAAATATTATTCAACCCAAATGTTTTTGGAAGAGAAATAATGTAAGTAACGCCTTTTTTGGTTATCCTGGGGAATTGTATCTATGAAAGTCAATTCTTGTACATTTGAAATTTCTACAGTACTATCAATAATAAATTGTAAGAAACCTTATACAGATGTAAATTGTTGTATACTAGGCAAATATACTTTAAATAAATATTATAATTATATAAATATTCGTCTTAATAAGAATAATGTCAAGAAACATTGCATTTCCAAATTATTAATTCAAATAATTTTGTCCTTGATTTCTCATACACAAATTGTGCTTTGGAAATTTTTTATGTTTCCGAAACTTGTTCACTTTTAAAAGTAGAAGCATTTCAATAATATAGTGAAAACTAAATTTGCCAAAGAAAGATTGTAGTTGCATAATATTCATTGGATCTTTGTTTTGCTTGTACGTCTTTAATTAAAATTTAAAATGTACTGAATTTCTTTGCTTCTTATTTTTTATATAATTAAAGGTTTTTTATGTAAAAGTAATTTTTTTTCAATCGAATTCCATTAGAAATTATCAAAATTGCTGTGGTTGGAAGACATTTTTCAAGTATTCTTCAAAGTGCACGTTTTCATTTACATATATTTTTTTATTTCTATGCGAGAAATTATATTTTTATATTAAAACTTTATATATATATATATCCAAATTCGATGTGTGTAGAAAAAATGTGTTTTTAATTTGTCGACAGTAGTGTAATAATATTATTACTAACTTTATGTAATTATTCAACAAAAAGTAGCATACCTATACCGATTTGAGAAAGTGGACATATCTGGCTTAATTTTTAGAAATTTTAAAAATAAAAATAATTAATTGTTTAAATAATGACATAATTTTGTAGAAAAATGTACTACTCCAAAAAATGACAAAGTATTGCATTTCAATCAGAAAATACGATTATTTTTTACATTTTTGGGGAATAAATAATTATTTAAATATTTCTAATTTGTTTAAACAATTGTAAATTGTTTAAGAAATTATGTTTATTACTCAAATTGCCCATTAGTAGTTATTTGTATGAAAGAGACGAAGGAAATTACTACAAAGTAACAGTAATGCATAAAAATGTAGTTTTTTATATTTGGATCATATTTGGTGTGCTGCGGGGAGGCTGGGGGAGGGTTGGAAATGAAAGTTATTAGTATGGTTGTATTTCGTCTCTTCGTCTCCGGAAATGAAAAATTTTGAGGAGGTGTCTTGC
>NC_046657.1:166590573-166641249 GCF_010883055.1 Belonocnema kinseyi
ATTAGTTTTCAGCTCTAGCTCGCAAAAAGATAAAAATCGTTTGCGGTGTCGGAAAATAATTGTGCAAAATGTGAAAAATATGTCTCCTGGATTGTTTAGAAAGATTTATAAATAATATAATTTTAGATACCTGATTCCATTCGAATTTTATCAAGAATTGGCAGTAGGAGCAAAATATATGTGACGCAGTATTCCGGAAGATCATAGAAAGTAATAGTATTGGTCTTTTTAAGTAGCGCTTCTGTTTCTGCTACGTGGTCAGAAGTTTTTAAGCGTTTTACAACGCCTGAGAAGTTTTCTTCCATTATCGGATTTTATTGTATAAAATTATGTAATAGTTATCTATCAATTATTTATAAGTTTATTTTATTACTACTGAAATTGAAGGCCAACTTAAAATAGATTTTATCCTTTTTTTTTTAAGAAATGAATATAACCTTACTTTTTCTAAATTATAGGTTGAAATACTATTATGGAATCTCCCTTACTACGTCTTACTTCTCTTATCGCGATAAATAAATACAAATAAATTAACAAATCCAAACAAACCTGAGCGGCTGAATAGTCTAAAAGCAGACTGAAACGGACCGCCAGTTTTCAATTGCGCATGTGCTGAAACGCGCGGGTCTATTTAAAATGCTAAACTTTAGGTACACTGCCCTTTTTAAAGGGCCGCGGTTGGTATCAGGAAGAGGGAGGGCGAGTATCAGTCAAAGTAGCGTTACCTCTTGAAATCAGAGAAATTATTTTTTCTAAAAGTACATTGGGTACCGTTTTTAGTACATTTTCAGATGATGCATGTTTATGGTGGCAAATTGATCCTGTTGTTTAAAATTTTATGTTTCTAATGAAAATTCAACTTTTCCGTTGAGAATTCTTGAATTTTATTAAAAATTTGTCTTTTTTATAGTAAATTATTCTTTTTATTTACAAAATCGTCGTTTTTAATTGTAAATTTAACTTTGTGGTTCAGAATTCATGAATTACATTGAAAATTCATCTTTTTTATTAGTAAATTAACTATTTTCTTTAAAAATTCATATTTTTTAGTTGAAAAGTCAAGTTTTCGATAAATGATTCTAAGGTTTACCCTAAGCAAAATTTAGAACTGCCCGACCTAACAGTAAGCAAATGCCTAAAAAAAGGTCTTTGCTTCCCAGATTTTCCGTACTGAATACTTTTCTCATAATTTTTTCTTGAACACTTTTCTGTCAATAAAGTATGTGCTTATACGGAAATTAATATCAATAATCGTTAATTGCAGAAATTTTGGAAAATCTTTAATATTTATGCTTAAGAAAACCATATAAAATATGAAATTGTACGAGCAAGCGTATAAAATGATTAACTTTTTTTAAATATCGTTATGTTTGATTATTTTTAAATCAATTTAGATGTGATTTTTTCGAAAATTTATAATAATATTATTTATTGGGCTATATTTAACGTACAAACAATCTTTCATGCACCTCGTGAAGTCGCAATTAATACCATAAATAATTTAATAATTTGATAGATAATCCGATATCAGATTCAAATGGGTAAAAACAACATTACTGATAAAAACAACTCACTATTTATTAATAAAAATAATATAAATATCCTTTGAATTTGTAATCTTATGTATAATTTTCTGACGTGGATGGAAGCTAAATGTTAAAACTACCCATTTTGACGTTTAGAACTGCCCATTTCAATTTAGAACTGCCCGACTTGGATAGAACTACCCTTTAGAGTATAGCCTGCATAATTCTTGAATTTTATTGAAATTTTGGTCTTTTTTTGGTAGTGAATTCATCTTTTTGTTTAAAAATTCATCTTTTTTAGTTGACACTTTAACTTTTTTATTGAGAATTCTTGAATTTTGTTAACAATTTTTTTATGGAAGATTATCCTTTTTGTTTAAAAGTTTATCTTTTTTTGTTACCAATTCATCTTTTTCAGGATGCTTCTATAGGATCTCTAATTTCAAAGAATTTTTTGTCTTAAAGATATATTTTAGGGTGTAATTGTTGACGTACCAAAAAATGTAAACATAATGCTAGAAAACTTGTTCTGAAAAGTATTTTGACTAGTTAAAATAATTTTGAAATTGTTTTTAATACTTGCATTGCAACGGACGTCTAATGGATATGTTTTGGAAATCCGATATACGTCCTAACATACTATTTTTTCGAACAAACATCTAGCTTATCGTTTAACGGACACAGCTCAAAATAGTGGAAAAATTTTCCTCAAAAATATTATGGTTACTCGCTGTCAGAATTGCCGGCTCTGTGAATGCCTCGCAGTCGCTTCAAGTTAAATGCTCTATTTCTTTTGCTTCGTGAAGCTTTTTAATTTGTAGTTATCAAAGAGCTCAGAAATTTTACCCATCATCACCCTAGAGTTATACTACGCTCTGTCCACTTTTTGATAATTTTGAACCACTATTATTTTTAGGCTCAATAAATGTTAAACTTCATTTCTTAATAACATTTTCTCCATAATATATTCTTTCAGCTATTACAAATATTAATTAAATTGTGGCGTTCATTGAATGTTAAAACTATTTCATGCCATTATTATCGAGAATTGAAGATGAAGTAATCATAAACGAACACGCTTCCACCTGAAATATTAAAATAACCATTAGTATTTTGAATTAATTTACGTAGTGCAGTTACAGAAAAATTATGTGGGTGTCTGTAATTAAAGGGTCTTTATGGCCGGTATGAAGTTACGTATCGACATATAGCAGGCTAAATTCCCAACATTTTCATACCAAGATGAACCCTTTATGATGGAAAACGTATCGCCGGGGTATTTTTGAACCTGAAAATTCATAATACCTCATTTAGCGAAAAACAAAGTTAAAGTTTTGATTAGTAAAAATCACACTTACAGAGCGGTCCCTATATCCCCTTTTGTACCCTATATTAACTTAAGGTCCCTGAAGTACCCCATTTTCAAGATTTGGTCCCTGTGGGTACCCTATTTTGAGTCAGGAACTTAAAAAAAAAATAGCAAAATTCAGCGAATTACTGTAAGAAGTAACTGTAAAAAATAATAAGGGCTAGCACAGAATCACTATTAGTCACTTTTTCAAATGAATCAATCACAAAAAGTCACTTTTCATTCGATAAATTGATTCGTGGGTTGAACGCTATTCATTTTAGGGCTATACCTATTCTTGACCTATCCTGAATTCTATGAAATATTTCAGGGTATTTATAAAGATACCGAGAAATGTTTGATAGATTTCAATTACTTGAAGGAATTGTAAAGATTTGAATGTATTTTTAAAACTTCTACGGCTTTTAAGGTTTAAAAAGTTTAAAGGTTTTAAAGTATTTAAAAAGATTTCACGTTGTTTTATAAGATTTCCGAGGATTTCAATGATTTTAAGGGATTTCTTATGAAACTCTCAATGTATTTTAATACATTTTCTATGATTTTAAAAAATTTTAATAGAATTTTACGGGATTTTATAATACTTTAGCGGATTTTAAAGAACTTATTCAAGAGAAGTCTTTATTTTATGAATTTAATTTAATTTCTCTAAATTCACTCTATTCTACTTAATGCAGTGAATTTTTTATTTTTATTTTGTAGAGTTTTAATTTAATCGATCCTGAGGATCAGTTGATAAAATGATTTAAAATATTTAAATGTATTTTTTCAAACTCCTTAGAATTTTCAAGAGCTTTAAAAATTGTTTAAAGAGAATAAAGGATTTTAAACAATTTAGGTCATTTAAAAAAATTACAAAGAAATGATTTATTGATTTCATTAATTTAATGGGATTTAAAAGGATTTGAAATACTTGAAAGAATTTTAAAAGACTCTCAGGCGTTTTCAAGGGCTTTAGAAAGTTTTAAGGGTTTTCAAAAGATATCAAAGGATTCAAAATATTTTAGGAAATTTCAAAAGAGTCCCAGAATTAAAAAATTTATTTCAGTAGTTTAAAGGTTTCCAAAGACTGAAATATTGTAGGGTATTTTAAAAGATTCCAAGGCATTTTCAAAATATTTAAACAATTTCAATTTACCAAGGATTTCCAAGGGTTTTAATAATTTTAAGGGATTTTAATATTTTAATGGATTTCAAAGAATTGTTCACAAATGAGGGATTTCGTAGTGTTTCGAAGATTTGAAGAGATTTTCAAATATTTTTTGCAATGCATTTGGAATTCGCCATGGATCCTTATTAACGTATCCTAAATCCTTTTAAATTCTGTTGAATTCTTCTAAATTTACTTTATTCTAACCAAACGACTCTTTTCTACGTTGCTTTGTAAATTTACTAAAACTATTAATTATTGAAAGAATTTCAATTGAAAAATTAAAAGTTTGCTTTTCTTTCTACGAGTAGGCTTCATTTTTTACCAGAATTAACTAAGAATATCTTTCCGATGATTTTTTTTCTCTGATGCTTTGAAAATCTAAAACTATTAAATATTTTAAAAATGTGTATCAACATATTTATAGCTTGGCTATTTTTTAAGGAAGAGGCATAATTTGTTTACGGAATGAACTAAGAATGTCTTTCGATGATCATTTTCCACGTTACTTTGTAAATTTATAATACTTATTATTCATTCAAACAATTTTCATAAACATATTTAGATTTGGGGTATTTTTCAAATTTGTTTACGAAGTTAACTAAGATTGTCTTTGTGATGACTCTTTTGTAAGTTATTTGTTAAATTTACCAGAATGATTAATTATTAATTATTGAAAGAAGTTTCATAAAAAGTTTAGAATTTAGCTATTTTTCAACTAATAGGGCTTGAAGTACTCGCATTTCCCTAAACATTTGGTCAGATGAGAGGAAAACTGCAGAAAACCACCTCCGAGTTTAGTCGGGTTTTCAAAATTCGAGTACATAACCCGAACTTTCGTCGTATACGGTACCCATGCGAACTCATGTATAAATAGACGTTATTAAAGTAAAAATGATTATAGTGGTATTTTCTTAAAATTATTTCCAAATAGAATAATTACAAGAAAATTGGTGGGTCGCGCGCATGGCGCGCGTAAGAGCTTCTAGCTTTTTAAATTTGACGTCACTTGTTACCCATGGTTCAATGTGCGTTTTTTTCCCGATTTTTTGTTTGCATATTAAACGAAAAAAAGCGCGTTGAAATTTTGAAAAATGCAAAAGCATTAGCCAAACACTTTCTTCCTCGTTGGAATTTCTATTTAATATATAAGGCATGTAAAAAGGTAGAGACTTTTTTGAATAATTTTAAATCTTCATAATTAGTGTTCTAAAGAGTTTAAGTGCTCGGAGAAATTTTCACGAGGATGAAAATATCTTTGAGAATAAGCTCGACCTTTATGTGCCTATATGAGCATTTGGGATTAGAATTTAGGAAATCGTATTTTCTATCACTATAATTAATAATTATACTGTTCAAATTTGGCGTAAAAATGTATGGCTTCAAATTGGAAAGGGTGCTAAATTTAAATGAAATAGCGAATTTTCAACACAAAACATTCATTTTCTACCCACTAAGACTAATTTTCAACAAAGTACATGAATTTTCATCCAAACAAGATCAATTTTCAACATAGAAAATTCAACAAAAAAGGTTTTCTTCATCCAAAGAAAATATTTTTCAACTAAAAATATAAGAATTAAATTTTCAGTTAAAACAATCAATTTGCAGAAAAAAAGTCTCAACAAAATAATTCAATTTTTATTACAAAAGATGAATTTTCTACCGAACAAGATACAGTTTCAATAAAATCTAAAAAAAGTAAATATAGAAAAACGAATATTGCACCAAACTAATTATTTTGTTTTCAAACAGAATAGCTAAAGTGAATTTTGAACTAAAATGATGAATATTCAACTAAAAAACTTAATTTTCAACCAAATGCATGAATTTTTCAACTTAAAAGATAAATTTTCTACAAAACATAAAATAGTTCAATTTTCAGTTAGTAACACTAATTTTCAACAATGAAAAAGCGAATTTTCAACCAAATAGTTCCATTTTCAACTTAACAGATGGATTTTTAACTAAATGATGGATCTTTAACTGGAATCGTTGAATTTTAAAGAAAGAAAAATTAATTTTTACTAAAAAAGATAAATTGTCATCTAATACATAAATAATTCAATTTTAAATTTAAAAAATTAATGTTCAACCGAGCAGATTAATTGGTACCCGAAACTATGGTATATTTAATTGGAAGAATGAATAAAAAAGTAATAAATAGTGATAAATAAATAAAAAAAAGAAAGTTTTTGACTGGAATAGTTGAATTTTATACCAGAAAGATGAATTTTCAACCAAAATTGGATTAATTAAGTGGTTAGTCAAGAAATGAATGTTCCACCAAAGAGATGAAGTTTTAACTAAATTGTGGAATATTCAACTGGAATAATATTTAAGTTTTTAGTTAACAAAATTACTTTTCATCCAAAGAAATAACAACTTTTCAGTCAGATCGTTCATTTTTTAAACAAACAAATGAATTCTTAAATAAAATGATGAATCTTTAGCCAAGAAAATTAATTTCTAACAAAAGAGTTTAACTTTCAACAAACTTTTCTAACAAAAAAATCGATTTTTTAAACAAAATACGTGGATTTTCAACTATATAGTTGGATTTTCATTAAAAAGGACCAATTTTCATTGAAACTGTTGAATTTGGAACTAAGAAAGCTTAATTTTTAATAAAAAATGTAACAGGTATATTTTCACTTGGAGACTTTGAAATAGATAAATTTTCGAACAAGTAGTTTAATTTTCAAATAAAAATTTCAATATTTATCCAAATAGTTGAATTTTCATCCAAAAAATATAAATTCTCAACTAAAAATAGAATAGTTAAATTCTCTGTTAAAAATATCATTCTTAACAAACAAAAAATACGGATTTTGAGGAAAATAATTAAATTTTCTACTGGAGTAGTTAAATTTTTAGTTAAAAAAAATTGATTTTGAACAATCATTTACAATCAGAAACGCGCTCTCCAATAAAATTATGAATCTTCAATAACAACAACAAAATTTTAATAAAAAAGTTTAATGTTTGACGAAGAAGTGGAATTTTTACTAGATATGATTAATTTGAACGAACAATATAACACAATTTTTAATTACAATTGAGAAATATTTTTTCTTTGAAATACTACTTCTGCTTTAAAAACTGCTTGAAGATATTTCTTCATCTAAAATTTGGAAGAAGAACTTTAAAATAGTGACCAATTCTGAAACAGGTACCTGAAACAGGGATATCTTTAAACTCCCTGTCCCAAAATAAAAACAATAAATCAATTTTTTTTTAAACGGAGAAAATGACTGTTTCTTTTTTTTTTTAATATCATCAGTTCGATTATCAAACTTAAGTCAGTGAAAAAAAGCTGACGGAGAGAAAAATTGCAAAAGATTTCTTTAAATTATCTTTTACTGTATAGATATATTAAAAAACGTACGAAATCAAACTCAAAGAACATCACATTTTTTAAATCATATTGTAAGAGATCTTTTTAATCGATAAACAGAAACCGGTCATTTCTCAGGTTTTCACGGTAAAAATGTTACATTTTCTAGTTAAAGTCAAGCTCATTAAATGATAGTTGCACGTGAACAAACAAGTTTATTAATAAAAGTCTCCTATAGTGTATTCTTAATCTCTTATTACAATAAAAAGTCTTTGGATGAATGAGAAAAACTACTAATGTCAACAAAAATAAGCACTCTTGGACAATAATAAATTATAATTTAATTAGAGTGAATTGAGATGATATAAAAAAATCAAAGATCTATAAACCCTAAATAAATTCGGCAATTCTTATTTAAATTATGAAAACTTAAATTTTACTATGATCAGAAGTAAACTCCCTGGCATAAAAATAAATTACAGGTCATTTCCCGGTCAAGTCGCCACCCTGTTATCCTACATATGTCAAGGTCTACCTTTTTCTATCTTTATGTCAATCTAAATTAACGACTACATTTTTACACATCCCCAATTTCTATCTTCTTCAATCATTCTACTTCGAGCAGGGTGCTACGAATTACATTATAAATTTAAAATTAAAATAAAACTTCACTAGTTATGCAAACATCAACGGGCCATTGCTGATATATTTTTTTGCATTTCATAAAATTTTAACGCACTTTTTTATTAACTTGAACAATACAAAAAATGTTCATGCTTTCAATATTAAACAATTTTAAATTTTAGGATATTCCAAAATAATTACTAACTGAAAATTGGCAAATAAATTTGAGCTTGTCCAAATTTAGTACCTCTTGAAATTGGAAAAATTCAACGATAATATATCCAAATCTCTTCAAATTAGAAACATAAAAAATATGCCATTAAAAATTCAACATATATTCAAATTACTCATTTATGACAATACAATGAGGTTATGCGAAGTTCTAAACTGGCAACTGTCAAGAATTAAAATCAATTAAGTAATTAATCAAAATAAAAATTTGTATTTAAATTTCGAGTTCCAAAATTTATTATCTGTAAATTGAGGGAAGTTAAAATAAACAAATTTTAGTATTTTCTTTCGAACTGAATAATTTTAAATTACAATTCTTCTAAGCGGTTTAGGGTAAGTGTACCAGTCTCCGCACACTCACCTGTGGTTGGACGGTCTTGTGTATTTTATAGTAGGAAGTTTGCATTCTGAATACGCCATTTTGGGCATGTGTGTTGTTTTTTGTACCAGAAAATAGAACGTACACATTTTTATTCTGAAAAGTTATAAATTACTTTAGTTACGGTTTGACTAAAATAGCTGCCTTTTCCAAACAAGAGTGACTAAAAATTGTCGAATTCCTTGAAAAATTTAATTCATTTATTGCATATTTAGAGATTTTTAATCTTTCCGAACTACGACGCAGAATGTTTTGATTTACCCCGAGATCGGACAGCCTATCTAAGCTGAGCATGAACGACCATTTTGGCATTTTTACAGTGATACCGAAGTCTGACGTTTAATATTATAGGAGATAAATAAAACGTAGTGATAAGATAAGTTTAAAAAAATATAATTAATCATTTACTTCTTTTTCGATAAAGTTATGATTTAAAATAGTAAAAAGAAACTAGTTTGTCTATTCGTCATTATAAAAATGTAAACATTGTTTTGAAATCGTTACATGTCTAACCTCGACTTGATAAGCGTTAATTTGACTTTTATCCAATTTGGTTTGAAACTTCGATAGATGGAGCAAATAACCGAATTTTCGATATTTGAAATAAATTATTTATAATATTTTAAATAGTGAAGTAGGTTCGTCTCTAAAAGCGATAGTATAATCATTGTCTTGAAATTCTAACCTATAATAGATACAATTTTACATTATTGTTCAATTATTTCTATAATTTCCATTACTTGATTTTAAACGTATTTTTGATCAAACATTCTTACATTTCTTTGGTAAACCTTAAAATCTTCAAGTATTCAAAACTATTTTGTAAATTAAACGCCCAAATTGAATGATTTGAATTGCAGCCTTTAAAATTCAAAAACTGAATCTTTTGTACCTTTCAAAATAAAATAATTTTAATTTGGAAACAAACCGCATTTAAAGTACTTCTTATTTAGTTGGATGGTATATATCCTTCATTTCTAAATAAATTCGAATAAATAATATAAATGCCTAAATATTTAAAGACTTCAGAGAATTTGCATTAATTTTTTAACGTTTTATTTTTAAGTTTGTGATCTAAACATTTCATAAAAGCGCTTCTTTAATTTTACGTACACATAGCTTATTTAAAATTGGTTGAAAATGCCGAATTAGAATTTAAGACTAAAACCTAATTTTTAATGCAAAATAAAAATTTCAAAAGTGACTCTTCAACCCAATAGTTAAATTTTCAAACAAAAAGGATGAATCCTAAACAAAACAATGTAAAAGTTAATGTACAATCTAAAAAAATTCTGATTTTACATAAAAACCCGTTAAATTCATCCCAAAAACAAAATTTGTTAACTAAATATTTGAATCCACAACCAAAAAAGTTTAATCTTCAATCAGTCATATTTTTAAATATGATATTAAAATATGATATGATATTTAAATATGATATTAAAACTAAAAAAAGATTTCAATTTTAAATAAAAATGAGTAGGATTCATAAAACAACGAATTTTCCAAAAAGTAGTTGAATCCTCAACCAATAAGAAGATTTTTCAATGAAGAAGATTAATTTTGTGTTAAAAATGACGAACTTTTAACAAAATAGTTAAATTTTCAAACAAAGAGACGATTTTTAAACTAAAATTATGAATCTTAAAAAAAAAGGCATTTTTAGAAAAGCAACTTAAATGTTCAAGAACTGGTTGAATTTTCAACCAGAAAAGATGAATTCTCAACGGAAAATATAATATTTAATATTCAAACTAAAAAAATTTTAATTCATAAGAAAAGTAGATTTTTCACAAAATAGTTGAACCCTCAACCAAAAACATTTTTCCACCAAGAAGATGAATTTTTAACAAAATAGTTCACCTTTAACTCAAAAAGACCTTAATTTTATCCACAACAGTTGCAATTTCAATAAAAAAAAAAACATTCCTATCAAAATATATGCATTTTAAACACAAAATTTCAACAACAAAAAATTTTTCTGTAAAGGAAGGAAAAAAATGTTAAGCAAATTATTATTATTATTATTATTATGAAAAATAGTTGAATTCATTGCAACAAAAATTTTAACATAATAGTTCAATCCAAAAGCAGAAAAGATTGATCTTCTACCAGTTTTATTTTTTAATAAAAAAATTTTATATATTTCAAAATAGACAAGTTTTCTATAAAAGAGTTTAATTTTCAACCGGAAAATATGAACTGTCATTAACAAAAGTTAATTGTCACTCAAAAAAATAAGAATTTTTAAGGAAAAATGTAACCGTTTATTTTTATATATATATTAATAACAAGTTTATTAAAAAAATAGTTGAATTCATTAAAAAAACTAATTTTCAAAAAAAATAGCTGAATCCTTAAATAAAAAAGATGATTTTTTAATCAAGAAGATTAATTTTATACAATAAAGATGAATTTTTCACAAAATAGTTACACTTCGACCCAAAGAAATTAATTTCTAACTAAAATTATGAATCTTTAACTAAACAAGTGAATTTTTAATCAAGTTAATTTATCTTTAATTTATCTTTATTTTACCTTTATCTTTATTTATTTTTATTTATCTTTAATTTTACAGGATTTAAGAAATAAGACATTTTAAGGAAAAATTTGATTCAATTAAAAAGATATTTAGGGCTGTTTGACGCTTGGAAAGAATGAAAAATGTTTGATAAATTTTTGGAAATCTTTGAAAGTTTAAAAATATTTTTAATCTCTTTAAAATTTCCAAAATTCCTCAATATCTTTTAAACTGACTTGAATTATTTTTTTAATTGCCATAAAATCTTCCTGGTTAGTTTTTGATGATTCTGGAAGTCTTTTTAAATGTTTTAAAACATTTTTAAACCTTCTCTCCCAATTCATTGGAAAAATTAAAACTCACTTCAAATATTCCCAGATATCTTAAGATTTTTTTATTTATTTCGAAACCTTTCAATTTTCAACCAAAATGATCAATTTTGAAACAAAATTGATACTCCGGATTCTATAACCCCGCATAAAATTTGCCTGGCCGCTTTAGGCCGCTTGAGTTGGCCCCTGATGGCTTGAAAATCAGTTTTCGAAAATTAAATTTTTTAACATATCACTTTATAGGAAATTTCATGGCGCATCTTTTTTCTGGAGGCATCTTTTACCGTTTCTGTACAAAAAAAACTGAATCTTTCAGACCAGGAAATTTACTAAGTATTTTTACTTCAACTTGCTCCGAAAGACAAAGTTTTCTACGTCTTATGATGAAAGTTAATGAACTTGTCCTTCAAACGGTTGTTAAGAAAATGTGCAATTAAAAATATATTGGTTCTGTTAAAACATAAAGTTATACATTTTTTCGGAAAGCAGTATCAAAGTAAGGTTAGACAATTTTCGAACGCTTCGTTTATCGAGGAAATTTTGAGTAAACCCAAAGTTCCAGCAAGAGAAAGGTTTATTAGGATATAATTAAGTTTTCTGAAAATGTTTACATTAATTGAATTATTTGTTAACAAAATAGGAGCATTCAAATAGCATTGACCGATCGCGTGAGTGACGATAACATCGGAGCCCGGTTATAACTCGCCATTTAGCCCGCTAGAATGCACCTATGTTTGTAAACAATGTCCTTAAAATCTGTGTACATTAGAAGCATAATGTAAACAAACAACGAGCACATATTCAATTCATTTTGAAGATTAGGTGGGTAAGTATTACACATCTCTTAAAATTTAGGGAACGTTGAATTTGATTCCTAAGCAAATGTATCTGTAAATATTGAAAACGAATGACTAAAAAAGTAAATTTCAAGTTCACCAGAAACTCTACGTGACGGTAGAAAGAGAAAAAGAAATAAAAAAACGGGTTGATAATATTAGCAAAGCAAAGAAAAACAAGGTATTTGTACATCCTTCCTTTGAACAGATAAAAATTGTAATATTTATGAAAGTGAATAAAAAATAAATTATTGACTCTGATGATTATTTTCTTTATTATTTTTATTTCGTAAAAATTTACATAAGTAAAATTTCTGGCATATTTAATATGTAGATACTACTGTAAACTACTAGAAATAAAGAAAACAGGATTTACTATCGAGTCATTTAAAATATTAAGGATGTTTTTAGTATAAAGTCAAGCACATTACTCAATCGGTTTATTATGTTCTTTATAAGATTTTCTACGAACTTTATTAATTCTGTTTTTAGAAAAAGTATTAAATATGCGCTAAACAATTTTTATCTAAATAGTGGTATAATTACTAAGAAATTTAGTTTTAATAAAATCTAGAAAAATGAAGTTGTAAAAAATCTTTTAAGGAAGAAATAAGTTATTAGTAGAAAATTAAATTATTTTGTTGAAAATGAACTTCTTTGTTAAAAATTAATATTTTTCGTTTAAAATTCATCCCTTTTAGTATCAAATTAATTTTTTCGTTTAAAAACTAATCATTTTGTTTGAACATTTGTATTGTAAGATATATTTTTCTGAATGTTTATAATTACCCTTAAATACCTATATGCAATGTAAGATGTAAATCCTTAATGATTTTGCCCTAATAACAAAATAATTGTTTGTGGTTTGATGTTAAAATTTTAATTTCGTAGTGTAAAAAAATAAATAGATATAGACTAAAATGATGCCAATCCAGGGGCCCGACGCACACCGTGAGCGAAAAAGCACCTTTTTTGGACAAAAATCGACTGACAGTGCAATTCTTAACAGATTTTGATGTTTTTTTTTTTTAGAAATGACCGTAAGGCTTTCAGTTATAACAAGTAACTGCGGATATTTTAGTTCGACTTAACGTAAATTTTTTATCTAACAACAAAGTTACAACTTTTTGTTGCTAAACTTTTCCGTGATACCATTTTTTCTAAGACTTTCAAATTCATTAAAAAAGGTCATAAATCAATTAAATTAGTAACTAAAAATAATTTTCAGTGGGTAAGAGTAACTACAAAATTTGTTAATAATGTTATAAACAAATTAATTCACAAAAGTCATTTTTTCGTGATTCGCAATTATTAGCTAATTTTAACCCATAGCTTTTGTATAAAGTATCACAGATAATGATGTGCGCTTACAACAAGTTAAGAATAGACAATAATTGCCAATTATTTAAACAATTTTTATAAACAAATGCACATTTGGACCATTTTTTCATGAATATGATTGATTTTTTTGCGGAATTAATTCGAAATGTCTTCCAAAAGACTCTTTGCTACTATATTTTTAATAGTGACAAACACTGATAATTATTTAAACAATTTTTATAAACAATTGCACATTTTGACCATTTTTTCATGTATAGGCTTGATTTTTTTGCGGAATCAATTTGAAATGTCTTGCAAAAGAATCCTTGCTGTCATTCATATTGTTTATAGCCATTCGAGCTTCAGTGAGTGAAAATCGAGCTCACTCCTTGGAGATTCTCATGCTTTCAGCCATTTCTGACAGAGGTTTCATTTTCCTGGATTCTACTTTTCTATAACTGCTTCCCAAAAGGTCCGAATGGAGCAGAAGATGATGAAGAACATCTAGGTTCGTCATTTGTCTGTCAGACATCATCATCTGTGATACTGTATACAAAAGCTATGGGTTAAAATTAGCTGATCATTGCGAATCACGAAAAAATGACTTTTATGAATTAATTTGTTTAGGAACAAAAAGTTGGAACTTTGTTGTTCAATAAAAAATTTACGTTAAGTCGAAATAGAATATCCGCAGTTACTTGTTATAACTGGAAGCCTTACGGTCATTTCTAAAAAAAAAACCGAAAAGAAGAACAAATTTTTCTCCAAATTGTTTAATTTTAAACCAAAAAAATATCAATTTCCAACTAAATACAGAATAGTTACATTTTCAGTTGAAAAAATTAATTAATAAAAAACGGATTTTAAAAAAGATAGTTCAATTTTCAAGAAAAGTGATAAATTTTCAAATAAAATTATGAATCTTTAAGTAGAATAGTTGATTTATAAACCAAAAATATGAGTTTTTAAACAAGCAGATTATTTTTAAATAAAAAGATTTCTTTTCTACCATGAACTAGAATTTTAAACAAAATACATGCTTTTTAACGAAATAGTCGAATTTTGAATCAAAAAGAGGCAAATTAACCACCAAATAGTTGAATTTTTAACTTAAAAAAAAATTTTCAACCGAAACTGGAACAGTACCATTTTTAGTTACAAAATTAATTTTAAACTAAACATAAGAGTTATCAACTATAACAATGAATCTTCAACTGAAATAGTTACACTTTCAAATAAAGTGATGAATTTTCAAATAAAATTGTAATTATTTAACTGGAATAGTGGAACTTTAAACCCAAAAAATGATTTTTTTAACTAAAAGTTTGAATCTTTAACTAGAATAATTAAACTTTTTGCCAAAAAGATTAATTTTCAACCGGAAATTTAATAATTAAATTTTACGTCAAAAAATAAATGTTCAACCAGAGATGAATTTTAAACTAAAATTATGGAATATTTAACTGGAATAACAGTTACGTTTTCAGTTTTAAAAAATCATTTTAAAAAAATTCAACAAAAAAGTTCAATTTTCGGCAAAGAATTACTTTTTATACACTGAAAAACAAGCTTTCAATCAAATGGCTCATATTCCAACCAAAGAAATGCATTTTTAAGTAAAAGGATGGGTTTTCGACCAAGAAAATTAACTCTCAACAAAAGAGCTTAAATATCAACGAGATCAACCAAGTAATTTTATTCCCAACCTAAAAGATTAATTTTCAACTAAAGTCATAAATATTTAACTGTAATACTCGAATTTTTAACCGAAAAGTTGAATTTTTAATCAACAAGATAAACTTACAAAGCAGTGTTTTACACGTTACTCTCTGAAAGTAACGCGTTAACTGCCGAAAAATTTGTAACGCATACATATTATGGAAAATTTTAATAAAACTAAATATATACAGTTCAGTAAAGTAATAAACAAATATTGAATATGTCTACAAGCTCTCTTTTATTTAAACTATTGTTAAGTTTATAAATCTATGCTGCAGTCTACTTTTTAAATATCACCTCATAAGTATGTTTTATATGATCCCAAAAACCCCCATAAATGAATGTTTACATAAATTGTTTAAATAACTTATTATTTTTTTAGCAATTTTATGATATAATAGAATTAGAAAGTCCCAGTTTTTTTACAAATTTTCAATTTGTTATTCAATTTTAAATTAGAGACAGGCCATTATTTATCAGTATTAACAAGATTGATTGTTTAAATAATTTATTATTATTCATAATATTCTGTTTGCTTAATGGTAGAATGTTGCGGGTTTTCCTGAAATTGTCAACTATTTGTCTGTTTTTCATTAGGAGTGGCTAAATAATTATTAAGATTTAGTAAAATAAATTGTTTACACAAATTATTGTGGTTTATGACTATTTTCATCCACACTCAAAAATGTCTGGTTGAAACAACTAGAATTCTGGTTCAGTATGCCCTTAATGTTTTTCTGGTTAGAGTAACCAGAATTCTGGTCAAATTAACCAGAAAATCCGGTTAATTCAACGAGATTTCTGGTTACTCTAACGAGAACAATACTAAGGGCATATTTCTATTCTTTTTTCACTTAGTGCGGTTGTAACTAATGAAAGTTAACCCAAAAATTGTTAAAAGAATTTCATATTGTTTAGAACATTCTTATCTTAGATAAGTACTAGAAAGTTCTGGTTTTTCTAAAATCTTTAAATTTGCTTCGCCATCTTGGTTATTAAAAAATCATAAATAATCATTAGAGTAAACTATATTTTAAATAATCTCTTTTTTGCGAATATATTTTGCTGAGATAAAGCAGATATTTGGAATATGCTTCAAATTTTCTGCACGGATCATAAGGTAAACCGACCATTACTGGGACAACGTAAAAAGTATGTCCAATGCTGGGACAATAATTAATATCGTTAAGTATCTATTATGTTCCAACATAAATTATAATAATAAAATGTTCTATTACTTTTAAAGTTCTTTTAAATTTGTTACACGGAAAAAATTTATTCGTAAAAAAGTCACGGACTAGTAGCTAGGTCTCGGATATGAGAAAAATTCATTGGACATTAATGTAATTTCGTAAATAATCTGCGAATTTTGAGAAAGAATTGACGAACTTGATATGACAAGTCTGAAACCGCTCATAACTTTTTTCCGTAAATAATTTAAAAAATATCATGAGTGATTGGGAAAAGTTTCACAAAGTACTCACGAGCTTGTCTGACAAATCTGGGAACTAGGACGTAGGTTCGTCTTTACGTGCCCGCACACACTCGCTCCCACCTGCTCGGCGCGCATGCGCACGCGTATATGTGCATTGAATTTGTTGGATGAGTGGCTAGAACTTTTATTATACCTACAGTGTTTAGCCTCGATGGCTGCGCGTGTTTACACAATCATGGTTTATGTTTAGAAAATGTCGAGTTCGAGGTTTCAAATCCTCAGAGCAGTGATCCCATATCTGAAACGAGATGATATCCAATCTTATCACAGGCCTATTTCCTTGTAAATATAGTAGGAGACGATATACATGACTGGGTTGCGCGCGCAACCCATTTCTCGTCTTCTGAATTTGAAAACTCGAAGGTGCAAGATTGCCGGTCGGAAAACTTCGGCGGTTCTATTTATATCTCGATCCCCATTTGAAAGAAATTGAAGCCTCGGCTGAAATAATGTTGTATCAACACATACAGCAGTCTTGCGCGCGCCTATTTATCTTTTTATGAAAAAGAACAAATGAAAAGCCTATCTTTTCTGTGTTATACATATTTAATGAATTTTACAAAATATTAGTATAAATAAATAGAAGACACCAAGGGATGAGCTCTGTATCTAAAACTGTAATATTTTATAATATGATTTCAACGAATTTTATATTTTTAGGTAGAAAATGAAATTGAACTATTTTATTCCAAATGAGCTTTTTGTATTAAAAATTAATTTACACCTAATATTGATGAATAGTATTTATTACGATTTAATAATCAATGACCTTATATGTAGAAAAACACATGTAATAAGCTTGTTGTCACTTGGTAAAATAGCACTTTCAACAAATAAATACTTGAAAACTTATCATGTGGGGTGAAGGTGTTGTGAAAAATGGGGTTTGCGGTGGTAGATAAAAAGTAAAGGTGTTATAACTGTTTTACAGAAAAATAGTAATCTGACTTAAAAGTTTAAGAATCGGGGGAAATTTTTTTATTTCCTAATTGACAATTCTTTAATTGTTGAAAGTTCGTCTTTCTAGTTGAAAAGTTCATCATTTTAGTTAAAAATTCATCCCCTTGGTTAAAAGATTTAATATTTTTTTGAAAATTCTTTTTTTTTCTGAAATAAATTAATTTTTGTTTGAAAAAGCCACTTTTCTACTTTTCATTTAAATTCGAATCTCTTATGTAAAATTCATCTTTATGATTGAAAATTCGTTTAATTATTTTTACAATGCATCTCTTGGCAGCATCTGCATTCGTTGAAATATCAAATATTACATTTTCTATCGAAAATCAATATTTGCATGTTAAAAATTTAACTACTTTGTTGAAATTTTACATACTGGTTCGAAAATTCAACTCTGGTTAAAAATATAACTATTTGGTTAAAATTTGAACTATTCGGTTGTAAATGCAAATCTTTCATTAAAAAGCCAAATTTTAAACAAAACCGTTTACACTGAAAATGAAAAACCTTAAGTTTCAGTTCAAAAAAATTAACGAATTTGCAATCAAATTTTTTTTTTAATCCAAAAACAACATTTTAAGAAAATAGTTAAACTTTTAAATAAGTAGAAAAATTTTCATCCAAAAGCTAAAAAATATGATTATTTTAAAACAACTACAGCTGAATTGAATACAAAAAAATGCATTTCAAGAAAATTTTCAAATTTTTAATCAGCGAGAAACCTTTAAACCTTAAAACAATTAGAGAAATGTTCAACAAAAAAGATTAATTTCCAACCGAAGAAAGAAAGAATTTTCAACTAAAATGATGAATCTCCAACCTAAAAAATATCCAGCTTTACACAAGTAGTTTAACATTTAACCAAGTAGTCGAATGCAAACAAAAAAGACAAATTTTAAACAAAATAATTGAACCTCCACAAAGGAGCTTTGACAAAAGAGAATTCGCAGCTACCAAATTACAATTGTAGATGTATATATGCATATATTTTCAAGCGCAAAGCTCTAGAACGAACAAAGAAAAATATCTACAAAATTGTTGAGTTTTCAACGCAACAAGGCAAGTTTTCAAAAAAATAGTTGAATTTTCAACCAAAAGAGATACATTTTTATTGTGTTCATGTTCTCTAAGAAATTCAAGTTTCTACCCAAAGAGATGAATTTTTAACCAAGAAAAAATTTTAGTCAAGACAGAAAAAAAACTCAACTGCATTGTTGAACATTTTCAACCAAAAAATTAAAACGACTGTTCCCTTATAGTTTAAAAATCAAGTAATTGGTTGAAAAGTCGTCTTTTTTGTAAAACATTAATCTTATTAGTTAAAAATTAGTCTTTTGAACATAGAATTTTGTTTATAACGAAAAAGTAGTTTTCTTAAAATTTAATCTAAAAACAACATAATTCCCTTCCTAATCGATTCAGAGACTTGAAGTGCAAAATCCGCCTGATGTTAAATGGAATCGATCTCCTTTGAAATAATATTTATAACACTGTCTTTTTTTGTTAAAAATTATTTTTTTTAACAAAAAATTCAACCCTGGCATTTTTGGTAGAAAATTAATTTTTTAAATTGAAGCGTGATCTTTTTGAGTTAAAAATCTAACTAATTGTTTAAAAATGCATGGATTTTTTTTAAATTCGTCTCTTTTAGTAGAAAATTAATCTCCTTGTTTGAAAATTCATCTTCCTGATTTAGGATTCTACAATTTTGCTGACAATTCTTTTTCTTTTTTTAATTAATTTATTGAAGTGAAAATGTAACTTTCCATTTTTTCTTAAAAGTTTATTCATATTTTTAATTACAATCTGTTTTGGTAGAAAAAGCAGCTATTTTTTTTAATGGCACTTCTTTAAGTTGAAAATTATTTTTTTTAACTATAAACAGAACCATCACATTTTTCGTTGAATATTAAGTTCATATTTGAAGCTTTGTCTGTTGCGGTTTAAAATGAACCTTTTTGATTAAAAATTGAACTATTTTCTTCAAATTTCTATTTTTTTAAATTAATTTCTATAATGGTAAAATCTACTTATATTACTTTTAGTTAAAAATGATATTTTCTCCATAAAAATCATATATTAGTTTGAAACTTTCTAGATTTTGTAGAAAGTTCGTCATTTTTTGTAGAAAACTAATATTCTTGGTTGAAAATTAATATTTTTCATTAAAGATTCAGTTCTTTAAAAAAAATTCCTTTTCAGTTTATCAAAAACCAATTTCTTTAAAGGAAATGTTGATTCTACTATTTTTTGTTGAAAATTGATATTTTGCATTGAAAATGAACCTTTTCTACTTAAAAATTCAATTTTTAAAATTTTTCTGTTTTGGCAGAAAATTAATCCGTTTGGTTTAAAATCGATCTTTTTCGTTAATGATTGAACTATTTGGAAACAAATTTATCTGTTTTGATACAGCATTAAGAAATTCAGAATTTTGTTGAAAATTCGTCATTTTTGGTAGAAAAATAAACTTCTTAATTGAAATTTCACCTTTTTACAAGGATTCTATTATTTTGTTAGAATTTCCTTTTTTCGTGAAAAATTTAATTATTTAAGAGAAGCGTCGATTATACCTTTTTTGATAGAAAAATAACATTTAAAAGAAATTGATCTTTTTTTGTTAAAAAAAATTTTTTTTAACCGTCTTTTTAAGGTAGGAAATTAATCTTTGCGGTTGAAAATTTATCTTCTTCGTTGAGGGTTCAATTATTTTTTTGAACATTCCTTCATAGTTAGAAAAAATTAATTTATGTAAAATAAAATCTTTTTTAGTTGAAAATTCAACTATTTGTTTGAAAATGCACATATTTTGATGAAAATTCCTGTTTTTGGTAAGAAATTAGTCTTCTTGGTTGAAAATTTATCTTTGTCATTAAGAACAAAACTATTAAGTTGCACATTACTTTTTTTGGTTAAAAATTAAATTCTTTAACTAAAAATGTAAGTATCCCACTTTCGGTGAAACATTGAAACTTTGAATTACAAATTGATATTCTTCTGTTTAAAATTAAATTGTTTGTTTTAAACATCGTTTTTTATATATAAAATTAATCTTCTGGGTTGAAAATTCATCTGTTTTTTTAACTTTGTATTATCAAATTCATCTATTTTAATAAATTTCAACTAATTTGTTGAAAATTTATTGTTTGTTGTTAAGTATTAATTCTTTTGACTAAAAAGGAGTATTGAAAATTGATCTTTTTGATTGAGGATTCAACTATTTTATCAAAAATTTAACTACACAATTTTAGGATGAAAAAGTATATTTATAATTGAAAAGTAATTTTTTTAGTTAAAAATTCGTCTTGTTGGTAGAAAATTAATTTTATTTGTTAAAATCTTATCTTGTTTATTAAGGATTCAACTATTTTCTTGATTTTTTTTGTTTATTAAAAATTAATGTCTTTGAGGGAAATTTTCCTTCTATCATTGTTGGTTTTGAAAACTAATCGTTGTTGGTAAAGAATTAATTTTATGGGCAAAAAATTAATCTTTTTTTATTATTTTTAACATAGATGTCCAAATTCAATTTTATTATCTTATATGGGTAAAAAACGTCTTGCATAATTTACTATAAAAAAAATTTTGATCGTTGAGAGATTCTGCTAAATAACGTATAGAACCTGCTTGATTTTAAGTGAAATCTATCTTATTCTAAATACTTTTTAGAATATTGCTCTTGTATTCAAAAATTAATTTAGTTGAAAACAATTTACTTCTGTATAGGATTTCTTCCCATTTATAATAATAATGTTCGTACAAACAGATTATTTGCAAAATAACAAAAAAGGAATAAAATAATAAAAAATTTAAAATAATAATATATACGTCACTTAAAAATAAATTTTTAAACAACTTTCTCGATTGCAAATTGTTTCATCAAATAAAAAATTGATGACAAAACTTTTTCGACTACATTGGTATTGGTTTTTCATCAATTGTAATTTTTTTTTATTATTACACCATTAAGCCATTTCCCTTTCGGGGTAGGCGTGACTCACTCGGTAGGGGAAAGGAGTAGTGTGTGGAAGGGATAGAGATTTTTCAGATTGATCCAGAATTGCCGCGCTATTTAAGTAAATAACACGTCAATTGCGTTAATTTTACTCTTATATTTTTCTTGATAAGTCCATGTCTCGCTACCGTATAGTACTGTCGGTACAAATATGGAATTATTTATTGCCATTTTAGCTTTATTTGATATATTTTTACTTCTGATAAGGGGACCTGCTCTACCAATAACCTTCTTTTCTTCATTTATTCGTCTATCTAATTCCTCATCTATCTTCCCGGCCCTAGTAAATAAGCTACCAAGGTATACGAACTTATCAACTTGTTTAATTCTCTCATCATTTAATAAAATATTGCATAGTGTTTTCTCACTCTTTTCTTCGAACACTATAGTTTTTGTTTTATTTGCGTTAATTTTGAGGCCCATACTCTTCATGCTTGCATCTAGTTTATTCAACATTCTTTGTTGGTCTTCGATAGACTCTGCCATAACAACCTTATCATCTGCGAACGCTAACCCACGTACCCTTACTGCTTCGAGATCCACACCCTATTCGTCGAAGAGAGCCATTCTTAAACACTTGTCCATAAATAATATAAATAACCATGAAGACATAACGCATCCTTGTCTAACTCCTTGAATAATATCGAAACAGTCACTCAGTTTCCCATTCACTCTTACGCTCGCTTTGCTACCTGTATGTATTGTTTTTATAGCTTGTAGGATCCATCCATTGACTCCATACTCTTTCAGGACTTCCCAAAGTTTACTTCTATCTACCTTGTCAAAAGCTTTTTCTAGGTCAACAAATGCACAGAAAACTTTTTTTCCTACTCTCAAAATTTTTTTTCTGTTATTTTCCTTAAGGGCATGTGACACAGCTAAATACCTATATTACCGACGTCACTTTTTCAGTTCACTGAATGTTTTTTTTGAACCTAAGAACTTTTTTTGTAAATAAAATATCAAGCTGAAACTTTGGAAAATGTATTAGAGTAAAATAAAGTACGTTTAGGTACTGCATTTTGGTAGGAACTTCACTGAAAATTATTTTATCTTTTTTCTGAACCTCGACATTTTTCGAACGTTCGAACTTTTTTTATACATAAAATTTCGGTCTGAAACTCTGAAAAATGCAAGAGCCGAAAGAAAACTACGTTTAAGTACAAAGCTTAATAATAAAAGATGTAAAAAAAATTTTCAACTATCAATTCCATCGGCATCAGTCGGTAACGTTGTACATGAAAATACGAACCCTGGCGGCCACTAGACGAGGCTCTAGAGGATTCGTATTTTCGTGTACAACGTTACCGGCTGATACCGATGGAATTGATAGTTGAAAATTTTTTTTACATCTTTTATTATTAAGCTTTGTACTTAAACGTAGTTTTCTTTCGGCTCTTGCATTTTTCAAAGTTGGAGACCGATATTTTATGTATAAAAAAAGTTCGAACGTTCGAAAAATGTCGAGGTTCAGAAAAAAGATGAAATAATTTTCAGTGAAGTTCCTACCAAAATGCAGTACCTAAACTTACTTTATTTTACTCTAATACATTTTCCAAAGTTTCAGCTTGATATTTTATTTGCAAAAAAAGTTCTTAGGTTCAAAAAAAACATTCAGTGAACTGAAAAAGTGAGGTCGGTAATATACGTATTTAGCTGTATCTCATGCCCTTAAGCTAAATATTTGATCCGTACATGACCTTCCCGGCGTAAATCCACTTTGGACTTCCCAAATCTTTGCTTCTGTTATTTTCATTATCCTACGAATAAGTATTTTTGAATATATTTTACTTACGGTGCTTAATAAGCTTATCCCTCTGTAATTATTGCACTCGCTTTTATCTACCTTTCTCTTGTATATTGGTACGATAATCGCTTCTTTTCAATCGTCTGGTACGTCTCCCATCTCGAAACATAAATTTATCAATTCGCACAGTCTATGTGGTATACCGTCTACCCCGGCAGCCTTACCGTTTTTCAAGCTCTTAATTATATCCCTAACCTCAGTGACACAGACTTTTTGAATTGAGTTTTCCATCGCATCGTGTTCAACATCGCAGTTGTGGTGTCCTACAGCTTCATCTCCGAATTGTCTCCTAAAATAGTCTCTGAAAGCCTCTAGTATTCCGTCTGCATCATATACCATTTCCCCCCTACTATTTCTCATGGTGACCATTTCTGAACGTTTGTTTCCTTTCATTTTTTTATAAAGTAGTTTCCTGCTTCCTTCAAAGTCGTTTTGTATTTTTATCTCTTCTTCTGCTCTCATTGTATCTTTACTTTCTTTAACTAATCGTTTAAGTATCCTGTTTTCGCGTCTATAATCATTTCTACGTCTACTTCTTTCCTCATTGCTAAGACCTGCGATGTTCAAAGTTCTCTTGTACGTTTCTCTTTTTGCTGTACTTCTTTAAAATAAAATAATGTTTCAAGGTTACTGCAAGATTTATCAATAGTTCTTAATAAAATTGAACAAAATTTATATTTAAAAATAAGTAGTTTTCATTTTTCATTAGTTCACAACTAAGATATTAATCAAAAAATAATGCTTCCAATTGTAAAGCTGCGTACCTACAATATATTATGTACTTTTGACACATTTATTAAAACTCACTGATGAAGGCCACCATTGTGTGCCGAAACTTTTGAAACAACTTTATCATTTTCAATTCACCAAAAATTTCTACCAAATTTTTTATTTATTTAAAAAATGTAATCAATAGAAAATTAATCTGTATGATTGAAAATTCATCTTTTTTGTTAAAACTTCTACTGTTGGGTGTAAAATTCATCTGTTTTAGTTAAAATTTGAAATAATCTGTAGAAAATTTCATGCTTTTTATTAAATATCAACATTTATAAACTAAAAACTGCATTATTCTATTTTTGTTCAAAATTTGATATTTTTGATTGAACCTTGATCTTTTTTAGTTAAAAATAGAATTGTTTGTTTGGAAATTTATGATTTTGTTGAAAATTTGTGTTTTTTGTTAGAAATATAAAATTACTTCGTTTAAAATTCATCTTTTTGATTAAGAATTCAACTATTTTGTTAAAAGTTCCTTTATAGTTAATCAAAAATTAATTTATGTAAGATAAAATTGATTTGTACCATTTTTGGTAGAAAATTGATATTTTAAAATAAAAATGTATCTTTTTTAGATGAAAATTCAACCATTTGTTTGAAAATGTACATATTTCGATAAAAAAATCGTTATTTAGGTAGGAAATTAGTCTTATTGTTTAAAAATTCGTCTTTGTGATTAAGAACAAAAATATTAAGTTGCACATTCCGTTTTTTTGTTAAAAATTAAATTTTCTAACAGAAAATTTAACTATCCCACGTTTGGTGGAACAATGGAATTTGGAATTAAAATTGATATTTTTGGGTTGAAAATTCAATTATTTGTTTCACACATCGTCTTTTTTATTTAAATTAATCTTCTTGGTTGAAAATACATCTGGTTGCTTGAAAGTCCTATGTATCATCAAATGTATCTATTTTAGTAGTCTTTCGATTAATTTGTTGAAATTTAATTATTTGCTGTTAAATATTAATTCTTTTCAACTAAAAAGGAATTATCCTATTTCTGGTTTTGTGTAATTATATTTTTAATTAAAAAATCATCATTCGAACCTTTGTTCAAATTACGTCTTTGAAACGTCTCTGGAACATTGTATGCTTAATGTTTATGGAAAGTTATATGGACTGACTTAAGACATTTTTAAGCCGTTCTAAAGATGTTCTTTAATGCTTGTGCCCACTGGGCTTTTTGGTAGAAAATTATTTTTCTTTGTTAAAAACTTATCTTGTTTATTAAGGATTCAACTATTTTCTTGATTTTCAACCATATGGTTGAAAACTAATAGTTTTTTTGTAGAGAATTAATGTTATGGGTAAAAAATTAATCTGTTTTTTATTATTCTTAACATAGATGTCCAAATTTGATTTTTTTTGTCTTAGATCGGAAAAAACGTCTTGCACATTTTACTATAAAACAGTTTTAATCGCTGAGAGATTCTGCTAAATAATGTGTAGAACCTGCCTGATTTTATGTCAATTCTATCTTATTTTAAATACTTTTTATAATATTGTTCTTACATTGAAAATTAATTGAGTGAGAAATTCTATTATTTGTTAAAAAAAATTTCAATAGAAAATTAAACTTTGTGATTGAAAATTCATCTTTTTTGTTAACACTTTTTACATTTGGTGTCAAGTTCATCTGTTTTAATTAAAATTTGAAATAATCTGTAGAAAATTTTATTTGCTTGATTGAATATTAACTTTTTAAAACTAAAAACTGAATTATTCTATTTTTGATTAAAATTTGATATTTTTTATTCTTAGCATAGATGGCCAAATTATATTTTTTTGTCTTAGATCGGAAAAAACGTCTTGAATAATTTACTATAAAAAATTGTAATCGCTGAGAGATTCTGCTAAATACTGTGTAGAAGCTGCCTGATTTTAAGTGAATTCTATTTTATTTTAAATACTTTTTATAATGTTGCTCTCGTATTGAAAATTGATTTTGTTGAAAATTCTATTATTTGTTTAAAAATTTTTTTTTAATAGAAATTTAATCTTTGTGATAGAAAATTCATCTTTTTTGTTAAAACTTTTACTATTTGGTGTCAGGTTCATCTCTTTAAATTAAAATTTGAAATAATCTGTTTAAAATTTGATATTTTTTATTGAAATTTGATCCTTTTTAGTTAAAAATGGAATTATTCGTTTAAAAATTCACGTATTTTGTTGAAAATTTGTGTTTTTTGTTAGAAATATAAAACTTCTCCCTTGAACATTCATCTTTTTGATTGAGAATCCAACTATTTTGTTGTAAGTTCCTTTTTGGTTGATCAAAAATTAATTTCTCGCCGACCATTGGGTGATATGATAATGAAAGTGCCCGTACATCCCTATAGTATGTATTTGTTGTTGGAGATTTTCAAAATTGTGTTTTTATCAAATAAAAAATGGAGTGTTTGGCCAAAATTGTCGGCATATATGAAGACCCGATACATCCGTAAACCTGAACATAATTCATTCAATCCCACATTTCTTAAACCATATATCTTTAAAAGCATATAAAACATTGGATGTCTATATATTTTATACGTTGCTGTTTTGTGGTGAAGGTGAAGTACAAGGAGTTTAATGATACTTTTCTGATATTGAGTAAAGTTCGTGTAATATTGGTGTATTTTCAGTTATAAGTTAATGTTTTCGTTACTATTTGCATTCAATATAAACATTAACATTTAGTGTTATTCCTGTGAAGCATGGAATTTGTTGTAAAATTTCTTTGCTGATATAAAATGCGGTAGAAACTTATTTGAACTTAAAGGTTAATATTCCATTTTGTAATTCAAGAGCGAACTGCTCGCAGTTAAAAAATTGATCAAAAAGACGTAGGATGAAAACATAAACAGATATTTTTTATTTTAATCTTGACTAAAATAGTTTCTGTTTTTTCACCAAAAATTTAACAAATTTGAATGAAATTTGTATAAAAAATTTCACTAATTTTCAATATATTTAAAGCACGGAGTATTTTTTCATATTAAGAAAAATGGGTTAAAGCTTAACTTTCATAGGGAAAAATAATATTTTACAGATTTTTGTAGATATACGGATGATTTACATTAAAGTGGCAAAAAGAATGTAATTCTGCGACGAACAGTTCACTCTTGTATTCTAAAATTAAATCCTAACCTCAAAATCTCAAAAAGTTGTTACCGCATTTTACACCAGCAATGAACTTTGATAAAAAAAACTTGAAACAAATTCCATGCTTCATAGGAATATTACTTAATGTTAATGTTTATATCAATAACAAATAATAGTTTAAACGTTAACGTGTAATTAAAAATATACTAACGCTACCGATAAAAATCCCAGAGTATATACTAAAGATTCTCAAAGATCTGAGAAGCTCTGAGAAATTCTCCGCAAGCACTCAGATAGATATATTTAATGGTCCAGATACCTCGTTCAAATGATTTGAAGGCTTTAAAATGTCCTTTCCGAAATTGAAATGAAAATACGTTCATGAATAACAAGCAGAGAAGCTTAAATTGAAAGAAGAATTCGATTATAAATAACATGCAAAGGCCCTGTATCGCGGCGGTACGGGTGGCAACGTGTTGGTACAGCAAAAGCGTTGATTCGTATCATCGACTTTGAATTTCGATTCGATTATTTGTTTCCAACGTATTTAAAAATCAAGTACAGACGAGCACCGTAGCCAATGAACGTCACTCAAATCCAAGCAAGCGCAGATCAAAGCAGCTCCGTTGGGATCATTAACTTTAAGAAAACACGTGTAACGTTCCATTACTGTCTAACTACTCTAACTCCACCGATGCCTCTCTCGCACACGTGTAGCTATCAAAGAACGAGCAATCGTGACAATCGAAATCGACAATATCGTTTAGAGATTTTATATTAAGGATTTTGTATCCATGGAGTTCTATGTATATAAGTTTTTCTTTTAACTGTCTCTCTTCCGCAATTATATTCGACAATTGAATTGGGAAAGAAACGTCAAAATAGTGAAGGTTATATACTTCGAAAATGTACCTCTCTATAATACTAATATTAAAGTTTTGAACAAAGGTAAAAAAGGAAAATTAAATTTATTAGAATGGCACGCAGGAAGAAATAAAAGGCTAAAGAGACTGGAGTAAAACGTCAAGAATCGGTAACAACAAAAATAATTTTCAAAAATAATATAATAAATAAATGATCGATAAATAATTATCAGAAATTGTACTAAAAAATAAGATTAAAATTATTTTTATAATAAAATAAAAAGAAAACTTTGAATTAAAATTATACAAATAATTAGGTGTTTTTCTTTCCTTTCTTTTAAAGAAAAGACGAGGAATTATATTTGTATTTTTTATAATATGTGCAGGACCAAATTTGTAAATAATCTAAACTAATATAAAATAAACATTTTTTTATTAATTTTTTGAAGTTCAAGTTGTGAAAATAAATTTAAAATGCCTAAAGATTTTTTAATACGTCCTTAAATATTAAAAATACTTTAAAATCTCTTGAAATTTTTCAAAGTTCTTGAAAATTTCTTGCAATTTTAAAAATACCCTAAAATATTTCAATTTTTTTTCATTTTAAATCCTTTAAAATCTTATTCTAAATTCTTAAAATAAATTTAAAATTCCGTAGAATCTATTAAAATATCCTATGATATATCAAATCCTTTAAAATTTCATATGAAATTACTGTCATCAATTGAAAATCCCTTCGAACCTTTTAAAATACTCTGAAATATTTATAAAACTTCATAATACTTGAAACACCGTTTAAAAATACCCTGAAATATTTTAAATCCTTTAAAATCTCATACGAAATTGTTGAAATAATTTCAAATTCCTTGAAATCTTTTAAAATCTCTCAATTTTTTCAAATGCTTCAAAATCTTTTGAAATACCTAGAACTTTTTTTAAAGATTTCTAAAGTACTTTAGAATTTTTTTAAATAATCCTCCTAAAATTTTTCTAATTCTTTAAAATTCTTTTAAATTATAAAAACGGTTGATATCAATATTTATAGATAGGTAACACAGATAGATCTATAATACAAATATTTACCTTTTTTTAGTTTAAATAATATCACACACTAAAGAAAAACTTAGACAATTTTTTGATAATTCACATTATCATTTTATCAGTTTTTAAAATGCATATATTCACAAGACTGTCAAAACTTTTTTCCCGTTAAATCGTTTTCATTCATGTCATCCTATTTCCTTGAAGACCTTAATGATTTCAGTGTTTCACGCGATTAATTCTTCTATATGCAATATCAAAATATTAATTCCGTGATTAATACTATCACACCAGATATATTTTATACCTATATTTCGCTACATTCTAATAGAATTAATATAATATATAATTATATGATATTATAATTATGATAATATTATCTCAACAGATATTAATATTAACATTAATATTAATTAGCTGTAAATGACTGTGCTGGAGTTTTAAGCGTTTAAATTTGAATTTATCTATTAAAACGAAAAAATTTGAATAACCTTTCAAAATTAGAAAATTTATTTATGAGAATCATTTGAAATAAAACAATTACAAATTATAAGTACTAACAAGTACCTACAAAATTTTGTATTAACACTTTTTAAAATTGCTAGCAATTTTAAATCTTTAAAATCGAAGTCCCAAGTAGTCCTGAAAAAGTATAATATAACCAAATTCTAGGAAGCTATAGATTTTAATTGTTTGATTCCAAATGATTATCATGAACAAATTTTATAATTTCGAAAGTCCGGAGTCTATTCAAACTCTTTTAGTTTAATAAATAAATCCAACACAAAACGCTTAAAAATTATAGCACAATCATTTACAGCTAATTAATGTTAATATAATTATAATATCGAAGAAAATATTGATATAGAGAAGTAATATAACCTACTATCCGTTCACGAATGGAAGGCCCCTCCAAAACAGCTGCACATTTTTGTAATTTACGCATAAGAAAAAAATCGGATAAAAACACAGTTTATACCATAATAAATCTTACTTTATTGCGCTTCATACAAGTCCCCATTTGTTGATGTACTAAAATTCGTTCGGAAAATATTCTTCGCGAAAGGACGAAACCCGTGGTTTTTTCGCGTCACTCTTTCCTTGCTTGACTTTCGATGACGATATCTTTGAAACGAACAATTTAAAAAATTCGAAAAAAATCATGCAGATGCTTTCATATTTTGGCTATACATATGTGAAAAGAAAATTACAATATGTTAATAACAATTAACGTAAAATGCATTTAAACATAACTATTCTATCTCTCGTAATATACGTAGCAGAGAGCTATATTTTGGATTGAATTACTTGGAAAATTTCAAAAAATACAATGGAATAAAAATTAGGAATGACAATCTTGAAACATATTATTTAATAAAAAATAATCCTGGAAGAAAAATTGCATGGTAGTCTGAATACCATAGCTAAAGTTTAGGTCGGGGGTCCGCTCATTCATCAAGTTTTGAAAAGAGGAAAAGGGTACTTACTTTTATTTGAGGACCTGTTTTTTTTGAAGTAGCTATCTCTTTTCTATGAGTAGACCCTTCAGGCTTGGTACCCCGCTGTGTCCTCACACCCACACTACGATGCAATTTTTCTTCCAGGATTATTCGATATTAATTAATATGTTTCAAGATTGTCATTCCTAATTTATATTCGATTGTATTTTCTGAAATCTTCCAAGCAATTCAATCAAAAATTCAACTCTCTAGTACGTATATTACGAGAGATAGCATAGTTATCTTTAAATGAATTTTACGTTAATTGTTATTAATATATTGTAATTTTGTTTCCTTATATGGATAGTAAAAATATGAAAGCATCTGCATGATTTTTTTCGAATTTTTTGAATCGTTCGTTTCAAGGATATCGTCATCGAAAGTTAAGCAAGGAAAGAGTGACGCGACAAATCCACGGTTTTCGTCCTTTCGCGAAGGATATTTTCCGAACCAATTTTTACACATAAGCAAGTGGGGACTTATATGAAGCGGAATAAAGTAAGCTTTATTAGGGTATAAGCAGTGTTTTTATCCGATTTTTGTCTTAAGCGTAAATTACAAAAATGTGCAGCTGTTTTGGAAGGGCCTTCCTATCCTGAACGGATAGTAAGGACAAGGGAAACTGTAATACAGACACAGAAATATGTAATGATTTAATGATTTAATTATGATCTGTTCAGGTAAAAATACGAAGAGAGAAAATATGTAGTTTCTTTTTATTTGAAAATTTAAGAGGACAAAATAATATTGTAAAAACTTGTAAAGTATACAATGAAGACAATAAATTCTATTCTTTTCTATATATAATTATAATATCACATACTTAATTATATCATTTATTTTCATTATGTAAAATAATATGCACAATATTAGGTATACAATATAATGAAAACAATATCATATACAACAGAATATTAATCACGGTATTAATATTCCGATATTGCATATATATTTTTCATTTTAAATTGCGCGAAATATACAAATATCATTAAAATCGCCAATTTCTTTAATTTTTTTGAAATGCGGATCAAGATATAAATAAGACTATTATAATATAACATAGTTATAATATTATCATTAATAATATATGTATTTATATATAATAGTATTAATATTTATATCATTTATATTTTATACTTGAAATAACGTAACCTCAAAATATGCGCATATAAAGAAGCGCGCGAAGTATTCAAACCATGAAAATCGCCAATTTCTTAAATTTTTGAAACACCTAAAAAAAATAACCTCAAAATCGAAGCATTGAAATCTGGAAACATTCAAATACCAACTTCTTGATTTTATTTCAAAGCGAATCGATATGTAAATAGAGCCGCCGAAGTTATCCGACCGGCAATCGTGCACCTTCGAGTTTTCAAATTCAGAAGAGGAGAAACGAGTTGCGCGCGCAACCCAGTCATGTGTACCGTCTCCTACTATATTCACACGGACATAGACCTGTGATAGAATTGGATCACATCGCGTTTCAGATCTGGGATCACTGCCTCCGAGTTGTGCGAATTTATAAATATAAATTAAATCGCACAAATAAAATTTTTCCCTTTTTATATTCAAGTCTAAATTTTTCAGGAACTGTTCGTAGGATACATTTTTTCTGTGTACCAATATTTATTTTTGTTCTGACAAGTTTATACATTTAGTAAAAAATAATCAAAAATATTCCTCAAAATGTTTGAATGAACTGTTACAAAATTCGCCATTTTTTTGTATTTCAAAACTTTCCTCATAACTTTTACAGCATTGTATTATTGAAATTTCTTACACTAAAAGAAAAAGTAAGATTTTTGCAGATTTTTAATACGTTTAAGAATAAAATTCATAACTTTATTAGCGATTTTATTCGATAACTTATGAATATTTTAATGGCCCGCATTTGGACGATTTTTTGGCGAAGTTGCATAAACCGACACACTTGAACTTCAGTTGCGAAATTGCGTTTCCATTATTGAGACGGTCACTTTCGCCGTGTTTTTAATTAAACGTTGCTGTATTATGTTAGTGATATATTAAAAATATTGTTTATAAGACACATCCTTGCCGTTTAATTGATTATTTATTCTAAAAAAAGTTGTTCAGAGTAGTTTATTGAAACCTCCATTTATAACCTAAAAGTGTTCTAAATGCTTAGGTAAGTAATGTAATATATAATAGTATCTCATAAATTTAATTTTTCAATAAAAATTAGTAAGTATGCATTAAAATGTAATATTACAGATTTATATGAAATATTAATAAGATTAATATTATTGATTTACTTTTTAAGATAAATTAAGTCAATTAAATTTTCCGATACAAATTTGTATTTTCAAATTAGAAATATAACTGCTTTGAAGAAAACTCATCTTTTTTACTTGAAATTTTAACAGTTTGGTTAACATTTTTTTTTAATTTCTCGACTGAAAAATGTTTTTACATTCTCATCAGAGAAGGTATTAGATCTGTGTAAAATTTCACCCCCCCCCCCCCCCCAGTTTTGGTCAAATGTTCACGTTTTGAGACCCCTGAATCCGAAACAAAGGTTTTTACGAATGTGTCTGTATGTCTGTCTGCGAACACGATAACTTTTGAAAAATTAATCTTTTATATTGCCCTTTGGTACACTCGTTTAGTGTCCTAAGCTGAAAGTCAAGTTCGTTGGCCAGCTATTTTGGATACAGATGGATACAGATGCATTTTAAGCCAATTAGCGGACGATATGAAAAAATGGCATAATTGATTATAAGCATTATAACTCACAAATACCGATTAATTATGAGTATATCCGAAAATATTTATAAGAAATAACCGTGCGCTTATTTATTAATTATTTTTTGGTAATACTTTTTCACAATCTATAATGCTCTCTCGACTGTATTCTACGCCGATAACACAATTTAGATCTCTTTATATTAGTCGTTAAAGTCACATGATAATTCGTAATTGCAGCATTCAGGAACTATACAGAATAGCGACTGGATCGGTAAAATCTACTGATCCGCAGGTCACCACGACTTGAGAATCAGTACTACTAACCATCAATGATAGTCATGCTTATTTGCCTATAATTTTTACGTTTACTGAACTATCGCGTTGTCTATCACGGAATAATAATAAGGAGACCGATCTCCGTACATACGTTCCGACTGCGGTAACTGTACAGTTATTGCGTTTAAATACAATGCACGCAAGGATGGCGACATGCGCACTGTGATTTGCTATACCAGTGCTTGACAACCACAACAACATATTACCTAATATTATACTGTCACATGATTCAATCTGCACATTTTATATCATTTAATGATTACAATTAAATCTGTATTACTTACTCATACTTTCCAGGTCACATTTTGTCAACTTAATTCTATACAAAAACACAGAAATAAATAAGCACGTATATTGACAAACTCAATAGACAATATTTACAGGAACATAACCTTAGTATTTAGTTGTCATTCAACACGGCCTTCACTCGCACATTTTTTGCGGGAGAAAAGGAGATAGCAAATCACAGTGCGCATGTCCCTTTCCTTGGAGCATTGGGTTTAAACGCCTAAGTCTGGCAATAAATGTACAGTTACCGCAGTCAAAACTCGAGACACTTTGTACGGCATGATCGTTCTCCTTATTATTACTACGTGTTGTCCATATACGTACTAGGAAGATCGGTAGATTTAACTTGGTTTTCAGTCATATGTAAGATTCTTTTTTCTGCGTCTAGGCGCGTTCAAATTTGGTGCGAGGTGCCGTGCGCAATGAGCATGTGCCCACGCAGCGGGAATATGTTTTGTGGATTTATTTTGGTGTGGACTTGAAGAAATTAAATAGTAAATTATGATTTGATTAGAATAAATTAAGCTAATTTGAACAATCTGCGACTGTAGATACAGTAGAAATCACTTTTCTCAATTGACCAAAATTATTCAAATAATGAAAACTTCAATTTTAGTGCGATCAGAATTAAATTTCCGAGTTAAATTAAATTCCCGATCTCTCCCGGTAAAATCGCCACCCTGGTTATTCATATTTTTTAGAAAAACAGTTCTTGACTTCCATTCTTCCATTCGCTTTCCACTTTAAATCGCATTCATAGAAAATAACTTGTATGCGGCCTACAGTTCTTAAATAATTCTTTACGGAACTGATCATTAACACTGTTATTGGCTTGAACATTTAGTTTTTGGAGACTATACATTTGCAAAACGCATCTTGTAAATTAATCCCAAATTCTTTAAATGCTCTAGTCTGCATAGATCTACGTTTGCCTCTTGTATGCTATGATTTAGAACAAAGGTGTGAAAATTCCTGTAACTTTCAAGAACTTGCAAGTATCAATTAAAAACATCAGAAATTCTTGTTCCAAATGGATATTAAAATAAGCATCCTCACAGTATTCAAGAGATCGGCATTCTCAAAAGTCCAGAAAGTGCTACACTTCCCCAAAAATATCTTCTCAATCGTTACAATGGACAAGACCACTAAAATCTCTCCTGCAAGCTTGCTACCAGAATTGAGATGTAACATCTTTAGATTCTTTGTTCTCGTTATGAGGTTCGAGATACAATCGTTGCTATAATCATTTCGCTGTAAATTTAAACTGACGTGGCTGAGATTTTCACAATGCTGAGTCGGGCTGAATCATTCGCGAAGTCGCAATACTGCAGACACTGCACTGTTAGAAAAATCTGCGCTAGATTTAGTGTACATGTAATGGAAGCAAAAATGCACAACATCAAATTAATTTTTTTATATCAGCGTACAATAGATTTAGTATATGCATATATTGAATTTAGTATACACGTATGTGAAATTTAGTAGACGCATATACTAAAGTCAGTATACGCATATACCAAATTTAGGACAAGCGTATACTAAATTGAGTTTACGCATAAAGAAATTTTATTTTACGTGTAGGTGAGTCTCGTTTTCATTCTGGATTAGGTGATTATGATTTCGTTCTAATTATAATGGGTTGTTTTTTAACCCTGTTTTGCTGGATAAGCTCTCGTTTACTAGCAAAAGAACCTTCTTTTTACTTCCTTGTAAACCAACGGGTGAATTGGCTGCTCCCAATGATCCATTCAATATACGAGGTGTGTTCAAAAAGTAAGGTGACTTTTTAATTTTCGCGGGCCACGTACATTCAAGTTTTAAATTTTTTGTTTTGTTGTGTTGGTACACTCGTCACGATCATATGTTCACAGTTTTGACTATATAGCTCGTGTTATTTTTCTGGCAGAGGCGTAAAAGGTTAGAAGGGTTTGGTGTGCTCGGCGATTTTCTTCTTTCGAAAAAATGGAGCAAAGAGTTTGCATTAAATTTTGTTTGAAAAATGGAATCCAGTTCTCTAAAACTCTTGAAATGTTGACAGTTGCATACGGTGAGTCTTCTCTGAGTGAGAAAAATGTGTATAAGTGGTACAAGCTGTTTTAATTTTGATCAAAAGATCCATTGCATGACCATCGCTCAGGAGATGTTCAATGAAGTCAATAATGATCCTGATTTTCTCAAAAGGGTTATAACTGGGGATGAATCGTCGAAACTAAAGCCCAAGTGTCTCAGTGGAAGCATCCTGAGTCTCCAAGACCGAAAAAAGCACGTCACGTTCGGTCAAATGTGAAGGTTTTGCTCACTGTCTTCTTTGATTACCGTGGCGTAGTGCATCAGGAATTCTTACCACAAGGTCGTACGGTCAATAAGGAGTATTATCTTCAAGTTATACGCCATTTGCGAGAGGCGATACGCAAAAAACGTCCGGAATTTTGGAAACACAATTCGTGGCTTTTGCATCACGATAATGCACCTGTTCATTCATCGTTGCTTTTGAAAGATTTTGTGACCAAAAACAGCACCACAGTCATGCCTCAACATCCATATCCACCGAATTTGGCCCCCAGTGACTTTTTTCTTTTTACAAAACTGAAGAGGCCCAATGAAGGACATCGATTTTCAACGATTGAGGAGATAAAAACTGCATCGCTGAAAGAACTCAAGCCTATACAACAAAATGATTATCAGAAATGCTTCGATGATTGGAAAAAGCGTTGGCACAAGCGTATTATATCTGAGGGGGGTTACTTTGAAGGGGACAACATAAATATTGAGGAATAAATGAATATTTTTTGAGAAAACCATAAAGTCACCTTATTTTTTGAACACACTTCGTACATGTATTTAGCACAAGAACTGAACAAAAATGCACGCGAGCCAAGCGAGTCTGCTAATGGCCAGGTTGCACGACTGCATAAATCGAAACACGCTTGCGCAGCCGAATATAGTAAACACATATATGAATTTTAGTATACAGAAACCATGAAATTCATATACGTAAAAGAAATTTACTGCCCACTTAATAAATTTAGTATACAAATAACTTCGTAAACGAAATTTAGTATACGTAAGTATACTAAGATTACAAAATGGAATGAATTTTCTAAACATATACGAAATTTAATATACCCATGTATACTAAAACTGCAAATATTTCTTACAGTGTGGAGTAACTAGAAGTGTGTCTATATTTCCTCATCCTTGAGATAGCTGATTTTCTTAATGGGTGAATTTGTATCTCATTCAGATAAAAGCAACGCAGATTGGGACACAGCTGGCATATATAATGAATGAAGAAACTTGGTAGTGTGAGAGGATGGCTAGCGGGTCAAATAAGGCACATTTATGCACATTAATAACTATTTACTGATAAATATCGAAGGATCGTGATACGTTAAAACGAGACTGTCTTCTAATAAGAGAAGGGCGCGGTAGTCGAGCCCTTAGTAGCGACATCTATCAAATAGTTTCAAATATTCCTTACAGTAGGCTGTGATATAATCCCAGTTTGTCGGCTTTTTCATCGCGAATGGTCTTGTTTAAGTCGATTGTCTTTAAATATTTATGGTAGCGTTTCAAGACCTTTTTGAACATTGTTCTGTCGATGCATTCCATTTTTTCTTTTGGCTAGCCCCAAGTTTCAAGAGAAAAGTCCAGTTTCTCGAACAGGTACCAGGAGTCGCGACTTTTATGTCTCGGAACCTTTTGAACACTGAGAAAAATTAAAGTTAGAATGATAATATATTGTATTTAAAAATGTTAACTGTATGATTCTAAATTCTAATATTTCTTATTATTTATAATTCTTATTTTGGTGTTGGACAGTGAACTGGAATCTTCTTTTCTTTATTTATCTGTTTTAGAAGGATTTTCATCTTTCTTAAGTAAAAATGCAACTATTCATTTGAAAATTCAACTCTTTTTTGCAAGTGTGCTTTTTTGATTTTTAAATTCTTACCTGCTTTAGCAGAAATTACATCTTTCTTTAATGAAAATGCAACTGTTTTATTTAAAATTCGACAATTGTGTTTAAAAGTCATACTTTTCGGTTGAAAATTCTAATGTTTTGTTGAAAATTTAACTGTTTCGTATCATATTTACTGATTGTTCAAAATATATATTTTTGTATTAAAAAATGAAGCAACGTTTTTCCTGGATATAAATTTAACTATTTAATTTTGTTGTAATTGAAAATGCATCCGCTTCAAAAGAAATTTTATCTCTTGGATATAAATTTATTTCTTTGGTTGTAAAAATTCTACTGTTTTATTGAAAATTTAACTATTTCGTAGAAAATTTACTTTGTGTTTAAAATTTATAATTTATTTTGTGTTGAAAAATGAACTGCAATCGAGGGACCATTCACTGAGTTACGATGAGTGCAAGAATACCGGGATTTCGAAGAGTGCGCGATCTTGACTCAAAATGAACTCAGGGTTGCGCTAAGTTGAGCTGAGTTCGACCTGAGCGGAGCGGAACGACTGAGAGTGCGTCAGAGTCAGCGTGAATGGAAATAATACAGTAATAATACTGAAAGAGTTTTTAAATGATTTGTTGGTCAATTCGGAGAAATGATACATAATTAATATGGATCACTCATTTTTAGTGTACACATATAACATACCTATAACATAGGTAACATAAACATAACATACATATAACAAACATATAGTTTTTTTTTGTTTTGTTGTGTTGGTACACATATAAAGATACTTACAATTTTTTAACATAACATGAAGATACACAAACACCATACGAGTCATTTCAAATCAATCTCAGAACGCTTACTTCATGGGCCGCGGTTTTTCCACACATTTTATATTCATACTGGAATTATTTTTTTGAACTAACACCTTCAAAAATTATAAAGATCTGAGAAGAAATGTGTACCGTAGATCTTTACTTGTATGATAAGAATAAAATGATAGATAATACATTGATCCATCATAAATTTCGTTGAAAAATTGGTCAAGAATTATTTCCGGCGTTGCCGAACGATTTTCAAAGGAAGTATAATAAGAAAATTCTTTTGCAAGTACAAAAACATGTTTTGAAATTTGAAAACTTCAACCAGATCTCTCCATGTTCATCCTTTACTATCGAATATTTTCTACAGAATTAATAGTTACATTTTCTGAATAATTAATATTTTTCACACTTCTAACCTTTGACCCATCCATTATTTCTCGTTAGCCACTTTAAATCCTCTACCAACACAAAGAGTATTTACGAAATATAGTAAAAGTGCAACTTTGTCTACTTTCAAATATGTCAACCTCTACAGAATTTTTTAAAAAGAAAATCTAAATCGTACATGTAATTCTCTAGCACCTAGCACTTACAATGTCAAAAGAAGATGCTCTTATTAAAGTTCAGCTGAAAATGTGTACAATTTTATATTTTTTCACGCAAATTTAGAGCGACGCACTCACTGGATTTTATTCTTTTCATCAGCACTATCACATTACATTGAAACCTTTTAAAGATCTTGTAAAGATATTTAGAAAGAATATGATATCAAGTTTTGTGAAAAGAAACAATTAAAATTATTACATTTGATACATTTGTAATTACTCATGTTATCCACGTTCACGTCATAACGAAGATCGGAGTTTTAAAGCCAAGGCCAAATATCACTTCATATCATAACCTTTATTACATATAAAATTGCATTCTTGAGCATTTTTCCATACAAGTATATTAAAATTGACAATTTTGGAACGCATAGTTTACCGGTAGGGAATTCTGAAATTAATTTGGAATCATGATTCCCACGATTTCAATGCGATAATACATAAATTACAACGTTCGAATTATTTTTCAATCTACCGTCTGTTAACATTGGTGGTGGTATTGTTGCAACATAATTTTTCACGTCTCTGTAGCCATGAATTTATATATCTAAGGGTTTCAGAATTCCATTTCTTGTAATCTCAAACCAAGTGCACAGAACGCCTACTTCTTTTGCCAAGCCAACGAAACTAACAAAAGTTGAGGAATATTCTGTTCCTTTCCATGTTTTCTTATTGCTGTACTCAAAACCTAAAATAACATATGATAAACCCTTCGCTTTCAGGCACTTTAAAGATGCACCAATCAAAAATATTAAGCTCGTTTTTCTCTCTGATGAAATTGTCCATTGTAGCAACTCAGTCCTTTTTATGAAATTCAGCATCTCGCACTCTTTGCAATCTGCCGCTGCTTAATTTTGAAATACTGTTGTTGAGTAACCAACAAGTGGACGATTTCCGTATAGTAATTTCAGTATTATTAGCATTTTTTACAATAGTGAACGGACTTCTATTTGGGTTTTGGGATAATAATGTTTCAACTAGATATGCTCCCCTTTCACAGCCGATAACACAGACATATCTACTCTCAATTCTTCAGGCAATGAAAAGTCATTCCTTTCTGAACTGTCTACACCTCCTCTTGTGGATGGCACTTCGAGCTCTTCATCATCCGGGTATTCCAAATTAACTTTAATTTTCTTCATTTGTATGGAATTACTGTCCTTAATGTTTACCTTCATCTCTAAATCGGTAGCCAGAGAAAACGCTTCTTGTTGCATCCGCTGCAAAAGCAACACGAATTTCTTCAGTATCAGGATGTCCTATTCTGTAATTGACAAATCCATTATTGCTGGAATTGATATTGGTGAGTGGAAATTTGAACCCTTATTTAATCGCATCTGCGTCAGCTGTAGAAATATCGCGTTGAAGCTGAATTCTTGTGATTCTATGCATTTTTTATTCTAATAGAGTAAAGTTGACAATAATCGAGCGAGCAGTAGTCATCGACCTCAAATAACGGAAAAAATCTTCACAGGCTTGACTGCTGAATAAATAGGGTAAAAACATACTAGATGTGTCTTCTTTTTTGAAACGAAAAGTTGCATTCAAGGTACCTTGAACATTAATTTCAATACAACAGTGGGTACTCGAAGTAATGAAGTTTCCATTAACTGTGTAATCCGAAATACCATTCAACCATTTTCGCCAATATCGAAGAAAAAAGGTCGCAAACAAAATTTTGTAAATGCGCTCTAATTCAGCGATTCCCAAACTTTTTATGCACTTTCTGGGGAGCGGCAGGGCCGCCACCCTCACATTTTTTCACAATATTCTGCCACCAAGGGGGGCACTTGACTGTTTCACTGCTTGACACACCATATTTCACGCGAGAGAATTAGAACCGGTTGAGAAAAATTAAAATGTGTTAATATGTTAATAAATTAAATTTTAATTAGTTGAATCAATTTCCTAATCTAATTTTAAGCAAATGAAAAGAAAGTTGATAAAAATCGGTTAATATCTTCAGTGCCAGTTGACAGTTCTTGTAATTTTGCGTGTTCTTAACGATATGCTTAATTACTCGAAATGTTAACCGATTTTCATCAACTTTTTTTTCATTTTCTTAAAATTACATCAGGAAAATGATTCCGGTAATTAGAATTGAATTGAGCCATATCTTTAGGATTTTAGTTATTGAAACAGCCTTAAATATCATGACAATGAAATGGTCCTCATAGCGGTTTGGAAATCGCTATTCTAATGAGTTCAAGGCCTAATTCAAAAATGAATTTAAAATACATTGCATGACCTTCAAGTAAGTTGCAGTATACCATTACTTGCTGGAACATTTTTAGCCAACAGTTTTATTACCTTCGAGTCGCAGATTTTGAGAACAGATGTAAAATTCATTTGATCTTTTGCAGACAAATCTTTTTCACACAAGCAATTTTTATCTTTGGAGAAAGAGCTAATCAACATTTTCAGATGAGTCAAAGATACTATGTATTTGTCTATTGGTAATACAATTGAAGGTTTCAAGAGTCTTGTTCTCAATTTGGTTCCTATGTGCAACATCATCTTGAAGGTATATTAAATAGACGCTTTCATCATTCAAAAACTCTGCAATTGAAGGCCTATCATTTTTCAACATCGCGAGCTGTAAATTGTGCACACCTATTTAAGAATTAACTTTCATGGCTGCCAGCAATCTATGATCTCCATCGGATGAAAACTTCATTACGGAAAGTCCCTCCTTTTTTAATTGATCAGTTATATGTTTTAACCTTCTACATACGTCTTGCGCAGTAAATGATCTCTTCCATACAAATAGAGACAAAATGAGAAGGAATTGTCTGTCAATGGTTTTGCAATAATCACATAGGCTAAACTAGCAACATTACCATTTTCGAAATGTTCTTCTGTTTTTTGACCAGAGTTAGCCAAAAAAGAAAATCTTATTGGCATTGCATCCTAATCGAATGGTAAGACAAAGCCGACCAATTTATTTGTAATACAATCGTACTCAATGCGTTGAGTGATTCGAGTAGCATCTTCAGATAACCATACTCTTAGTGGTAAATTTCTCTTTTCTAAAAATACTTTTAACTCTTTAGCTCTACAATCACCTTCTATGATAAAGCAAACTGTATTTTTCAATGTACGACATACTGTACTCAGGGAAGGCATTGGCAAGTTGGCATACAATGTTTCGTATAACATTCTTGCTCCAACAAGAAACAAATACACAGAAAAAAGTGTGTATGTTTCTTTGTACCTCCTTCCGTGTGTATTTATTTCGTCAGTATTTTTGACGCTATATTCAATCAGATTTTTTAAAAAGGTTTGTCGAATTGAGAAATTCTCCCCACAGCGAAGTTTTCGACTTTCATTATGGATGTGGCTTATAATTCCCCCGAACTCGTATAGTCGCCTGTAGAAATCCCTGATATTACATTACCTATCACTGAACCGAGTGAGCTCAGTGAACAATTCTCAGATGAATTTTAACTAACAGAACCTACTGAAGTAAGTAAACAGTTTTTAGTAATATTCGAACTAACTTCTGATAACAGTGATGAGTCGAACTCTGAATGAGCCGACGAGTTGAGGTTAAGCGGTGTTACATGAGAGGATGGTTCTAGTTCACGGTGTACATTTTCAGCTATATTGCGAATATTTGTTGCAGCCCAATTTTTGTCCGCTTCGCCAGCTTCATTCATCAAATTTCCGTCAGTACTGGACACAATATTAGACACAGTATTAGAGGTATTATTCTTAAACCTTTGTTCGTGTTCATTATTCAAATGACCATCGATGTGCCTCTCAAAATTAGAAACTGGCCAACATTTTCGAGTTTTGTTTACATCTATCTTTTTTTTAATTGAATGGGGTTTTTGCATTCAGGGTAGGATACTTTTGCAATGCATTCAAGTCCCGTAGGATATTTATTTTTATCTAACTCTCTTTCGATGGTCATAGTTATCATCAAGTTTTCCTTGCTTGTATTTGAAAAATTCACATTATTTTTTATTTGATTCAAAATTGCAGCGCTCAAATTTTCTTTTTCCGCCTGTATTTCGCGAACTACTGTGTCCGGTGAGGTAGTCGGTAACGTATCGGAGGAGTTTCAAGAATTTCGCTTTTCGATTCCAAAATAAGTCACAGATAAATTTTTCACATACTGCACTAATTCTGTTATAAGATCTTTATCGCCAATTAGAAAATTGAAATTCTCAGGTGATCTATGAAAAGGACCATAATAGACTCGCACATGCGCATCCGGCGCAATGCAATGTTGCATTTTAGTCTTCGCAAACGTTTCTAACTTAGTTAGACTATCCTCCGTGATTTTTTTGAAGGACAAAGGATGCGCCAAGTTGTTCAAGCTTAAGATATTTGTTACATGATCTTCTATATACATACCCAGATCAGTTTCAAGCATAGTCCAGAGGTTAGCAGTCATCAATTCTCTTCTCGTGTTTGTGTTCAAACCACGATCCAGATTTCTCTCACCCGTTGACGATTGTTCCGCATCTGAATTCTGGTCCAGAGTTTGGTGGTCGTGAGGGTGGTTGTTAGCCATTTTATAACTATTTTGCTGAAAACGAAATCAAATTAAATGCAGAACATACGGATATATAATTTCAGAATAATATTGTCCAGCAATATTTTCAATTCGAGAATAATTAAAAAAATAAAAAGTGAATCACACCCATTGATGAATTGGAGATGAGCCTAATTCGGCCTAATTCATAAAAATGGTGTCGTGCCTGTGTGTATTATCGAGTAGAGCCTTAAAAAATGCAGTCGAATGACAATCTTCAAAAATTTGTACGCTGTAGATTGTTAACATGTTTGAAATTTTTTCTGTTAAAAGGGAATTAAGATTTTCAACTATATATGTTTGAATAGTGCACCTAATTAGTTCAATGCTTACGCTTATACAAAGTAATAGAGTAATTACCTATTACAATGGAGCGTATTCCAGCATATAACTTTGAATATTTTATTACCAGAGGATGGTTCTGAAAACCATTTAGAGTTTTAAATCTCAACAGTCTGCAGCCGACAATGTGTATGAAGTAAGGCTATAGTTATTAGAATTTTTAATAATTACACATAAATTAATGAAACTTCATCCTGATTATCCCTTTGCACATTCGGAATAGTACTTTTATCAACGCCGAATAAATGAGGGGCTACTTGTGCTCGGTTAAAGTGATAAAAAAATACAAAGGTATAAACAAGATTAGATATGTACTTACTATTTGCTGAAGAAAACAGTTGGCACGGTGCACTTTCAATGGAAATTCAATTATAAACTATACTATTAAAAACAGAACTACCGTTGAAGCAGTACACTAAATGGAAACAGTATTTTGTAAGTTCTATACAAATGCTAGAAACGAAGCTCAGCAGCACACAGAGGTCTCGAGACAGACTGAGTGTTATGCTCGAAAAAGAGCAAACACAAGGCTTACTGCAATAAATAAATTTTAGAGAATCTTTATTAGGCGCCTTACTGCCAAATCCTGCAATATCCTTCGAAAAATACAGTAAGAGTTCCAAAGTATCCTACCCTTGGTTTTACAGATTGTACATTTAAGATTTGGAACTTTGCTTTTGGTGCCTTTAATAAGGCCGGATTTTGAATCAATGGAATGCTGGGAACTCGAGTACAATATGAAATGCATTATTATTTTTAATTTAGCGGCCGAGATTTACATTAATTTCATAGTCATTTTCAAAACATCTTCGTATGCCAAAGAGGATTTCCGAATATAAGTTTGTTTGTATATCATACAAGTATGCGATCATGGCGTTACGTTTTTTAAACAGAGAAAAAGTTAATGCACAAATATGCTTTGATTTCTATGCATGTCCTATAAGTATTTTGCAGTTTCGTTTTTAGAATGAATTAGATTATAGTAATGCGCCTAAAACTCCTTTTACGCTTTTCTACACCTGACCCATAGTTCATTAAAAAAAAAAAAACGACAAAAGTTTTGCAACAACATTCTCTCAATCTAAATTCAGCTCGGATTTTAGCCTGCCTTCTCAAGAAACTATTTTTAGTAACTTGAATGATTTATGCAAGAAATGAAAAATTAAGATAAAAAACATCTCCATGGAAATCTCTAAAGATCAACTGGAATTGAAGATATTAACCGATTTTTAAAAATCTTGTTTTTATTTTCTCGTTATAATATAAAAAAGCGAATACATCACCTCAAGATGCGATTTAATAAGATCTTAGTATGTTTAAACTTCGGTCAACCGTATCTAATCTGCGAAAAATGAAAAAGGTCGTGCGGCTATGCAAGCGAGTTCTCCAGAGTACGATTGAACCTCGCTGACTCAAGTATGACCGCATGTTTACTCAAGAAGAGTTTACCTGATTCTCCGAGAATGAGCACGGCTGCAATGTTTTTTGGATAAAAGTTCGTCCTTTAAATTTAAGTGCAAATGTTATCTGTTTTGGATAAAAACGCGACTATTTTGTTAAAAATTTATCCTTTTTGGTTAAAAAAGTTCGTCTTTTTAGGTTGAAAATTCAATTTTTTTTCTTACATACTTATTTCTTGTTTAAAAATACATATTTTGATCGTGAAATGGTAACTGAAATCCTTTTTAGCAGGAAACGCCACTTTCTATTTAAAATTATTCTTCTTTGCTTGAGTATTCAACTATTTTGTTCCAAAGATTTGGTTGAATCACTTTGTTAAGAAATCTTTTTACATTTTTCATCAGAGAAGGGTTGGTGTAAAATTTGATCCCCCAGTTTTTGTCAAGTATCCACGTTTTAAGAACCCTTGAATCCGAAAAACAGGTTTTTACGAATGTGTCTGTATGTATTTCTGGCTGTTTCCAAAATAACTTTTGAAAAAATTGATCTATTAGGTTGGCCTTTTTAAAACTCTTTTAGTATCCCAAGCCAAACGCTAAAATCGTTAGCCAGCCATTTTGGATAAAAACCCAAAAAGTAAGCACATTTTGAATATTTTTGAGACCACTTTCCGCAAAATTCAAAAAATTTTCTCTACGGATGTTTACAGTTTTCAAAAAGTTGAACAATTTAGCCTGATGACTATTTTCATAAAAGCAAAAATTACCAGAGTTATAGCATTTACAAAATTCTAAAAAAACACACGAAAATAAACCTTTTAAGACAAATAACGGACAATAGGAAAAAATCCAAGGGGGATATTTTAAAACGCAGAATCCGGAAACTACCAAGCAACCGAGATTGCATAACTCAGAGAGGGATAATCGGAGCGAAAGTATAAAAAGCGCTGCAAAGCCGGAAAAGGTCTTCTTGATCTTGCAGATGAAAAGCGATGATCGGAGGGGTGAACCTGAAGGAAGATCTGGAAGACGGCTTTCTTCCTTATCCAGGGTTCAAATCATCCCCTCTTGGAAACTGGAGGTTCCTTAGAATCTCTACTTAAGTTCTCATAACTAGATATTCTAAGCCTTCGACTTTAGTGAAGTCCTCTCAGCAGAGAGCTAAGGAAGACTCTTCCTTAAAACTGTCGAAAAGAGAAAATATACCAAAAATTTCCCGCTCACTCGAAATTTAATGCATAATCCAAATATGTCTGGTTTTACTCAAAAGTGTATACATTAAAGAGAATTTTTTCGTGAAAAAAAGCCCCACAATACAATTTAAGAATTTGTTGACCTGGAGCCTGATTTTCAATAGAGATTTCTGAACTTGTAATTGTTTGCTCTCATTTAAATTTCCGAGAAACGTCAAGGGCTCCTTGGCTCATGGTCCGGTCATCGCCCGACTCGCATTATGACCTGCTTGAGAGTACCCCCACAATTGATACCCCTTACTTGCTTTTACCCTGTAAATATCTCGCTTCGCTTCGCCGCTAAATATTCTGCGAATTTAATGAGTTTATCGTCAAGTGGAATTATTGGTAGTAAATCAAATGCAAAGCAATGTTTTACTTCCGTGGGATCGAGAAAGATTAGGCCGAAGCAAACGCGTAACCCCTGTCCAATTTTTGAATCGTTGTTTTTATAGTCTACCGTCAGACCGTAGCTCTGAATTTTTCGATACCACGATTGCGAAAGATGGAATCTACATCCGATAATTCGAGCAGCGGGAAAAACTATTTTTATGGCGTTGTGGATACCAAGTTCAAAATCCACTATAATTTCTTCGGGATGCAAGGGACATTCTTTATCACGGCCTAATTCAACATTATGCACAAATAATGCAAAAACTAATGTTTGCACTTGAAATGCAAATAAACATACTTGGTCTGACATACGTATGAGTCTGGTATCAGCTGTGTCAAAGCAGCACTAGCGTAGCGAGTAGACAACTTCGAACTTCTAGGGGTCTGTGGTTAAAACAGATTGCATGATTACCGTGCTGCTATACTCATCACATGGCCTTAATTTAGTTTTAGTGTTTAGTGCCACTAGTTTCTGGTGTACTTCATTAATGTCTTTTGGCTTTGTGGGAGTATTTTTTTGACGGGCATGGAAAAGTACTTTTCGCGCACACGTAAGTCCTCGATTCTCAAATTTTTATATTCTTTCGTTAAAGATGAATTCATAATTTTCGCGGGTTTTTCGTCCGGGTTGTCAAGGGCTTTTCTTTTAACACTTGCCGTTAGTGCTTGTCTTTGGAGAAGTCGAGGATCAAAAGAAGCGTGAGTATTCTCTAAATTACTATTGATAAAGTTAATGGTTCGCGGAGATTTGCCCAAAGTGCGCAAAAACGCTTTACATTTACGATCACTACATTTACAAGATTCTTCCCCAGAAAGAAAAATTGATGTGAAATGAATTTGTAATTGTTCACAATTATAATGGTCATGCCTCTTTGAGAAGTCGCCTCGAGAACGACTGGAAGAGCTGCACCAGATGTCATTTTTCCGCTAGGTGTCGATTAATTAAAAATCCAAATTCAGTTTTTGATCCGTTTTTAAAGGCACTACCAAAAAACGGGCAGTATCCATTTCATCGCGGTGTACCTGCTCGTCTTACCCTCTCCACTCGATTTCTCCTCACGCCCCTGACTGAGCGAGATTGCTATGTCGGATTTTGCCAGCGGGGGGCCCCTTTGTCCTAATAAGGCGTAAAATGCTATACATAAAAATGTTAAAGTTTTGCAATCAGCAAATTAAAAATATTATATTCGGAATCTATGTTTTTTTGCGATTCCAACGATATGTAACTCGCAATTAAAATATTGAAACTAGGCTAAGTTATTGCAGATATTTGTTTGTTTTGATCCTGACTAGATAGCATTATGGAATTATCCGTAGAATAGTTGAAAATGCATCAGTTTATTTGGTAGGAAATTCGCCTGTTGACAATTTAATAGAATATATGGATTTTTACCCAACTGTCTAGAAGAATCCTTAACAAAACAGTACACAATATAAGTTATTTATTATACACATACACATGTAGATATACACAATAATTTTATAATATTAAAAATGATAGTCGATTCTTGGGCAATCGAACAGAACTAGGGGGTGAAAAAAAGGATCTCGAAAAATAAGGGCCACACTAGTGTATTAAACACAAGGGCAATTTATTAAAAGGAAATTAAACCTCACTTTCCAGGGAATTTAATTAAAATGAATATACTTATTATAGTAGATTATAATATGGAAAATATAAGAGCATTAGTTCCACCTGATGAGTAATTTAATAAAGAATACCAGGGGCTGCCAAGAAACTCTCTGGAGTATGCATTTTTAAAACATCTTCGTATATTACTCCACATGCACATGTAATTGAAATATCAGATCCATCAAATGCAAAAAACTTCTACCATATTCAATTTAATATCTAGACAGCTAATTTCTATCAATTATATCCAATTTTCCTCCAGTTTCTTCATAGTAGATTTAATTATTCTTCTGATTGTCTAACACTTGTAAATTAATTAGTACATAATATTGAAATAAAATATAATTAGTTTCGCTTTCTAAATAGCGTCAATAACACTCACAATAAAATATTATTAATTAATCGCTTTATCATAAAACCTGAATGCCTGAGAGAGTCGGTATCTTGGAACTAGAAGTATTGCCAGTTTCCATTCTGTGTTATTGAGAGAAACATTCTCCGAGGTCTTTTAATCAATCTAGTAGTTAAAGTTGGCTAAATGTTAAATTTAGTCAATAATTATTTAAAGAAATATTTCGCAAATTATTTTCAAGCCCAAGGGAATAATTTCGATTCCAAATGTATCAAAACAATTCATTTTCGCTATCCGAGAAATTATTAATATCATGAAATCTCCTTCAATTTGATTTCAAGCTTTCATTCGATCAAAAATTTAATCAAGCCACACATATTCATTTTTTTAAACCAAATTTTATAGACGAAAAAATGCTTCACTTTGTCGGAAAAACGGTTCTCACGAGATTTAATTAGTAATTAGTAATATCTATTAATTAGACTAAATTATCAAGCGCATGTGCACAATTGTAGTGTATTTATTTAAAAACAAATTAATATTTCATTCAGTTATCTAAAGCAAGTTTAATTAAAAAGTGCACTAAAATTTGAACATCTATTTTAGGAACATAAAAATAGGAAGACTATTTCAAAAATAATAAAGGTCTGTTAAATTTTTACGACCAAATATCCAGTATTGTTCTACATTTCAGTACAGTTTTTATAAGCAGAAAATTGATTTCAGGTTAGATTTTGAAAGAACTTAATTGTTTAATTTCCCAATGCAGTTTGAAATTAATTATTTAACAAGGCATTGACTTTAATTTTTTTTTTTCAACTGTACAAAGTTATGATAATAAATACAACATAATAAATTATAATAATAATTAGAGGATTATCTCTAAATGAATAAATATAACATTTAGCCAACTTCAACTCCTAGATTGATTAAAAGACCTCGGAGAATGTTTCTCTCAATAACACAGAATGGAAACTGGCAATACTTCTAGTTTCAAGATGCCGACTCCCTCAGGCATGCAGGTTTTTAAATAAAGCGATTCATTAATAATATTTTATTGTCAGTGTTATTGAAGCTATTTAGAAATCGAAACTAATTATATTTTCTTTAAATAGTACAGTCTGTCAAGTTAAAGCGTGGGTGGCTTTACTCGCAGTCAGTAAGGTGTATCGACATGATTTTGGTGTCAAAATATTAAGAAGAGCTCCCTCTTTC
>NC_046657.1:166641349-166642676 GCF_010883055.1 Belonocnema kinseyi
TAATAGAATTTATCCTAAGAAAGTGGGTACAGACACGTTTCAGGGCAGATGTTTTTGTACCATAAATAATAATAAATAATAACTTGAGTGAGTCTCAACAGGAAGGTTAGAGTTTTTGCGCCTAAGTCAATGGTTGCTTTGCGTTCATCCAATACGTCGATTCCGATAATGTAACTGCGTGAAAGGCGTGGCACTACCAGAAACGCCAATTGGATGATCATGTTAGGTAGTTGAATGCCCATATAGATTTGTCGGTTTAGGCACACTGCCTTGCTCCCAGGGGTCCAGCTACTGCAAAACCTGCCAATGGTAAGCATGCAAATTTGTTAAAACGTTCCTTGTTTCCATTTGGGAACTCCTCCGAGAGACACATGACTTCGGCACCCGTGTCAATGAGTGCTTTCATCAAAATGCCGGATATTAGTATATTTGCCGCATAGCATTTAGATGTAGGCGACTGTTGGTGCCACGTCAATGTCTTCGCTGTTTTTATCAGTTTTTATTGACGTGGCTCCGACACGTTTTCCGAATGCGTTGTTTGCTCTACATTTTCGTAACTGTCTTGGGCTTGTGTGTACTGGCTCTTAAATTCCATATTTTGTACACGATATGGAGTTTGGTCCGCCGTTTGACGCGATGAATTTCCTTCGTAGCTCCCCCCCCCCCCGAAATTGCGAATGGTCATGCATCTGTGTGCAGACCACGTACCACCTTGTACAGTATTATTTTGTCTTTGCGTGTTATTGTTATTATTTGTAGGTCGCCACGTAACCGAATTTTGTATATTGTTCTCTCTAACAGCTATATTTCGATTCCTCCATTTACGCGTTTCCGTGTAGCCCATGCTAGAGTTGCCAATCTTATCAAACTCTTCTAATAATTCGATGAGTTGATCACATCGGCGAATGCCTCTGCCGATGATAGCGTACTTGATTTCGTTGTTGTAGTGACGAGCCAATTTGCGAATTATTTCACGGGGTTCCATTGGTGGTCTCAACTTCATCTTTTATAATGAGCCACGAATCACTAGGGGGTCCTGACAGTGGCCTTTCTATGAGATATTCCGCGTCACAAGGCCGGGGGCGTACCACATCCCAGTATTGTTTAAGTTGACGCAGGTATCTCATAGGTTTTCCTTCGCCGTTGAACTCCGGTAGGATGTACTTTATTTGTTTCTTCATAGTAGATTTAACTATTCGTCTAATTGTCTAACACTTGTAAATTAATTAGTACATACAGTCTGTCAAGTTAAAGCGTGGGTGGCTTTACTCGCAGTCGGTAAGGTGTATCGACATGATTTTGGTGTCAAAATATTAAGAAGAGCTCC
>NC_046657.1:166642776-166646735 GCF_010883055.1 Belonocnema kinseyi
TTTCAATTTGTGTTCTGTATCAATTTCGCTAAAGTTCAAATTATATTATCATATCTTGTTAAATTGATTTATTTTTTAAACTACCCTCCTCCTCATTGAATCACTTGAATTTTAATGCGCAAGATCAATGGTACGGCTCTTCGGGTAACGAAAACTCCGGGCAAGCAGCACGATCATAATACAATTCAACACTTCCCTTATAATAATGGCCAACCAGCGATTAGAATTCAGAAAGAGGAGGTGAATGGTCAAGAAAGTGGAGATCATAATCTCAGCGTCATAGAATTTTCGATGGAAGAAAATATAGAAAATGACTACCAGCAAGAAGAAAATGAACTGAAAGAAGAACTCCCACTAGAGATCACGCTTGAAGAAATTCTAAATAAGTTGGAAGGAAGTCAAGGAACATCCACACAAGAAAAAAAGAGACTCGATGAAATCCTGTGGAAACACAGACAGGTGTTTTGTCGAGAACTAGAACTCTTACAGAACTTCCAGCAGGTGATACAGATACCAAAAGAAAAGCCGTTCGTAGGATGCAGCTATTCAATTTTTATGGCACGCAGAGAAAAGGTGGACGAAGAAGTTCAACTCATGATAAAACTGGCCATTATACAGCGCTCGAACAGCCCATATATCAACCCGGTAATGCCAGTAATAAAAAAGTATGGAACTAGTCGAATTTGCCTTGACGCTCAACGTTTGAACCAAATCCTGATGAAAGACTGGGAATGCCCAGAACCAGCGGAAGTAAGAAAGCACTTTTCTCAAGTGACCAAAATTCTACAAATGATGAAAACTTGAATTTTAGTGCGATCAGAAGTTAATTTTCGGGTTTTAAATTAAATTCCCGATCTCTCCCGGTGAAATCCCCACCCTTGTTATTCATATTTTTTTTAGAAAAAAAGTCCTTGACTTCCATTCGCTTTCTATTTTAAGTCGCATTTATAGAAAATAACTGGTCTACATATGCAAGATGTTGAGATAAATAAGTTGCCTACAGTTCTTAAATCTTTCCTTAAAGAACTGATCATCAAAACTGTTATTTGTTTGAGAATTCAGTCTTCGGAGATTATACAATTGGAAAACGTATCTAAATTGACTTGAGTCCCTCATCTTGAAAGTTAATCCCAAATTCTTTAAGTGCTCTAGTCTGCATAGATCTAGGTTTGCCTTTTGTATGCTATGATTCAGAACAAAGGTGTGCAAATTCTTGCAATTTTCAAGAACCTGCAAGTATCAATTAAAAACATCAGAAAGTCTTGTTCCAAATGGATATTAAAATAAGCATCCTCACAGTTTTCAAGAGACAGCTGGCATATATCATGAATGGAGACACTGGGTAGGCTGTGATACAATCCCAGTTCGTCGTCTTTTGCATCGCGAATGCTCGTGTTTAAGCCGATTGTCTTTAAATATTTATTTCGGCGTTTCAAGACCTCTTTGAAAATTCTTCCATCGATGCATTTCGTTTTTTCTTTTGGCCAGCCCCAAGTTTCAGGAGAAAAGTCCAGTTTCTCAAACAGGCATCAAGAGTCGCGACTTTTATGTTTCGGAACCTTTTGCACACTGAGAAAAATTAAAGTTAGATTGATGATATATGGTATTTGAAAATTTTAAAGAATTTATTATTATTTTCCGTGAAAGGCACCGTAATTAAATTACGTAACAGCTCAAGGTGGGGGTCGAGACATTTTCTTACTTCACGCATGTATGTAAGTTCTGCAAATTCGCAAAAACTTTCTCCTGAAGACTATCTTTTTAGTAATAAATTTTATTATTCGTTTGAAAATTAGCCAATTTTATTAAAAAGGACATTTTTTTTGGCGGAGAATCAAATTCTTTTCGTTGAAAATTAACCTTTTGTTTAAAATGCATATTTTATTGCTTATAAGTCAACTGAAATCTTTTTTGAATTAAAACTATTTTTTCTGAAAATTTTCCTTTTTGATTTAAAAGTTCATATTTGTAGTAGAAATATTGCATCTTTCTTGGATAAAAGTGAAACTGTATTTTTCTAAATTCAACTATTTCCTAGAAAATTTACTTCTTGTGTAAAATTCTTATTTTTGTGTTCAAAAGTGCATTGAAATCTTTTTTGAATGAAAATGCAACTCTTTTTGTTGAAAATTTGTCCTTTTTATTTCAAAATTTACCTGTTTTAGTAGAATTAGCATTTCTCTCAGACAAAAATGCAACTGTTTGGTTGAAAATTTAACAATCTTGTTAAAAAAGACATAGTTTTCGGTTAGAAATTCGACTATTCGGTAGAAAATTAACTTATTATTTATAATTCTTATTTTGGCGTTTGACAGTGAACTGGAATCTTCTTTGGATGAAGATTTAACTATTTTTAAGCGTTTTTTTCAATTCATCTGTTTTAGAAGGATTTTCATCTTTCTTGAGTAAAAATGCAACTATTCGTTTGAAACTTCAACTCTTTTTTAAAAGTTTGCCTTCTTGATATTTAAATTTTTACCTGCTTTAGCAGAAATTACATCTTTTTTTAATGAAAATGCAACTGTTTGGTTGAAAATTCGACAATTTTGTTTAAAAGTCATACTTTTTGGTTGAAAATTCTACTGTTTTGTTAAAAATTTAACAATTTCGTATAATATTTACTGTTTGTTTTAAATTTATATTTTTGTGTTGAAAAATGAAGCAACATCTTTCTTGGAATCTTTTTTGGATGAATCACTTTGTTAAGAAATATTTTTACATTCTCATCATAGAAGGTTTTAGATTGGTGTAAAATTTTATCCTTCAGTTTTTGTCACGTGTCCACGTTTTAAGAATCCCTGAATCCGAAAAACAGGTTTTACGAATGTGTCTGTATGTATGTCTGTCTGTTTCCACAATAACTTTTGAAAAAATTGATCTATTAGATTGGCCTTTGGTGTACTCGTTTAGTGCCCTAAACTAAAGGTCAAGTTCGTTAGCCAGCCATTTTGGATGAAAATTCGAAGAGTGGGCAAATTTTGAATATTTTCGAGACCACTTTTTTCAAAAATCAAAAATTCTCTGTGCGTACGTTCATAGTATTGAAGAAGACGAACCATTTACCCTAATTACTTTTTTTACAAAACCAAAAATTACCAGAATTATAGCATTTACAAAATTCCAAAAAACACACGAAAATTAACATTTTAAGCCAAATAACGCACGATATAAAAAAAGTAAAGAGAAAAAAAATTGCATTTTGAATGCCCTACAAGGTTATCATAACGACTTTTTGAATTTCCCTGAAAAATCAAAAATTCAAATTCTGACCGCATACAAAATAATGAAAAATCCTGAAATTACATCTTTCGGCTATTTTTTTACAATTAAACCCAAAAACATAACTATCAAAACATTATTCATGATAAATTAATTCATTTTTACATTCTCATCAGAGAAGGTATTAGATTTGTGTAAAATTTGACCCCCCTAGTTTTTGTCAAATGGTCCACGTTTTCAGACCCCCTGAATCCGAAAATCATGTTTTTATGAATGTGCCTGTCCGTATATCTGCCTGTCTTTATGTTTGTCTGCCTGCGAGCACTATAACTTAAAAAAAAAGATTGAAATTGTAGAGATTATAGATATCTGTAAATGCGTGTAATTAAGTTTTTTTTCTCGTTTGCAAACAACTGTATTTCCGCGAATCAAATCTGTAAAGTAACTTTAGAAATCTGCTTTAATCCTTGGTATAAGAAACGAAAAATAAGCAATGCGATATTTCGCGGAACGATTAATCGTTCTTAAGATAGTTATATAAATAAGCACTGTTGTCAATGTTCGGTTGATAGCAGCGGTGTGCGAAATAAGACATTGCCGCAAAGATATTTCGATATCTGTAACCAAAAACCAAACAACTAGTAGGCACACTTGTAGGCACTGTCGGAACTTACCATTTGTGCTAATTGGCGTATTGTCATCTGTCAACAATATCCAATACCAAACATTTCAAGTTTCAT
>NC_046657.1:166646835-166662107 GCF_010883055.1 Belonocnema kinseyi
AGCGAGGGCGCATACTTTGAATAAAATATTTGTTATCATTCTCTTGAAATAAATGTGTGTTTTTCTTGAAAAAATACCGGTTTCATATGTATACACCTGGTAAACAAACTCTGCTGCGAAAATGACGTTATCTTATAATACTTTTATGTTCCGACGCTTATTGTTTAATATTTACAATTGTAGTTGAAAATTCCAGTGTGAAAGGTACCCGGGAAAGATTTCTATAAAATTCTATTTTGAGATATAAGTTGAATTTAAATAGGATTAATCACCAAAAAACAGACGGTTTAAGAGTTTAGCCATCAAATATGTTTGCGCATCGAGCCTCCCTACATATGGAAAAATTCATGTGTTGGCAGTCAAATTTTACGTGCTCAGTATCACTGAGGCCGTGATTTACCCGAGGGCCTCGAAAAGGTGACCCTCAAAAAAGGGTAAAATGCATATTTACGTGCAATAACATATTACCTGTACATATTATGAATGCGCATCCTCATCAGCATATCTCTCTCTCTTACGCTCCTTTCTTTCTTACTCTCCCTCCCTCTCGCTCACACTCGTCCCCCCTCTCTCTCTTTCTCTCTTGCTTTTTTCTTTCTGTCACATGTCTTCACCCTTTTCCTTATCCTCCACTTTGACAATTATCTTAACCCCTCCCACTTATACGAATTCTCCTCTCTGCTGTGCGTGGCCGTGTGACTGAGAGGCAAGGTGATGCGAGAATGTGATTTGATTATAGGGTGGTGATGAAAGGGAAATAAGGAGGAGTTGCGAGAATGGCGGGGTCGTAGTCAATAAAAGAGCTGATCAACTCATTATCGAGACTTTTTTCTTTTCATTTTTATTTTCGCTGCGTTTAATTGCTTATAATTTTAATTTAGATCAGTTCTACTTGTCTATTCTAAATTCAGTGTGATTTTATTTCGGATTAAAGTAAATTTGATTTTCCTCAAAAGCTAAACTTTTATTTATTTTCCAAATAATAACTTAGCCCAATCCTAAATTATATAATAAGCTAAATGTCAAGTTCGTTAGTCAGCCATTTTGGATAAAAACTCAAAAAGTGAGCGCATTTTGAATATTTCTGAGACCACTTACTTCAAAATTAAAAAATTTTCTACACGAATGTTTATAGTATTCAAAAAGTTTAACAATTTATCCTGATGACCTTTTTATAAAATCAAAGATTACCAGAGTTATAGCATTAACAAAATTCCAAAAAACATACGAAAATGAACCTTTTAAGCCAAACAACGAACGAATAGAAAAAAATTAAGAAAAAAAAAGTTTGATTTTTAAATGCCCTAACAGAATATAAGAACAACTATTTTAATTTTCTTGAAAAAACCAAAATTCAAAATTTGAGAGCATACAAAATACTGAAGAATCCAAAAATTACTATTTTTCATTAAAAAATTTCCCAGTATTTCAAAGATTCTCAAATATATAAATGCATTTAAAATATATACATTGTAACCCGCAAGTTACAGGGGCATCCTAAAAGTAGGCAACAAGGATATCTCCCCGGCGATCCTTCGTAAAACTAGCATCGTAAGGGAGATATTTTCAAGTGCAGACTCCGGGAACTCCCACGCAACCGAGATTGCGTAACTCAAAGAGGGAGAATCGGAGCGATAGTATAAAAAGCGCTGCTAAGCCTGATAAGGCCTTCTTGATCTTGCAGCTGAAAAGCGAAGATCGGAGGGGTGAACCTGAAGGGAGACTGCTTTCTTCCTTATCCTGCCTTCCAACTATCCCCTCTTGGAAACTAGAAGTTTCTTAGAATCTCTACTTAAGAGGGCTGCACACCCGTGGGAATTCCGCCTTAAGTATGCGAGAGAAACAGAGATATGATAAGCACGCCTGAAAGGGTGGAGCTTCTGAGTGAAAAAAATTTCGACAGCCAATCACAGTTGCAATATTTTCAGAATAAAAGAGCACATAGTAAATAAATGTGTGAAAAAATGGCCTCCGAGAAAGTAATAATCAGGGGACCGTCAGCCATGTTTATGGATTTTCTGGAAACCGGTACCCTTGCAGCAAATGGTAGTTTGTCGAGCGACGGTTTTTGGCCTCGCGAGACTCTCATATTGTTTGAGATTAAAAACAGGGGAGAAAAATCAGAATCTTGTACAATATTAATTAATTGAATTTTAATAGAATGCATTAGCCTCATTATATCATTATGAATAAATAAAAAGAAAAGATTGAAAAAAGGCGGTCAATATTTTTAATGTTAGTTGATCTTTAAAGCTTATTTTCCTAACTCGTTTACCAATCCACACGCAGAAAAAAGAAATGTAATATTTACTTATCAAGAAATGCAGATGGTTTCTTGTAACCGGAACAGCATGAACTGCTCATAATAAGGGGGCGAAAATGTCAAAATCACTTAGCATTTCGTAAATTTCATTATGAAATTAAGGTTAATTTAATGCTTATTCTTTAGTAATATAAAAATGTATTCCATGTTATTACATACTGGAAGAAATTTAAAATCCACTGAACCGATATTAAAATAGTGGTGCAGTGAACATTACCGAAGGTTCGGTACATGCTACCGATCTGATTGGTTTGCTTAGCTTGCTTCTAAAGTCATTCCGAAAGCCGCCACCTCAATTACAAATACATTTCGAAATTATTTTACAGATCGCAACTCGTGTAATAGTACAGTGGTTAAGATAGCTTCCTTGCGTCCTTAGGTTTATGCATCATCCATCACGTCATGGTTGAGCTATAACCTCAAAAAATGACGAAAAATCATGCACTGAGGTAAATAAATTTCAAAATAATGCCAGTGATGCAAATTTTCACTTCAAAAACATGTCAAAACTTTGAAGAATCAACCCTTGCCTGATATCAACTTATTTAACATAACTTTACCCAACAGAACCTGACCACCCCTAACCTGAATTAACAGAAATTTATTGAACTACATGTAAAGCTCTGGAAGCATATTTTCCCAGTAGCAAATGTGTGCTACATCGAATGGGTCAACTCGAGCCTAACCTAGAAATAAATCTAACCTAGCCTAACCTAACCTAACCTAACCTCACGAAACACAATTAAACTGATTGTGTTGTCCCGTTATGTTTGCGGTACCATTTGAATCAGCTTGGGCTTAACCCGCAAAGAGGTCAAACTTATCCTAACCTAAAAAAACCTGACCCAACCTAACCTAACATAACCTAACTTAACTTCGCGTAACACAATTAAACTCATTGTATTGTCCCGTTGTGTCTGCGTTACCGTTTCATTCAGCTTCGGCTTAACCTACATAGAGGTTTAACCTATCCTAACCTAACAAAACCTAACCTAACCTAACCTAACCTAGCCAAATGAAATTCAACCACACCTGTAGCTATGTAAGAGTATGGTTCTCAGTCTTAAATGTGTGCTATACTTAATAGGTTAACTCGATCTTAACCTACAAATGAATCTAACTTAACAGAACCTAACGAAATTTTGCTTAACGCAACACAACTTAACTTAAGTGTTCCCGTTGTTACACAATAAAATTCATTTCATTGTACTACAGGTGGTTAAAAATTTAGACGCACATTACTCATTTGAAGAAACTTAGAACCACAAGTAGAATTGACTCCTTTTCAATGAACCTGACAATGTTTGTATCAATTAAAATGTAGAACTGTAACTTAAACATGCAAATAAATAAGTGTTTTATTCAAAATTTTTTCTCTCTGCATTTCTTAAACTTAAGGGATATATTTATACTATCTTTCGTGTTTACGTTTTATCTTACTTTTTATCGTAATCAAATTGATTTATAAACCTACTTCAGTCTATTTTCTGCCTGCTGTAACGTGTCCTTTTTTCTTCGAAGGAACGATGCAAAGGGTTACGCTTACGTTTAAGACCTACATTCGTTTCCCTTTTCAACATCCAGCAAAAATCAGCCATCATGACCTTGTCCGACTACCCTGATATCGTTGTTCCATCACCTTTATGTCTTGATGAAAACGTTCCCTTTGTTCTTCGCTAAAATCACCAACATTTTCTAGAAACTTATCCAGATGGGAATCTAGAAAGTGAAGTTTTAAGTTCATAATGCAGCCTAACTTTTTGTAGTTTCTTATCATTTTCGCGACAATATTCTCGTAGTCTGGACTTTTTTTGTTACCGAGGAAATTTGCGTTTACTGCTTTAAAACTTTCCCAAGCGTCCATTTCAATTTTCGTCATGTGGCTCAAGAAATTAGTATCTCTTGTCAATATTCGAATTTGTGATCCATCAAAGATTCCTTCTTTCAATTTAGCGTCTGAAACATTAGGGAATTTAAGGGATATATACTTATAGCGTTGTCTATCTTTGTCTAACGCCTTGACAAATTGCTTCATGAACCCAAGCTTTATGTGGAGGGGTGGTAGTAAAATTTTTTCTGGATCAACGAGGCTTTGGTTGATGATATTATGAGAACCAGGTTTGAATGAATCTCTTAAAGGCCAATGTTTTTTGCTGTAATGATTGTCTCGATCTCTGCTATTCCACAGGCATATAAAGCATGGCTCTCTCGTGAAACCCGATTGTTGGCCTAATACCATTTTTATGATTTTGAGATCACCACATATTTGCCATTTTTGATTCGTGCAATTAACTTTTTCAAGAAGCATTTTAAGATTGTTATATTCTTCTCTGATGACCGTTGAGTGAGCTATAGGAATAGGAGCGTAAGTATTCGTGTTATGCAGTAAAACAGCCTTAATGCTGCGTTTTGACGAATCAATGAAAAGTCGCCATTCTTCGTCTCTGTACACATTTTTCTTCAAGTGGTTCATTACTCCGTTAACGTCAGTGCAGTACACTAAAGACGTCTCTTCGTCTTTGGAACCTTCAATTTCATTTTATGCACGCCATATTCGTCATCTTTTTCGTCATTTTTATCGGAATCGTCAGAACCATTTTCTGTTCGATCACTGGTTTCAGTACCGTCTCCATGACGTTGACTTTCAACTTCCATTCTATCTTCTTCTGAAAAGTGTACAGTCGTTCGGAACTCAACTTCGTACATTGATGAAACAATAAAAAATTGGAACCCGTGTCTTTTCATTTCTACGGAATTCATGCAAAAGTAGCAATCCTTCACAATAACGGGTTTTTTCTATGTGGTTGGTGTAGAGTACTTGCGGTACTTTTCGTTGTTTGAATTTTTTAGATGATACAATATAAGTCTGCAGGAATTGCAAATGACGTGAGGAACCCATTTTCTTTCTTGGTGCAGCAATTTACGGTTAAAACACTATTCGTAAAGACTTTTCACTTTCTCGTCGATTGATTTTCACAAACTGCTCACTTCATATTTACTGTAAATGTGACAGATTGAATCTGAGCTATTCTTGCAGGCATGCAGGCATCCGTTGCCCACCGTCACCACGTGGATGTGCCCTGGTTACAGAAACAGGCGAATAATGCTAGCAACAAGCGGTTACGAAACTCAAGACATTTACTGCTATTAATGTCAAAATATGAAAGTACGCAAGAACAGGGTTGCCAGCGTAATCCGTTAGGTTAGGTCAGGTTTTGTTAGGTTAGGATAGGTTAAACCTCTATGTAGGTTAAGCCGAAGCTGAATGAAACAGTACCGCAAACACAACGGGACAACATCATCAGTTTAATTGTGTTTCGTGAGGTTAGGTTTATTTCTAGGTTAGGCTCGAGTTGACCCATTCAATGTAGCACACATTTGCTACTGGGAAAATATGCTTCCAAAACTTTACGTGTAGTTGAATAAATTTCTGTTAATTTAGGTTAGGTGAGTTCAGGTTCTGTTAGGTAAAGTTATGTTAAATAAGTTGATATCAGGCAAAGGTTGATTCTTCAAAGTTTTGACATGTTTTTGAAGTGAAAATTTGCATCACTGGCATTATTTGCCTCAGTGCATGATTTTTCGTCATTTTTTGAGGTTATGGCTCAACCATGACGTAATGGGTGATTTTTGATACCGAATTTGAATTCAGCGCTCCAAAATCCATAGGAATACGTGTGTCTTGTTACCAGATCCGCATACTTTTTTTGTGTGGCTGTGTTATAAGCATATCCGAAAATATATATACGAATTTAATGTGCCCTTATTTATTAATTATTTTTAAGCAATACTTTTTCACAATTTAAAGTGCTGTCTAAACTATTAGTCTATACCTTTATAACATAAGTTAGATCTCTTTATATTATTCGTTAAAGTGACATGTTGAACGTTATAGTTTAAAATTTTAAAAATGATCTATTAGAATTTCCATTTAATCGAAACATATCATTGGGATGTTTTCGAAATATACTTGATATCCAATTAAAATTTGGATTTATAATTTGGTCTTATAAAAAGCAGGATTACTTAGATCAAGCATTATCAATTATCATTGCAATTTCACACATAATCCTTCTACCTTATTTCTTTACGAATCCAGGTATACCACACAATTTATAAAAACCCGAGTCGAAATATAGACCCTCCTTTACAGTTCTAAACATTCTGATCATGGAGGTTTTAAGATGATCTAAAAAGGTTTTATTCTAATATAATTAAACCCCTATTTAGCTCCTCCAAAGCTGCAGATATTTCCATTTCTGCATATTGCGCATAGTTGCGCATGCGTCATCGAGTTCGCGCTTATTTTAAATGGGAAAATAAATTTGAATTAAAATGTTATTATACATTTTTATCTGAGACGTGAAATTAAGATGGCGTCCAACAGCTAGACAGACAGAATTTGATGCATAAGAATGAATTTTATTTCTAATATATATAGTGCAACTCTTCTATAGCGCCAATTTTGGGGCTGACGGTGGGTGGGAACTAACTCATTATATCCCACTCCGCTTTTGTTTGTTCATGCTTGAGTGCTCGCCTGAGTGACAGCCGCATATCCCGCGCACCCCGCGCAGCTCCTGTTACATCTACATGCGGCGCGGCCTCAATTCTCGGAAGGGCGTCTAAAAAGTCCCGGGATGGTTGGATATTTCCTCAGGTAAAATATTTTTCAAAAAAGTGAAGATCATTCCTGAAGTAAATTTCCACAAGGAATTCAACGGTGACCTTCATATTGACCTTGAAGTTGACCATCATGGCTTTCTGAAGGTCAACTTTGTTTTTTTAAATGGAAACCGCCTTTTTCACATCTGCAATCGATAGAGCGCAAAATTCTACGTAGGTAAATTGTAACGTTCACGGTCAGTTAGAGGTTATTTGAAATTAACAGAGTTTTCCAAGAGGTCAGTGGAATTCCTGAAGTAAATTTCAACGAGAAATTCATTAGTAAACTCTGAATTGATCTTGGTAATGATCTTTAAGGTTTTTTCAAGGTTTTCTCCAAGCAGTTTACGTTTACGTTTAGAATTACCCAGGAACAAGAGCGTGGACGTAGTAAATTCTGTTCCCTTTGGGGTGCTTGATTAGCGTAAGTCCCCTTGCCTCTCACGTTTTGAGGTGCTTGATAAGCGTGAGTCCCCTTGCCTTTCCGCTTCAGTGAAGGTGTTCGAACTGAAAACCTTGAGGTTCTTGACAAAAAGCAATGCGATTGTAAAAATGAGTTACAGCATTACGAATCATCTCCCTATCAATAAAAGTAGCCTGTTCAAGAATCCGATTCTGCAATTCGTCTAATCTTTGCGGTTCTTCCAATCCACCTTTGAGGGAACTGAGTATCCAAATATGCTCGAATCTTCTTACCTTAATGAGCCGCTGCTCCGTCCTGCTAAAACCAAATATTTTGAAAATTGTCGCCGGTAATCTAACTTATTCTTCGTACAATTTGGTTTCTGAGAAGCTCTTCATATGCACGGGGATTAAGATTACCATCGATGAAGAAAGGGGATATTGCGTGTGACTCTCCAACATCCAATCAGGATTTATGTCGAACCAATATCTATAATTTTGCCTGCTAACTTCACCTTTTAAAGTGAAAGTAGATTCATCTGAAAATACTGTATTGTACAAGAAAAAAGGATCTCTATGAATTCTGTCCATCATAATTGCACAAAATTCAACCCGACGATCAGGACGTCTTCATTGAGCTCTTATACCAGATGAACTTTGTAAGGATGGAAATTAATGCTTTTTAAAATATTTCGCACTGTCTCAGGAGAAACGCCACGCTCATCACTAGCTCGACGTAAACTGAGGTGTAGGTTTTCAACAAGTGTTTGGGCTATGTCCATCTGCATCTCCTCAGATCCTGCAAATTTTGGCCGAACAGTTCTCTGAAGGTCCTTGAGAGATTCATGATTCATAAAACGCCTTACAGTTCTTTCAATTGTTGATTTTGAGACAGGATTTAACTCTTCTCCATTATGAAAAGTGCGATTAAAAAGTAAACGAACTTGATCATAAGATCGAATTCGATCTCCCCAACCAGGCATCATTAATACAGATACCCTCTCTCGTTCCGAAAGTTCAGCTTGCGCCCTAATAATCTTTTAGCGAAAGATAGTAAGTATGTACTCGTAACACGTAAATTTAGTTTCGATTCGAAATATTCGTATGGAAAAACGGTATAGGATTTATGGTATAGTCTTAGGTATTAACTTAGGTATCGAAAAACGGTATAGGATTGTATAACTCTTCGGGGAGGAACAGAACTCTCACCAGAACACCTGGAGCTTTTAATGAAAAATTTCCTTATGATTTTACAATATTCAAAACGCTGTAACCAAGATCAATACAGAGCTCAACAATGAATTTCTCGTTGAAATTTACATCAGGAATTACACTGACCTCTTGGAAAACTTTGCTAATTTCAAATAACCTCTAACTGACCTTGAACGTTACAATCGACCTATGACTTGGGTACGTACCTGAGCGTAGAATTTTCCGCTCTATCGATTTCAGATGTAAAAAAGGGGGTTTCCCTTTAAAAAAACAAAGTTGACCACCCAACGTCAGTCACAAAATTGGCGCTATAGAATAGTTTCACTGTATATATACATTAGAAATAAAATTCAGTCTTATGCAGCAAATTCTGTCTGTCCAGCTGTCAGACGCCATCTTAATTTTACGTCTCAGGTAAAAATGTATAATAACATTTTATTTGAAATTTATTTCCCCATTTAAAATAAGCGCACACTCGATGACGCATGCACAACAGGATACGGAGGAGCGCTGAATGAAAATGCTATAAGGATCTAACGAGGTTCCTACTACAATCTCCTTTAATACTGTAAGTATGCAGACACGGAAATATCTGCAGCTTTGGAGGGGCTAAAGAGGGGTTCAATTATGTTAGAATAAAACCTCTTCAGATCATCTTAAAACCTCCATTACCAGAGTGTTTAGAACTGTAAAGGAGGGTCTATATTTCGAATCGGGATTTAAATTTGTAAAATATAAATAACTGATAGTTAAGTTCTACTAATATAGATTCAGAAGTGTCAACTGAAAATGCCTAATAACAATTTAAGCATGAAAAAAAAAACATGATTTTTTCTTGTACTTTTTTTTATTAATATTAATGAAGGTTTATACCGTAAGAAAGTAAAAACTTATGAAAATATTAAAAACTTACAGTATAATAACACAGGCCGACAAAATTTGACAAAAGTCTAAAGCCAGAAAGCAGACCAAACTTTTCCGAAGGATTTTGGTGCGCTGAATCCGAATCCGAACTCAAAATTGCTCCTGTACGTCAGGTTTTCAAGATATCATAACCTAAATGTGCAAAAAATGCGTTTTTAACTGTTTTTGAGGTTATGTAACTGTAAAAGAAAAATGTGTACCACAAAACTAATATAGAATTTGAAAGTACTAATCTTCCCCTTTTCAACCAATTTGGATTTATTAGGATATCTTTATTTTTCACCAAAATATTGTAATTTGAATTTTTTTTATTTTTGCGTTTTAACCCATTAAAGCTGGGGTGTTCAGATTCATACAACGTATTCCCTATTGCTGACGGTACGATAATTTTTTTTCAAAATATTATCTCAGGGGCTTTCGAAGGTGCCCTTTCTCTTGCCGGTGTCAGTTTTTTGTTATAACCCTTAGAAGATCCAAAATGTCGACCACAATTTAGGGCTTTAAAAAGAACAAAGGATCCCGCATAAAATACAAACAAAAAAGTGTACAGTCGTTCGGAACTCAACTTCGTACATTGATGAAAAAATAAAAAATTGGAACCCGTGTCTTTTCATTTCTACGGAAGCCGTTTCCTAGGGGTAGAAACCACCTCTAACAAGCTGCAAGCATGCTAACCCGCCTGACTTTGGGAACAATAAGTTTAGTCGCATATTTTTCTTGGAATAATGAAGTTCTATGCCACAAGTGGGTCAACCCACCTATCTGCTAATCCACCTAAACCCAGAAATCACCCTTGCCAAATCATAAGCAGGCTAACCCACCTAAACCTGGGAGCAGCGAATTTAGTCGTTTACATTTCGTGAAATAATTGAATTCCACTCTACAAGTGGGCTAACCTTGAAATGAAAATTTTCAATTTAGCGTATTAACCCATTAACGCCGAAATGGTATGCCATTGTCCCTTAAAAAGGTTATATGAGGGGTTTTCGGGGGTTCCTTTTCGATTGGCTTAGTTTTTGTTATAACTCCTAGAAGACCGAATATGGAAAACAGTTAGGGCTTTCAAAAAAAAAAGTACTATTATGATTCATTTAATATTGTAAATTTACTTAGGGTTTTCTAGCTTACTAAGGCAAGACTTAATATTTTCCAGCCACTTAAGCCTGGACTTGGGATTGTCCAGCTAAACAAGAAAGTACTTAATATTTTCCAGCCAATGAAGGCAAGACTTTAGATTGCCCAGCCAACATTGGCAAGCCTTTGGATTTCCCAGCCAATAAAGGCAAGACTTTTTATCGTCCAGCCAGTCAAGGCAAGACTTTGAATAGCCTAGTCATTTAAGGCAAGACTTTGAATCGTCCAGCCAGTCAAGGCAAGACTTACGATTGCCCATTCAGTTAAGGCAAGACTTGAGATTGTTCAGCTACACAAGGAAGTACTTAATATTTTACAGCCAATTAAGGCAAGACTTTAGATTGCCCAGCCAATCAAGGAAAGACTTTAGATTGCCCAGCTAATCAAGGAAAGACTTTGAATTTCCCAGCCAACAAAGGAAAGACTTTGTATCGCCTAGCCAGTCTAGGCAAGACTTTGAATCGCCCAGTCAGTCAAGGCAAGACTTTTAATTGTCTAGCTAGTCAAGGCAAGACTTACGATTTGCTAGCCAGTTTAGGCAAGATTTACGATTGTATGTCCAATCAAGGTGAAACTAATTGCTTGTTTTCTTATTGAAACGTTCGCGCTTCATGCCAAACGATCGTTGAAGAGACTTTTGTTTATGGCTAGTAAGGTCATTATCATTTCTTTGCAAAGATTAGCAATACGCGGCCATCATTCTTACATGGCATCGACCTTGATAATGTTGCTCTTTTTGGTGAAAGTCTTGATGAAAGCGTTCGCCCATTTATTCACTGAATGCTCCAACATTTTCTGGGAAATAATCCAAATAAAATTTGAGAAAATGTAATTTCATACTCCTCAAACAACCTAATCTTTGAAAATTCTTTAACATACAAGATACAATAGTTCTAAACATTGGATCTGGATTGTTCCCTGACAATTTCTGTACAACATCTTTGAAACTGAACTATGCATCCTTTTCAATAGATATCGTGGTTTTGATAAAGTCATCATCTTTGATAAGTTTTTTATATCAGGCCCAACAAAAATACCTCGAAAACCCCTGAGATAATATTTTAAAGAAAAAATATCGTATCTTCAGCAATAGAGAATGCGTAGTATAAATCTGAATACCTCAGCGTTAATGGGCTAAAACGCTAAAATGAGAAATTTCAAAAATTCAGATTCAGCGCATCAAAATCCTTCGAAAATGTTAGGTTACGCATTTGATTTGATTCGAATGCACCTTCTTGATAAGGAGGAATCCTGGAAGAATTTCCTGTTTGAAAATTAATATTTTGTTTAATTTTTTTTTTAAATCCATAAAGATTACATTCAAAACTCAACTTTGATTTTACAAATTGTACATTTGGTTGAAGAGTTAAGTACTTCGTTGAAAATTCTTTGACTTTACAAATTGTACTCTTTGTTTGAAATTTAATTATTTTGTTGAACATTCTTTGATTTTGATTTTCTAAATTGTTCCCTTTGGTTCAAAAGTTAATTATTTTGTTGAAAATTCGTTGACTTTAATTGTACAAATTGTACATTTTGTTGAAAAGTTAATTATTTTGTTTAAAATTCTTTGACTTTGATTTTACAAATTGTTCTCTTTGGTTGAAAAGTTAAGTATTTTGTTGAAAATTCTTTGATTTTGATTTTACAAATTGTACTCGTTGGTTGAAAAGTTAATTCTTGTGTTGAAATTTCTTTGACTTTGATTTTACAATTTGTTCTCTTTGGATGAAAAGTTAAGTATTTTGTTGAAAATTCTTTGACTTTGATTTTACAAATTGTACATTTGGTTGAAAAGTTAATTATTGTATTGAAAATTCTTTGATTTTACAAATTGTTCTTTTTGGTTGAAAAGTTAATTACCATATTTTGTTGACAACTCGTTTTTAACAAAAGAATTTTTAACAAATTAATTAACATTTTAACCAACGAATAAAATTTGTAACTGGAACAGATTAATCCTAGGAAACAAATATCGTGTAGCACACTTTTCAATTAAAGGGAATTAATTTTCAACGAAAAGGTGAATTTTCAATCTTCGTCCAAAAAAGATGACTTTTTAAGCAAATAGTTGAATTTCCAATGAAGTGCACAAGTAATAGACACATAATAGACACATAATAAAGTTCGAATAAAAAGAAAGCACTTTCAGTCAAAATAAGATAACTTTATAAGATGTAAGGTAAATGTCCCAGTAATCATGAAGCGTGGCTATCATTTGAATATATTGTTCAAAAAATATGTTAAAAGTAGTATCTAATGAGGAAACACTTATTTTAGGCATTTTATAATATCAAATACAAAATATATTAACCAGAATTAAATATAAAGCAAGAAAATTGGCATCCTCATTACTGGCACTAAGTTCAAGATTACTGGACGTTTACCATAATTCTAGTATATTTTTGAAGTAAAGTAAGAAAATTCTCTTTTGAGGGTTGGTTCTGAACGCATGTAATTTTGAGGTTATGAAGGCATATGACCAGACGCACTAAATACTTTTAGGCAATTAGGGAACACTGTTCACAAATCTCTGCTTTGGTGGAAAAGTGGACAGCGGAACCACATCTTGGCATCCAGTCTTCACCCACCAAATTACAGCATGTTTTCTGCCACCCATCTTTATTACGAAAAATAATTTTTCGATGAAGCACGCTTACTCTTGAACACAAGTGTGCACAATTTTGTTGACCGATGATGACGCTGCCACCAGATGCTTGAATGCGCTTCGGTAATTTCGATTTGCCAATTGATTGGATGCAGCCACGATGGATCATGGGCGCAGCGAGCAGAACGATCCTCAAATATTGGAGTAAAAGAGAAATCCGACAGTCTCTGCATGGCTGCTTATCCGCACGACGCATGCGCATTAATTTGCTTCTCTTTTACATTTTAATTAGGGACTCAAAATGTGGCTTTTCTATTATTTGATTCCAGTTCTTCAAGGAATACTTCGCGAAGATTACTTTCAACATTACCTTCTTCTAGTAACATCAATAGCACTTCTGAGTTCCGAATTAATTATGTCACAAATGATCCAAATCCGTTGCGACTTTTCGAATACTTATGTTAGAGAATTCGAAACATTATATGAATTGCGATTTTGTTCAATTAATATACATCAGATTTTACATTTTCCTGATGTCGTAGAAACGGACTAATTAATGGTACTAACCACATTGATAGCTAAATAGTAGTTTCTAAAAATCAATTTATCTCAATGACAAAGCTAATCGAAAAGTTACCCAATGGCGAATTAAAACAATTCTGTCAAAAAAAAAGCGTCAAGTGAAAATCAGCGAACAAATTTCAGACCATTGTTACAGCGTTGGAGTTTACAAACGTGTTACAGAAATGCCAGAATTACTTCAAAGGGCACTGCAAGATTTTCCAATTTTTAGAAATTTCACAATAAGTATGTTTTCAAGACTGTTAAAAAATTAAAAATTATATGTAGCAGAGACTTATAATCAGAATAGCTTACAAACGCATTCATCTGCGATGCAATATCTTCATAACAATGAATTAAAATGGGGTATAGTTAACTGCTTTCTAAAAGTTCATAGTTGTGATTGTGAGTTGCAAAACTGTCGATATGGAGACTCACATTTTGCAATTTTGCAAAGCAAACTCATCTGTCGTGATGTTTTTGAAGCTCTAGAACGTAGATCATCAAGTGTATATAGGGTTGCCGATCAACCAAAAAGAGCTTAAATAAAAAGATCCGCTCATCCATATGTGTATCATATTTTTTATTTTCCTCCTATATTACAATTGTCTTATATTTAAAATATGTCTTAAAATATTAAATTATTTAAAATACAATTCAGCTTCTTTCACTTTTTTACTGTTATACATTAACTTCAATATATTCAAGTTTATTATAGGTATATCCATTTCAATATACTTCATATATCGCATATGAAGGTTTTTCTATCCGTGTATCTTTTAAAAAAGTGAAAAATGAATACATTGATAATGCTTCAATTATTATTATTATTATTATTATTATTATTATTATTATTATTATTAACCAAACTATTAAATTTACTGCAGAGATCATAGAGGTTTAATGAGGTTTAAATGAGGTTTAAATGAGGCGTCGACAATATGTCACTGTAGTAACTGAAACTGAAATTTTCTTTTGCGAACAGTACAGTGTTATTAAAAGTGAAAACAAAATAATTGAGTTCGAAAGTGAGTCGGTTTTCTCCTTTCATGGACTCAGCGATTTTCTTCTTTCGAAAAAAATGGAGCAAAGAGTTTGCATTAAATTTTGTGTGAAAAATGGAATCCAATGCTCTAAAACTCTTGAAATGTTGACAGTTGCATACGGTGAGTCTACTCTGAGTAAGAAAAATGTGTATAAGTGGGACAAGCTGTTCCAAGAAGGCCGAGAGGATGTCAAAGACGAACCTCGCCCTGTACGTCCCAGCAAGTCAACAGCAGATGAAAACGTTCAAGCGGTGGAAGAAATGGTGTTGTAAAATCGCCGAATTACAATCAGAGGAGTTGCTGAAGATGTTGGCATATCGGTTGGCTCATGCCATGCTATCTTTTTGGACGTTTTGGGCATGAGACGTGTGTCAGCGAAATTTGTTCCAAAACTGCT
>NC_046657.1:166662207-166683184 GCF_010883055.1 Belonocnema kinseyi
CAAGTGTCTCAGTGGAAGCATCCTGAGTCTCCAAGACCGAAAAAAGCACGTCACGTTCGGTCAAATGTGAAGGTTTTGCTCACTGTCTTCTTTGATTACCGTAACGTAGTGCATCAGGAATTCTTACCACAAGATCGTACGGTCAATAAGGAGTATTGCCTTCAAGTTATGCGCCGTTTGCGAGAGGCGATACGCAAAAAACGTTCGGAACTTTGGAAAAACAATTCGTGGCTTTTGCATCACGATAATGCACCTGCTTATTCATCGTTGCTTGTGAAAGATTTTCTGACCAAAAACAGCACCACAGACATTCCTCAGCCTCCATATTCACCAGATTTGGCCCCGCAATTACTTTTTTCTTTTCCCAAAACTGAAGAGACCCATGAAAGGACATCGATTTTCAACGATTGAGGAGATAAAAACTGCATCGCTGAAAGAACTCAAGGCTATACCACAAAATGATTATCAGAAGTGCTTCGATGATTGGAAAAAACGTTGTCACAAGTGTATTATATCTTAGGGGGATTACTTTGAAGGAGACAACAGAAATATTGAAGAATAAATGAATATATTTTGAGAAAACCATAAAGTCACCTTATTTTTCTGAACACACCTCGTATACAATAACGCGATCGAGGAAATAATAAACGGTGAAAAACGTCGTTTCCTGTGGGAAAAACAATAAAAAAAAGTCTCACTATGAGTAAAAATAATCTCCGCTCGTCAAGAGTGACCAAGAATTCGGCGGCCGGCGCCAGCAACAAACAGGGCGACTTGAATTCCACAATACGCAACGTCTCTCAAGACAACATGGAGGGTGTGTTAAGCACAACCTCGGAAGAGATTAAGTCCAACTCCGAGCATCTTTGGGTAATGATCAATCAACGACTGGAGGAGCTGGAAGCATGGATTCAGCAAATCCTAGAAGTAGAGAGACGGCACCGAGAAGAACGAGTCGCCGAACGAGAAAAGACCTTCGAGCAAAAACTGTCATTATTGGAAAATGGCATAAGCTGATCCCTCGAGGTCACGACCACTATGACAAAGAGCTTCGAAGAAAGGGAGGCACGGATGCAGGTACAATTCCAAAGGTTGGAAATTGCGCAATCAAGGGGTTGCAGAGCGAGTCACCGACAGCATGAGTCCTCGGTCGCTCGAGCCTTTGGCAGTGGCCAAGCCACAAATAAAGCACGTGCGCACTCGAATACCGCCAGCGGTCAACCACCTTGCCAAACTGAAACCTGAGTTGCGCCAGGAAAGAGGTTTAGAAGTTGGTAGTTTTGAGAGAGCATCAATTGCGTTAGAGCTTTCTTTAGGTCAGTGGTCGGCAAACTTTTTGCTCAGTTTTTAGGTATGGTCAGGCCAGCCCTTACTTAATTTATTCTTCTACTTTTCAGTATATTCATGGACCTCAGTGTGAGTGAGCTTACTCCAGGTACTCCCAACTTTTAGCGGGAAGATGGAAGAATGATTGTCATTCAAAGATACGTTTCGCACGATGATACATAATCATGAAGACCTTTCTAACGTCGAAAAGTTACAGTATTTAAAATCGGTTCTTAAAGACGAAGCCTTACGCAAGATTCAAGTGTTCTCTATTACCGAAGAAAATTATAATCGGGCTTGGAGCCTCTTAGAAAAGTCATACGAAGATAAGTGCTCATTAATAGCGCGACATCTAAGCCTACTATTGCGTTTACCCGTTCGAGAAGAAGAATGCTACAAGGGATTGATAACTCTCGCGGATGAATCACAACAACACCTTCAATCTTTAGCTACACTTGCTTTAAATTTGAGTCCTGAATTAGTCGTGGCTATTATTGAAGAAAAATTGCATAAATTCACTTTAGAGAAATGGGGTGAAACAATAAAAAAGGGTGAATTTCTTAAGTTAGACGATCTCGTAGATTTTCTTTACAGAACTGCTACTCGTTTATCTAAACGCGTAGCTCAAGATTATAATACGGTCGTAAATACAAAGATCCGAATCCTTATAAAAAGCGAAAAATTGAAACAAGGCGTCAAGTACTCTTAACTGCCATCACAAGAAAATGCCCATTTTGTTTCGAGCCTCACCTGCTATTCGAATGCGGTAAATTTTTGAAATTGACGGTCGATGAACTTTTTAAAATCGTCAAAAATTCCTCTCTGTGCTTTAATTGCTTGCGAAATCATTCAGCTAAAGAATGTAAATTCGGAAGTTGTAAAAAATATGGTAAGCGTCATAACACTCTACTACACTTCACTAAACCGCACGAACAAAATGACGCTAAAGAAACATGAGAATTAGCGCATGTTTGAAATATCGCTTTAGCATCTCTAACATCGACACCATCTTTTCAATTAATGGCGAGCGCAATAGTTGAAACATTTGATATTAAAAATAATCCCATTAAAGCTCGGATTTTACTTGATACTTGCGCCACTGCTAATTTCGCAACAATTGCTTTAGTGAATAAATTACAGCTTACTCCATCAAAATGTTGTTTTTTCTGTCGGTGCCCTCGATCACCTTACGACAACAGTTAATGGCATGATTTCCATTATGTTCAAATCTGTTTACAACGAGCATAAACGCACGCTCAATTTTTTTATCGTTTCTAATGTCTCAGATTTCGTCCCTAATCAGTCAATTCCTCAGGAGCGTATCAGAATTCCTAAAAACATTTCACTTGCAGATCCAAACTTTCAGGTACCCGCTCCTATTGATATGCTTATTGGGGCCGGAGTAACCATATCCTTCTTTTCAATTGGCTCTATTAATCTGTCTCAAGATAAACATGATCTGTATTTACAGAAAACTCGGCCAGGATGGATCATTGTTGGTGATTTAGAATACTTGAAGAAATCCATAGCGGTCGAAACTTCAGATTGTTTATTTACGGAATTAAAAACAATGGTTGAAAAGTTTTGGTCTGTCAAAGAAATATCAACAGAACGGTCCAATCTCAGTCAAGAAGAAATCGAGGGTGAAAAACACTTCAAACGTCATGTAACGCGAGACGATGACGGGCGTTTTATCGTAGCATTGCCCTTCAAATCAATGCGTAGTATTTTAGGAGCATCTTAACAAAATGGTAATAAAGTCTGAATGGATTATTAAAAAGATTCAAAAATAACTCTCAATTTAAAAGGCAATATACAGCTGTAATACAGGAATATTTAAATTTGAATCATAGACCACTAATAAAGTCAACTCAAAATCTTTCGGAGGGTTCTAACTTACCGCATCACGCAGCTATTAAAGAATCCAGCACTACTACGAAATTAAGAGTCGTTTTCAATGAATCAGCAAAGACCTATTTTCCTATTATCCGTTTCAGATTTCATGCTTATCTGATTCTAGCTGATATAGAGAAAATGTATCGGCAATCTCTAATTCGCGAAGAAGACCGTAAATACCAGAAAATTCTGTGGCATGAAAACAATCAGACAAAAGAATATTGCTTAAATACTGTGACGTTTGGTTTTGCCCCAGCAGTTTGTTTGGCTATTCGATGTCTACATCAGTTGACTGATGACGAAGGTCATGCTTTTCCAATAGCGGGAAGTTGTTGAAAAAAGATTTTTACGTGGATAATTTAAATACCGGCGTTTCTACGCGTACAGAGGCACGAGAACTTTGCAACCAGATGATTAATCTTTTGAGTTAAGCTGGTCTTCATCTGCGTCAATGGTCTTCAAACGATCCCGCTATACTTGCAGGCATAAACGAAAAATGTCTTGACAACGATTTCAATCTTAACAAATAGTATTTACCAAAACTCTGGGTATATTTTGGAAGGCTAGAGAAGATTCTTGCATTTCTTCGAAGGTTTTGACTTCCATAAAACGATCACCAAAAGAAATATTCTTTCAGAAATAGCTAAATTATTTGATCCTTTAGGTCTTCTTGGTTCGATAATTTTATACGCTAAATTGATAATGCTAGAGCTTTGGGAAGCAAAAGTTACATGGGACGAATCGGTACTTTCATCTTTGCATTCTAATTGGGTTAACTTTTGCGATCAATTAGAATCTGTGAATGATATCTTTTTCTCTAGAAAGGTATTAATCCATGACTCACTGGGTATAGAGCTGCATGGGTTTTGCGATGCGAGTGAGAAGGCCTACGGAGCATGTTTATATCGTCGCTTAAGAATCAACACCACCTAACCCAGTGTCAGAGAAAGTGGGTTAGGCGGTGTTGCTTCTTAAGCGACGATATGTTTTGTAACGTAACGATAATAAAGAGACATTAAATCGAATGATAATCCTACAGACGAATTATCATGGGGACAATTACCTTACAATTTCATAAAAAGTCATTTATGGTTTAATGGTCCTGAGTAGCTAATTCAAGATAAGTAATTTTGGCCAAAATCCGGATTCAAGGCAACTTATAAAGGTATATTACCTGGAACAAAAAAGATTAACTGTTTAAAAACTAACGTGGAAATCAATTTTCTTGACAAATTTTCTTCATTTATGAAATTGAAACGAGTAATTGCTCTGTGCTATAGATTTTTACCCGAATATAGTCTGTACAAGAATAATTTATAAACAATAGAATTAAATCACGCAGAAGCGGTGATACTTCGGCTTGTACAAAAATCTTCTTTCAGTAAAGAAATCGAGGATTTAGCGGAAGGAAAATCATTAAGCAAGAAAATTTGAATTTATAATCTAGATCCGTTTATAGGCGAAGAAGGCTTATTACGAGTCGGCGTGCGTTTAAAGAATGCTAACATCTCTTTTGACAAACGACATCCTGTTATATTGCCAAAATCAAGTTTAATTACTGATCTTATAATAACAAGTTACCATTCCACACACTATCACGCAGGTGTACAGACTACTTTATATGCTATGCGTCAAAAGTATTGGCCTATAGATGGACGAAATCAAATTAAAAAAGTCGTTAGAAAATGCGTCGTCTGTTTCCGTGCCAAACCCAGATTAGCCGAGTATAAAATGGGTAATTTTCCTAACGCTCGCGTAACTAAAACAAGACCCTTTAATCGGACAGGCATCGATTATTGTAGTCCATTTTATATTAAAGAACGCAAATATCGGAATCAGAAGAAACTTAAAATCTACGTGGCTGTTTTCGTTTGCATGGCTATAAAAGCAATTCACATGAAAGTAGTAAGCTACTTAAGTACCGAAGGTTTTTTGGGGGCATTGAGGCGTTTCACGGCACCCTGCGGTAAACCCGAGTCAATATATTGTGACAACGCATACTAATTTTGAAGGTGCAAGAAGCGAACTAAATGAGTTATACGTTCTTCTCAAATCGAAAGAATTCAAAGATAACGTTTTTGTTTTTGCTAACAATAACAGCATTGATTTTTATTTCATTCCACCTTCCTCCACTCATTTTGGTGGATTATGGGAGGCGGGCGTGAAATCTTATAATCCTCATTTTAAACGAGTCGCTCAAACGCTCTTCTCACATTCGAAGAATTTAACACGCTCTCTTTTAAAATAGAATCAATTTTGAATTCGAGGTCGATTACTCCTATTTCTTCAGACGTAAACGATCTTTCTGCTTTGACACCAGGACACTTTTTAATCAGTGATTCAATGACTACTTTACCTGAACCGGATTTTCAGCCTCTTCCATAAAATCGTTTATCTGCATGGAAATTAATTTCTAAAATTCGACAAGATTTTTGGAAAAAATGGGGCATCGAATATTTAAACGAACTAACTATACGTCAAAAATGGAATGTTAATACTGTAAATCCGGAAGAAGGTATGCTCGTTGTTGTAAAGGACGATAATCTTCCTTGTATGCAATGGCCATTGGCAAGAATTTATCAGCTGCATTTTGGAAACGATGGTATTGTTCGAAGTGTAACATTGAAGACTGTTAATAATCTTCTGAAAAGACCTGTTAAAAAAATTGGCGTTCTTCCTATCTACGAACATGTTTGTGAAAATGAGGGTTTATCGCTTACTTTCTCAACGGGGGGAGTATGTATAAGCTGAATAATGTATTTCAAATATTTTGTCATTTTTTTACCAGCTCAAAGGTGGACTATGTTTTATGTTCACATATTTTTGATATTGGTATATGTTTCTCCACGCCTTTTCGTCGAACTATATCATTTATTTATGTTAGCCCCACTTCGGGATTTCTTGACACTAGTGAGATCTGGTGACCCGAGAGACGAAATCAATATAAAAAGAACTTCCAATGATGTAAGATCATTCGATTACTTATTTTGAATGTTCATCTCGATAATTGAAATTTTATACGAAAACCTTTTCCCTAAGAATAAACCGCTTTTAGGGAAAGCACGATCAGTATGTGCATAAATTTACATTTATATTTGCATAATTGTTTGTTCCATTCTGTAAAATTCTTTAAATTTAAAAAATAAATTTCAGATTTGTGTATAAATCTATACATTTCCATAATTGTCTGTACAATTTGTATACTATTATGAATAATTTATTCAAGAAATTACAATATTTTGCCAGGAGCTCAAATATTGTTACAAAAAATGGAAAAACACATTTTTATCCGGGCGTGGTAAATTTATTATAAAATTCGTTGCGACAATTAGATATCTTTATAAAATACTTAATCTCATAACTTATTAAGAATAATACAATATTTAAAGTATAATATATGTATCCTGTACAAAAATGCAAGTTGAAATTAATTGGAAATACTTTTTTTTCAGAGTGACATAACTCTATTACTTTCATAATTATCACAGACCATTAAAATTAATTAAAAGTCCAAGCCATCCAAAACATAGTACCCTAATTACACAAGATCGAGCAGTTTTCACTCGATTTGATTTAAAATATAAGCTCTCTCCAAGGAATACTAGGACAACAAAAGCAACTCAAAGAAGATTGAATGAGTACCAGAAATCGATTTATTTTCTTAAATTGAGACTAGCATTCTGTATCTAATTGTACTAAACCAGTTCTCTGCTACAATAAAATACTTCCCTGCTATCAGGCAAATCGCAAATTACCTACGTATACATAGGATAAATAATCAAAAATAATCACAAAATATCGCAGAATAAAAATCAGAAATCGCAAGATAATTCACAAAAATAATAATAATAATGATGAATATAAATTAATTTAAAGGCTAAAAAATACTACTAGTTGCACAATTATATCACAATCGTTACCACAAAACGGAAGGTGTGTCATCGTTGACGTTAGACTTTAAACTCGAGATCTTGGTATTCCTTTACTCTAGTCTCCACACATGGCACTTCAGGGTCCCACTGAGTCACCAATACATACACCGCCTTCTGCAGGAACAGCCACGGATGCACACTTTGATGTGGGTAAAATGCATGAAGAGCATGATATGCCTTGAAGCAGACATCAACGGCTCGTAGTGGACTATCAACTCGATAGTAGAAGTTGTCCAGATAGATATAAGAGTCTGTAATATCATTTAAATGGCTACCCACTACGATGGAAAACGGCTGGAGGGTTTTCTTGACAGCAGATAGTTTGTCTCTGAGTCGATTGACTTCAGCTACTAGCGAGCTCAAAACCTGCGAAAAAATTAAAATATTTAGCAATGGTCCAAAATAAATAAAACTTCTAGTACAAAGGGAAAATAAAACCTTACATTGACATGCAGCAGAAAACCGCTCTGAGTGTCCACAGCAGAATTAAAAATACCTCTTTGGGGGTATTCTATTACAGAACTGAAAATTAACTAAAAACATAATGAACATACGCTATTAAACATTTATGACCATACATTCAAACAGAACTCTTTATTTTCTGCTTAAAATGATCATCAAGGTATACTATTTAATGTCAACTGATTGTGAAGAATCAATCAATAAATTTTTGAATGTTGAAAATTATACAGTTTTTAAATAATTCACAGCCACAAACATTAAGAATAATACATTTTCAAAATGAAAATTAAACACTTTTTCAAGAAGTTAGGAGTTATTGCCAAAAGGGTTTCCCCCAATACAGATTTGTATACAAAAAATTATAACTGAGTAGATTTGATAAGAATCAAATCAATCCTTTCTTCAACCGTTAATGTAAATAAGAGTAAGATTTGTTTTTTGTGGGTCTTATGGTCTTTATTAATTAAAAGAATAAAACAAAATGGATGGAAAGTTCGTTTATCAAAATTTGGTCTATTCTGACGTTTCGTTTAGCACTGCGTGCCTTTTCCAAAGATTCTAAATGAATAATATATAAATAACGATCTTTTCTTACATTTAATTACACAAAAATTGTTTTTTTTTAAAGAAAAATAAATAAAAAACTATCTGTGCTTTTTATCCTGTAAAAAACCAAGAATAATAATTTTGGAATTAAACATCTGTTCATGTCAATTTTTTATAATAATAATGACGTGTGACACCAAATTAAATTGAAATCCAACGAAAAACACATAATATAAAAGCCTCATAAAAATTGTAGAGGCTTTTTTAAATAAAAAACTGTTGGTTATATAATTAAATGGAATTAACACGTTTTCGGTATAAGGTCGAGTTTATTCAAAATAGTATGAAAGTGTAAAATACATAAATGTGAGGTTGTGTGAGAACTGTATGTTTGCTAGAAAATGTATTTGTGAACTTTATGTGGGCTGAATGAACTTCAACTTTAATGTAGTCTTTATTCTTTAGAGTCTTTAGAGTCTTTAGGTTACTGTACGGAAATTAAAAAATCTGAAGCGACACGTTAGAGAGGTTTATTACGACTGAACGACAAGCAGATGGATCGACGGACCTCTGAAGTGAGATCTGAGTCACCATAGCTTGGAATTGCAACGAAACGGTTACCAGACACCATCACTTCTACAATCTCAAATATCGATGTTTAAAAATTGCGTCTCAAAACTCCAACTCCAACACCCCTCCTCAACGATATTTGCAGGTTCACTAATTGAATAACCAACACTTCTGTAGCATGGTCTTGAGCTTATTTCCACTCAACGGTTTCGTCAACAAGTCCGCTGGCATCTGGTTTGTTGGACAATATTTAAACTCCATGATCCCTTGTTCCTTTAAATTCTTGACGTAATGGTATTTAGTATCGATATGCTTTGTCCGATTACTGAATTTTTTATTGTAGATCAATTTCAAACAACTTTGATTATCTTCGTAGATGACTGTTGGCCCTTGTTCTTTGCACTGCATAACTTCCAATAGATGACGTATCCAAATTCCTTCCTGGCAAGCCTCCGCTAATGCGATGTATTCCGCTTCGGTTGACGATAAAGCAACGCAAGTTTGCTTCCTGCATGCCCAACTTATAGATGCTCCATGAAGTTGATATAAATATCCGCTATTTGATTTTCTATCAGATTTATCCTCTGCCCAGTTTGCATCCGCAAAACCAATTAGCCCTTTAACTGCATCTAGTCCTCCGAGCTTCAGTTCCATCTCTTCGATTCCTTTAAGATAGCGAGCGATTCTTTTTGCCTCCGTCCAGACAGTCACTGAGGGCCGCGTGTTATGCTGACTCAGGATGGTCACGCTTGCTGCGATATCGGGTCGAGTATTGACAGCCACATACAATAATGCCCCGATAAGCATTTGATACTTTTCGCTTTCTTCCATTAGAGTTTCAGCATCTCTTGACTTCATGTATTCCGGATCTAATGGAATATTAGAATTTTTTGCATCCTGCAATCCAACGCTGTTTACAATTTTTTGTATATATTTTGGCTGAGAGATACAATAATAATTCCCCTCCTTTTTCACTTGAATCCCCAAGTAGTGCTGTAAAATTCCAAGATCCTTCAAGTGAAAATGCTTTGCCAGAAGTTCCGTATTTTTGAGAGAAACCGCGAGCGACAAGTCTTGCTTTATACCTGTCCACTCCTCCATCAATATTCCGTTTGAGTTTAAAAGCCCACATGCAGGTGATAGGATTCTTATCTTTTGGCGCTGGCACAATTTCCCATGTATCGTTGCTTAATAAGGAGGCTATTTCTTCGTCCATCGCCTTTTTCCAACTATCCTTATCAGCAGCGATTAGAGCTTGTTTTCTGGTTCTGGGTTCTTCGTCTGCGCTCGTCGCTAGTTTCAAAGTTTCCATGTATCTATCGGGCGGTACGCCTTTGTTTGATCTCTCAGATCGTCGATACTCTGGTTCCTGCATTTGATTCTGTTGATTCTGTTCCTTTTGATACTGATGGTCCTCGCTTCCTGATCCTGTTGATCCTGTCTCGTATTCTTCCATATCAGAAATTGATTCTTGATCACTGCTTTCTGCTAATTCTTCATTGCTGCTCTTTATTGTAATTTCATCTTCAGTCTTAGGACCTTTTATTGGTAAGAAATTTAAATCTTGATAAACTTCATTTATTACCATTACTTCAATTGAACTGTCTAAAAATATAACATCTCGATTTACCTGGATCTTGTTTGTTTCTTTATCAAGCAATCGAAATGCTTTTGATTCTTCAGAATAACCCACAAAAATGACCTTTTTTGCTTTTTCGTCAAGCTTTTTCCTTTTGACATCTGGGACGTGCACAAATGCTTTACAACCGAATACATGTAAATGTTTCACATTTGGCACTTTTGAATACCATAATTCGAATGGAGTTTTGTTTATTGATTTTGATGGCAGTCTATTCTATAAATAATTTGCCGTGTTTACTGCTTCTCCCCAATATTTAGTTTCTAAATTTACGTCAATCAGCATGCATCTCGCCATTTCCATGAGAGATCTGTTTTTTCTTTCTGCAACCCCATTCTGCTGTGGAGAATACGCTGCTCGATCCGACCGTATGCATTTGACTTTCTTCTAAAATTGTGTCTTAGTCATCTCGACGAAGTCCTTGATAATTGCAGGTACTTCCCATTTATGTTCCAAAAAATATGCATGCGTATATCTGCTATAACCATCGATTATCGTAAGAACATACCTTTATCCACCTGGTGTGACCGTTTGCATTAGCCCGCATAAGTCTGTATGCACGAGATCCAGTATCGACTGTGATGTCGATGGTAACGAAAATTTGTCTGAAATTGTATATCTCATGAAATGTAATTGTTGTGAAAAAGTTTATATTGGTGAAACAGGTAGAAGATTAGAAACTAGAGTTTCAGAACGTAAAAGAGATTATAGAGTTGGAAATCTTAATACAGGCCTTTCACAACATTGTTGGAACTTAAACTATTATTTTGATTTTAAAAATATTAAAATTCTTGCTAGGGAAAAAAATATATATAAGAGACGCATAATAGAATCCATTTTTATAAACAAATATTACAGTATTTCAATTAACTTACAAACAGAAATCATGAATGTCAACAAAATATACCAAAGTATTGTAAAATAAACAAAACCAAGTTAAAATTCCAGTTGCTTTGGCGCGCTTTCCTCATTCAAGGTTCCTTTAAAATTACGCCTTTATTCTGCATTCATAAATCTACCACCTTAATGTATGTCTCTTGTTCCAACAATGTTGTGAAAGGCCTGTATTAAGATTTCCAACTCTACAATCTCTTTTACGTTCCGAAACTCTAATTTTTAATCGTCTACCTGTTTCACTAATATAAACTTTCCCATAACAATTACATTTCATGAGATATAAAATTTCAGACCAATTTTCGTTACTGTCGACATCTTTTGGAATCAATTAAGATGTAATTTTTTATTAAAAAAAGCCTCTACGATTTTTATGAGGCTTGTATATTATATGTTTTTCGTTACATTTTAATTTAATTTAGTGCCACACGTCATTATTATTTTAAAAAATTGACATGAAATATTGACAGATGTTTGACTCCAAAATTATTATTCTTGGTTTTTTACAAGATGAAAAGCATAGACAATTTTTTATTTATTTTAATTTAAAAAAATCAATTAGTCTGTAATTATATGTAAGAAAAGATCGTTCTTAATATATTACTTATTTAGATTCTTTGAAAAAGGCACGCAGTGGTAGCCGAAACGTCAGAATATACAGAATTTTAATAAACGAACTTTCCATTCATTTCGTTTAATTCTTTTAATTAGTGAAGACAGTAAGACCTACCAAAAACAAATCTTACTCTTATTAACTTTATCTTTCTCTGAAAAATAGATGCACATAAATGGCGGTCACAAAGAATTTCACATTTGTGTGCTCAATAGAACCGAAAATAATGTAACATTTATGTCCAACCATATAGGTTAATACAAAAAAAGGTTAATAAAAATGGTAACCTTAAAAGACTGATTTTTAACAAAATACAATAATTTTCAATGAAATATTTTAATTTGTAAGGAAATTTTCAAGTAAATAGTTGAGTTTTTAACCAAAAGGATTAATATTCTACCAAAAAAGAATTTTTCTTATCAAAACCAATGAATTTCTGAGAATAAAAGATCATTTTTCATTAAAAAAATAGAATAGTTTAATTTTCGGTTAGAACGGGAATTAGATCGGGAATTGAATCACATAACTTCCGATTGCAGGTCGGGTGCTTTCCCAATTAATCTATCAGAGAGATCAAAAGAAAAAAACCAAAGACATAATGTTTTTACCAAAAAAGAATAATTTTAAAGAAAACACATAAATTTCAAACCAAATATTTTAACTTTTAATGCAATTTTGATACTAATAGTTCAATTTCCATTAAAAAATTTTATTAGTCACCAAGAGGATTAGTTTTCTACCACAAAAGACAAACTTTTCAAAAAATACAGAAACTGCCCAGAAAATAATTGAAGTTTTAGTTAAACAAATAATTTAAACAAAAGTTAGCATAATTCTTAAATTTCGAACAGGAGTGTCAATTGCTTAATTAAATTGGCAAATCATCAACCAAAAAAAATAAATAAATTTTCAAGAAACGTACACAACACTTACACTTTGTTGGCGTCCCTGCTGATCTCGTAGTGAATAATAAGTTCTGCTAGATCAGATATGACTTTCCCATTGAAGAGATCCTTCTCGTATAAACACAAAAATTTCTGGTCTCCTGCACTTACACCTAAGAATGAGCATACGGACTGTAAACACACATACAATACTCAGAAAAATTATACCAAAACTACAATAAAAGTGCACACGAATTTTTCAAAATTGTAATTTAAAAAAAAACTTACGTATTGTATATCGCTAAATCTTAATCCACGCCCTTTTTTAGCTGGTTCAGGTATATTATTTTCTTCAGGATTATGCCCCGATATCCTACATTTCAACGCTCCGGAGTTTTGTGAATCCTCAGGATCTTGGAGCGTGAATTCGCCTAGCAGGGGTTCTTCTGCTGCTCCTTCTGCCGTTGAGTCTAATACATGTAGATCGGCTTTTGCAGTAAGATCAGCAAACTGAACATTCAAGATTTGATTAATGTTATTCAATAAAATAGCGGAAAATTTCCTCTAAAAGAAATGATTTCGTTTTTCGAATACAAAAATAAATAAAATAAACTGCTGGTGAAAATTTTCTACACGCCTGTTTTTCAACTATTTCTAAAGTGCCTGAAAATTTATAATATTAATATAAAAATATCTTCTTTTCATACAGTAAAAGTCAATACATATTCGCGTCTAAAAAGCCCGATTTGAAGACAAATTTTAACGGTATAAAAAATTATATTGTAAAAAACGTGAAACTTCGATATTTTTGAAAAAATGGAATAACTCTGGAATTATTTTACACTTGCTTCAATTATTTTAAAGGTGAGTCAGCAAGGTATTTTTCTAAACTATAAGGGCGTTTTTAGAATTTTTCCCTGCATTCTGCTCTAGCGGAAAACTTGGTAAAAAAAGTAACGCAATTTGAAAAATCAGTAAATACTTACCGACATTAAAAAAAAATTATTATTTACCCTACTTTACTAAAACTTGACTTATATTTATAGAAATATTATTTCTCAAAATTTTATTTTTTAATTTGGTCAGTATATTTAGTTTTTACGATTTTGCATGTGACTGAAGTTTGCAATGTTTATAAATGATATTATAAAATTTCCGAAATTTCTCTTGGTGGTTATTTGCACCTGGTGACAGGTAACACAAAAAATAGTTCAATCCTAATAATTCTTAATAGTTGACTAAGTTTTGCACACCTAGGGACTTTGAAAATTATATAGAAAATAAAAAACATAAATTAATTTTCGCTTAAAAACGTTTCAAACTTCAGTTGCATAATTTTGCCACTTTTTTGTGCTTCGTTCGATCCTAGTGTAGAATCTAAGTAAAATATTCTAAAATTAGCTTACCAATTTTGAAAAATAGCATGCAGTCTTACTTCTAAAATAAACAAAAGAACTTTCAAGAATGTAGATTATTTCCAGAGGTTTTACAACTTTTTGAAAACTAGAGATATAACTGAAAAAAAGAGTGAAAAAAAGTGCTTCCACATTATTGATATCAAACCTCCACGCTCTAAGTATCCGTGAGTTCCTGCAATTCTGCTAAAAGTTTTTTTTGGAGTCCTAACTGCAGCACAACTTTCTCGACTTCCTCTTTATTTAATGTAATTAACGTCGCGAAATCAATAAATTCATCTGTAAAAAGAAAAAAACTTTAGGATCCGCTTAGCATTTGGTGTAAAGGGAAATGAGGCTGACTTTATAAATTTGCTTGTATGCATTCCCGTAAGCATTGAGAAAACATAACCCCCATGTTATCTCAATGTAATGCAACACGAAATTTATTATTATTATTATTATTATTATTACACCATTAAGCCATTTCCCTTTCGGGGTAGGCGTGACTTACTCGGTAGGGGAAAGGAGTAGTGTGTGGAAGGGATAGAGATTTTTCAGATTGATCCAGAATTCTCGTGCTATTTAAGTAAATAACACGTTCGCTCCGCAACACTTCTCCGACCCAGGTTGCTGATCAATCTCTCTAGCAATCACCCCAAGCGAAGAACCTCACGAAGTCGTTATGTAAGGTTCCCCACTTGAGTCCATTAGTAGCCAATGTCTTTTGTTTCAGGCGTCATTCACTCTACTGACACTCTTTTTATTAACTATTTGCCGCCATACTCTCCTGTCCTGGCATACTTCTGTAGCTTCTTTTATGTCCATGCATTTTTTCATTCAGGCTCTCGTGTTTCGGTGACTTCTCATGTCTCTTCTAAATAGGGTTTCATTCACACATTCTAACCATTCTTTCCGCGGTCTACCTCTGGGCACACTGCCATTTACTTTACCTTGGTACACTTGTTTCGTTAGTCGTTCATTTGGCATTCTCTCAACATGTCCGAACCATCTTAACCGATTTCTTTCCCATGTGTCTACTAGCGTCTTTTCTGCAACACATTCTTTTAGAATTGTCTCGTTACTTATTTTGTCCATCAGGGTTTTCCCGCATATTATGCGCATGAATCTCATGTCAATTGCGTTAATTTTACTCTTATCTTTTTCTTGATAGGTCCATGTCTCGCTACCGTATAGTACTGTCGGTACAAATATGGAATTATGTATTCCCATTTTAGCTTTATTTGATACATTTTTACTTCTGATAAGGGGATCTGCTCTACCAATAACCTTCTTACCTTCATTTATTCGTCTATCTAATTCCTCATCTATCTTCCCGTCCTTAGTAAATAAACTACCAAGGTATACGAACTTATCAACTTGTTCAATTCTCTCACCATTTAATAAAATATTGCATAGTGTTTTCTCACTCTTTCCTTCGAACACCATAGTGCTTGTTTTATTTGCGTTAATTTTGAGGCTTATGCTCTTCATGCTTGCATCTAGTTTATTCAATATTCTTTGTAAGTCTTCGATAGACTCTGCCATAACAACCTTATCATCTGCGAATGCTAACCCACGTACCCTTACTGTTTGGAGATCCACACCCTCTTCGTCGAAGGGAGCTATTCTTAAACACTTGTCCATAAATAATTTAAATAACCATGACGACAATTGTTTTTATAGCTTGTAGGAGCCATCCATTAACTCCATACTCTTTCAGGACTTTCCAAAGTTTACTTCTATCTACCTTGTCAAAAGCTTTTTCTAGGTCAACTAATGCACAGAAAACTTTTTTTCCTACTCTCAAACTTTTTTCTGTTATTTTCCTTAAGCTAAATATTTGATCCGTACATGATCTTCCTGGCGTAAACCCACTCTGTACTTCCCAAATCTCTGCTTCTGTTATTTTCATTACCCTACGAATAAGTATTTTTGAATATATTTTACTTACGGTGCTTAATAAGCTAATCCCTCTGTAATTATTGCTCTCGATTTTATCTCCCTTTCTCTTGTATATTGGTACGATAATCGCTCTTTTCCAATCGTCTGGGACGTCTCCCATCTTGAAACATAAATTTATCAATTCGCACAGTCTATGTGGTATGCACGCGCCACCGTGTTTAAGCATTACTTTTGTTTCCTTTCATTTTTTCATAAAGTAGTTTATAACCTTTTTATATTTTAATTTTTGAAAAGTTTGTAATCAAAATGTAATAATTTGTTATTTTTATTTTCAAAGAATTAATATACTATTTCACTGTTAAGAGATTAAACTAAGAAATTCACCTGCATGTAACCCGGGGAAAACATAACCCTAACGTTGCATCAATGTACACACGTGTAGCACGTCCAAAAACTCGACGGTTGATTTGTCCATCGCTGATAATCTCAAAAAGCACAATTTCCACTTTAAAAACTTCACTCGTGTATTCCAAATCTAAGACGAAACGCACTACTATCGGCGAGAAAACTGTAGGCATCTGCCTTTAAAGCTTAACAACTCAGTCAAAAAAAAAATGCTAGCGCAACAAAAAAAACAGTCATTTAAAAGCTGAAAGTGTTCTACATTAATGAGCTTGAAGACGTTTATGTATTAAAAATTTTTTGTGCTTAGCGGACTGAAAAATGTAAAAAAAAGTAAGGATTTTTGGGTACATTTAAGAACAGTCAAGTTTAGAGCATTATTTCTTATACAAGAGGCGATAAAAAGATTTGAAAAAATTCATGAGTATGAGAAAAACTGTTGTGAACCAGTTGCAGTTAAGAAATTAAAAAAATAATAAAAATTGTGGCTTAAAAGCACAAAAATGTGCAACTATATTATTTTCAGTTCTAATACAAATATCAAAGCAATTCAAACTGCAAACTGTAATTGAGAGGCTCTGTATTTATTTTCAATCGCTCCTAAGGATGTGTTAGTCTTATTTTTTGTGAAAATCGCGGTATTATTAGACATTTTTTTTTGTTGGAAAACAAATTACAGAAAGCAGGGGTGGCCCGTTTTTTTTACTGCCGACCGCTGGTCTCTTTCTTTAACCCGTGGCCAAGTGCCATCCAAGTATTGAGAACTAGGGCCCGAAGAATATCACCAGCGGTCGGAAGTAAAACAAAAAAAGGGCATTAGGCATCATGAGTCATGCGCCTGTCAACCCAGCGAACCCAAAGAGACCCTGGCGCATGCGCAATGGACCAGACAGAAAAATCTGGGACCACCGACCAATTAGTTGGCTGTGCTAACTTTTCGATAGTTGAAGGGCCCAATGCATTGCAGCAACGGCCAATTAATACGCAACAATTATAATTGGTCACTGTAGCCAACGGACTTAGCTGCCAATTAATTAATTTTGTTCAAAATGTTATTGAAATATTAATTATTTTATAATAATAACATTATATTGTCGATATTTCGATAAGTTTCCAAAGAGCTGAAAAAATTGTAGAATCTGGTTACAGCGTTTCTCTTTTAATCTCTTCATCCAAATTTGAACTCATTAACGCGAATAAAATATCGCTGGAATCGCCAAAAATAGTAGATTTTGAATATAATATTTCTAAATTACTAATTGAAAAATTAAGAAAATATAGATATCGTATTTTAATTTTCATTACTTAAAAATGACAGAGTCAATTTACTTCAAAATTATCCAGGAAAAAGTAGGAGAAGTACTCCATTAGTCGCATAGGTATAGTATTCTGGTAGCTGGCGCAATTCAGGAAGCGAAGGACAAGAGCTGCCTGGCTAGTAGGTAAAACTCTGACCGCTAGCGCAATTCGTGTGCACCGTGAAGTACTTCCTACCGGAGTTCAACGGCGAACGAAATCCTATGAGATACCTGTGTCAACTTAAACAATACTGGGACGTGGTACACCCCCAGCCTTCTGACGCGGAATATCTCATAGAAAAGTGACAGTGAGGATCCTCTAGTGATTGGTAGCTCATTATAAAAGATGAACTAGCTGATTTGGAAATTTTCATATGTTAATTCAAGCAGAGATACTGGAATGAACACACGCAACATGAATTCCGGAAAAAACTCGAATTCGGCTACTATCAACAAGCAAAAGACCGATAAGAGCCGAATATGCCACCCGTATTTGCGCGAATGTGAGTGAGTTGAGACTACCATTGTAACCCCGCCAAATAATTCGCAAACTATCTCGTCACTACAACGACGAAATTACGTTCGCTATCATCAGTAGATGCATTAGCCGATGTGATCAACTCATCGAATTATTAGAAGAGTTTGATAAGATTGGCAACTCTAACAATGGCTACACGGAAACGCGTGAATGGAGGAATAGAAATAACGCTACCAGAGAGAAGAATATTAATAATTCGGGTACGTGGCTACCTCCAAATAATAATAACACACAAAGACAAAATAAGACTGGACAAGGTGGTACATGGCTTGCACAACCACCAAACAACACTAGAAATCGCACAGGCGGCAACACACGTGCGACACCCTTCACGAGTCCTGGGGGCACAGGGGCCCCCACGAAGGAAATTCATGGCGTCAGGCGGCGAACCAAACTCCATATCACGTGCAAAATATGAAAGTGGAGAGCCAATACACACAAGACTAGGACAATTACGAAAATGTAGAGCAAACAACGGATTCGGGAAACGAGCAGGAGCCACGTCAATAAAAAATGACAAAAACAGCGAAGAAGTTGACGTGGCACCAACAATCAACTACATGACGCACATGCTGACAAACACCCGTGAGGAACTAACAGAGGAGCCCGAAGAGATCATTGTAAAAAAGAGATCTAAATGCTAAATGGCTAATATACTATTAGCCGGCATTTTGGCGAAAGTTGACACGGGTGCCAAAGTCACGTGTCTCTCGGAGGAGTTCCTAAATGGAAACAGGGAACGTTTTAACAAATTGCTATGCTTACCATTGGCAGGTGTAGCGGTAGCTGGACCCCTGGGGGCAGGGCAGCGCGCCTGAACCGACAAATCCAGACGGACATTCAAATACCTAACATAATCATCCAATTAGCGTTACTGGTAGTGCAACGCCTTTCACGCACTTGCATTTTCGGAATCGACGTATTGGATAAACAAGAAGCAACCATTGACTTAGACGCAAAAATTCTGACCTTGCCTTATTTAAATGGTCAACCAGCGATTAGAATGCAGCAAGAGGAGGTGAGTAATCAAGAAAGTGGGGATCACAATCTCAGCGTCATAGAATCTTCGATGGAAGAAACTAATATAAAAAATGGCTACCAGCCAGAAGAAAATGAACTGAAAGAAGAACTTCCACTAGAGATCATACACGAAGAAATCAGCAATAAGGTGCAAGAAAGTCAAGGAATATCCACAGAAGAGAAAAAGAAATTAGGTGAGATCCTGTGGAAACACAGACAGGTGTTTCGTCGAGAACCAGGACTCTTACAGAACTACCAGCACGTTCTACCAATACTAGAGGAAAAGCCGTTCATAGAACGTAGCTATTCAATTCCTATGGCACACAGAGAAAAGGTGGACGAGGAATTTCCACGAATGATAAAACTGGGCATTATACAGCGTTCGAACAGCCCGTACATGAACACGGTAGTGCTAGTAATAAAAAAGGATGAAACTATTCGACTATGCCTCGACGCTTGACGTTTGAACGAAATCCTGTTGTAAGACTGGGAATGCCCAGAACCAGCGGAAGTATTGTTTCAAAATGTCACATCCCGATTAATGAAAATACACGGCATTTCAGTATCGAGGGCGAAGTTAAGAATTTCCCGTAGTATCATTCGGTCTAAAAACAATCACGGAATCGCTCGTACGCTGCCTGGACCACGCCCTACAAGGACTCGGCTTTAAATCTAAAAAAATTACATTCATTTAAAAAAGAAACAAAATTTCTAGGCTTCATACTTACCACCGAGGAAGTGAAACCTGATCCGGAGAAAATAAAAAGTATTCAAGATTTTCCAGCACCGCGGAACTTAAAACATTACGACGTTTCTTAGGATTCATACAGTTTTATTCTAAATTTAGTTAAAAGCATGCCGCCGAAACAGTACCTCTTTTGAAATTAATAAAAAAAAGGGAGTTCCTTGGAAATGGGACAAAAAGGCGCAGGAAAGCTTTAAAAAACTAAAATAACGCTTCGTTACCTCAAGTATGCTATATTTTCCGGTTCTGAAAAAGGGATACTACTAGGAAACGGATGCAAGTAATTACGCACTCGAAGCGGCTTTGTAGCAGCTGAATTATAAAGAAAGATAACATAACAAACCATTCAATCTCTATATATTTTAATATTCCGAACAAAATTAATCAGTTATCAATTAATTATTTCACAACATAAAAATCAATAAACAATTATTTTCATCAAAACATTCAAATAACTTTTACTTCATATTTTTGTAAAGGATAGAAGTATTAATATACATGTACATACAATTTTGTAAATTGAATTCAGATACTCACTTTACGTTATAAAAATTTCAGAAACTATATAATTGTAATAGAGATAGGTTAAATATAAGTAAGCTTTTATTATAAGACTTATATCCAACGTGCAATTAATTTATGTTGCTTAATACAGGGACATTACATTCAATCTTTATTTAATGTAACATATTGAACATATTAATCAGCTAAATTTGACCCCTTCCCCACCCTAGTTTTATCAAATGTCCACGTTTTGAGACCCTCAGAATCCGAAAAACAGGTTTTTACGCGAATTTTTCTGTCTGTCTGTATGTATGTACGAGGGTGGATTGATAAGTTTCCGGCCTGACCAAGAAAAACAACGTTTTTAAGAATTTTTTTTTTTTATTTCTCAACATAATCTCCTCCAAGG
>NC_046657.1:166683284-166691485 GCF_010883055.1 Belonocnema kinseyi
AGCTATCTAAGGATGGTACTATAGAACGCCACCTCAAGGTAGACCTAGTGGCGCCATCTCTTGGTCAGGCCGGAAACTTATCAATCCACCCTCGTATGTATGTATGTATGTCAGGCTGTGGGCACGATCACTTTTGAAAAAATTCAACTGTTTACTCTGAGTCTCAGAAACCAAAAGTCAAGTTTGTTAGCCAGCTATTTTTGTTAAAAATTCAAAAAGTTAGAGCACTTTGAAAATGGTTGAGAACATTTTATTTTTTATTTGAAAATTCTATCTGCGGTCGGTTATAGTACTCAAAAATTCGAACGATTTATCCTGATGACTTTTTTCGCTAAAACCAAAATTTATCAGAGTTATACCATTTACAAAATCATTCATCATTCATCAAAGTTTCATGAATCACTGAGGTTAGCAATATAATTTAGAAGTTTAAGAAAGGTAAGTCTGATGTGTAGACCGTATGTATAACGTTTAAATTGTAAAAATAAAATTGGAAATGATAAAATTCAGTTGTTGAAAAACCGGCAGAAGTTGCAAGGAAATGCTTAGTAACAACATTTCTTTTTTAAAATGCGAAGTTTTTAATCGAGACAATGAAACTGCGCCTGTTTTATTACCATTGTAAGTTATGAATTATAATAATATGCATTTATGGGAATGATATAAAATTTCAAGGATAAACTCGAGTGCGAAGCACGAGATACGTGATGAAAATGTGTTCATTAAAGCCGAAGGAGCTTTCAAAAAGCGAATTTACTATTAACAAATCACTGTTGTTTATGTCTTCACAATTACTTTTTAAAAATTTCGACTTTGTTGAATAATAAGAAATACCTAAACTAGAGTCAAAGCACCGGGGGTCAGTTTCCTTTCCTATTTTTGTTTCAAACAATAATTATTGAAATTTATTTCAATCTAACACCTGAAGAAAATGGGATAAAAATATTTTATTCTATATTATAATTTTTAAAAAATCAAAATGAGCCTCAAAAATCATTAAAATCGCAGTATAATATTACTTTTATTTCATTGAGAAGGTTAACAGATGTGATATTTTGTTATATTTAATGATTATTTTTAAGAGCATTTGAACTGTAAACTTTCCAAATTAGAGAATACATCGAAATATTTAAAAAATATATATGTAAATAAAATCTCTTGAAATATATTTTAAAAAAAAGTGATTTTTTCTAGCAAAACTTCTAATGCTTGAATTAACCATATGAAAAATTCACAACTGTAAAAACTTTTCAACTATTATAATAATATTTTAAACTCTAAATTAAAATTATAATGGCTGTCAATACTCAGCCCATCCTATCTTATTTTGATCGTGAGATGCTCTTGAATCGTAAGTGAAGGTTTGCTGAGGGTTCCAGGCAGCATTTCTTCACCCTGAATTTATAAATATTATTGAAATGAAGCATTTTCCCTTGGATTATGTTTTGCTCCTGCAGCACATAAAAATCTGTGCCTTCAGAAGCTCTGGAAGTTTGATCTGCTGTCGAATCTATTCTCATTGTTCTATCATCCCCGGTGGTTTCGTCGACCTCATCCATCTCATTCTCGGAAGTTTTGTCAACATCTACGGTCTCGTTAATCTCATATGCCTTTCGAGGCTCATTGCTTTTCATAAGAACGATTTTCTTATTTTTTTTGGAGATCTTTTTTTCCTGTAATAAGCAAATAAGAAATAATGAGTCATTTGTTATCATAATTGAGTCATTGCCATTTGATTCATAGTTAAAATACGAACCTAATTTCACTTTTCCCATCTCAGTGGAAGTTCGAGACCAACCGCATATCATATTAGAATATAAAAATACGTATTAAATATTTTTCAACAAAAAAGAAGAAAAAAGTTCACGCAAAAATGTAGGGGGTAAAACTCCCGTACAATGACATATATAAATGAATAATTGAGATTGAAAAAGGTCTATATTAATTCTTTCTGTTATTCTGTGATAGTTTAATGTATCTATACAAATTTAGATTTAGAGTAATGTGTAACACTCAAAGAATAAATTTAAATGCCAAACGATAAATGTGTTCTGATTTTGAAATTGAGGGTCTGGATCGAGAAAATCGCCCAGTGTTCGAGATTAAGTGAAATTATTGTAAAAGTCATAATATTGATCATTTTTAAATATATGCTTGTAGATAATGATGAGACGGAACTTTTTTCTATTTCGCGGTTTTTCTCATATGAGTATTTTTATTAGTAAGCTCAAAAAAGCTTTTTCGGTTTTTTGAGTTTATTGTTAAAAATACTCATCTGACCAAAAAATGTTAAATTAAAAAAAATTCCGTCTCGTCATTCTCTACAAGCTTATATTTTAAAAAATCTATTTTGTAATTTAAAAATGTGCCGTCTCTCAAGATGTTTAGACAATAATTTTACACGATCTCGAGCGCTGGGCGATTTTTTTTGCTCCAGACCCTCACTATTATATAATACAGTTAATAATGGATTTGTACTGTTCAAAGAATTGGCTGCTCTCTAATACCATTTCAAAATGGTACAACATATCAGACATGGGTAGATTTTTTTAAGAATTTTTTAAAGTATGGAAACTGTTTTTATAACGTTTTCTCGTAACCGTCGTTATTTGCAAGAGAGATACGAAAATTCGATTTGATAAAAAAGAAAATTCTACTGGCCACAAGTTTCTTTAGTCCGTATAAAACTCACATGATATTTTCCTTATAATAGTAAAATTCAGCAAAAAATATAAGAGTGTCAAGAAATAAAATGGACATCGCATTTAGGAAGTACTCAGAGCCTAAATTAAGTGCGAATAAACAAAAATTATGCTTGCTCCAATTAATCCGATTTTTTGAAAAAGAGCTCGTAACATGATTCAGACGCAAGTAAGTGGACTGAAATTTTTTATAGGTCATAAATAAAAGTATATTTGCTAACGGAAGTAAAGGGAGTAAAATAAAGAGAAATTATTTTCTGCTTAATATCATGTGGGCGCAACTTCCATATTTGTCCTTACATTGTTTTTAAATCCTACTTATGTTCGCGCGAAACGCGATATCGAGCTGAAAATTTGGGAAATTAAATGAGAAGAACTATGAAACGTTTGTATGGTTATACATTGTTATCCTTTCAAAAAGAGTAAAAAAAAGTTTGTTACAAAAAAAACTTTTTTGATAAAGATAGAAATTTAGGATAAGATGTACGTTTCTTACTGCTTCTTATTTAATTTTTCAAATTTTTAACTTTATATCATGTTTAGTATTAACTTAAGATGGGTTTAAAAAACATGTACATAACATTTTTGAGGTAACGCTCACATGGCCTTAAGGAATAAAGAACTACTCCAAAATGTTGCTGCCGCTAGGCGAACGAAATGGAAATCAAGTTTAGAAAGCTCTATAACTCCCGTGCTGACTGAAGCTTGGTGAATGAATTAGTTTCTAAATAGAAAAACCTATGAAAATTTCAAAGAGACTAAGGAGAATAAACAGATATAACTAAATAAGATATAAGAGCATGAAACGAGTAAGTCGAGGACAGAGTAGCGCCAACAGAGAATGTATTTTGCCACTATGGAGAATTGACACAGAATCCATATTTCGACTCGGGTGTAAAGGAACACATTTATTTATCTGATTAAACAAAACTTTGATTGATTTAATCGGGGGCCCTGGATTTAATCAAAAATTTATCAGAATGTGTCCAACAGGCATATACAATTACACATATTTCCGGCATTCAAAGATTTTCGAGTAAAACAATTAAAATAAAAGTTATTCAAACTAGTTATACTTTCGATTTCGTAAATTCACAGCAATTATTTGTCCAAGAAATACTTTATGCTGAAAGATTATGGATACATTTTTAAAAGACCTGAGGATTAATATGTATATAACATCGTATATAATGAACTTCATATACAGTCTACAGTAAAATATTCCTGAACCTAGAAACTATTTATTACTGAAAAGGAATGGGTTCCACACGAAAATTCAGGGAAAGTCGAGGGAAAATACCAGAAGACAAGGCACGAGCCAAATCCCAATTAGAAACTTGATTGCTTAGTCGCTTGTCAATGACCAAACCCTTGTTGGTACCGTTTATATTCAGTACAGCCCCCCCCCCCCACCAAGAGCCAATCTTGGCCGCCCGCGTGCCCCGCACACATTGCACCCTATTACGCCCTGGCCCTGACTACATCCTACGAACGGCTTTTCTTATCGTATTTGTAGCACGCGCTGGTAGTTCTGTAAGAGTCCTGGTTCTCGACGAAACACCTATCTGGGTTTCCACAGGATTTCACCGAGTCTCTTTTTCTCTTGTGTGCATATTCCTTGATTTTCTTCCACATTATTTATGATTTCTTCGAGAGTGATCTCTAGTGGGAGTTCTTCTTTCAGTTCATTTTCTTCTGGCTGGTGGCCATTTTGTATATTATTTTCTTCCATTGAAGATTCGATGACGTTGAGATTATGATCCCCACTTTCTTGATTGCTCGCCTCCTCTTGCCGAATTCTAATCGCCGATTTCGATAATGCAAGTGCGTGAAAGGCGTGGCACTTTTTGAAACTCTAATTGGATGATCATGTTAGGAAGTTGAACGTCCGTGTGGATTTGTCGGTTTAGGCGCACTGCCCTGCCCCTTGGAGTCCAGCTACCGCTACACCTGCCAATGGTAAGCATGGAAATTTGTTAAAACGTTCCTTGTTTCCATTTTGGAACTCCTCCGAGAGACACGTGACTTCGGCACCCGTAATAATGAGTGCTTTCGTCAAAATGCCAGCTATCAGTTTATTAGCCGTATAGCATTTAGATCTCTTTTTTACAATGATCTCTCAGGGCTCCTCTGTTAGTTCCTAATAAGTGTTTGTCCGCATGTGCGTCATGTAAGTAATTGTTGGTACCGCGTCAACTTCTTCGCTTTCTTGTCATTTTTTATTGACATGGCTCCTGCTTGTTTTCCGAATCCGGTGTTTACTCTACATTTTTTCAATTTTTCTCGTCTTGTGTGTCTTGGCTCTCCACTTTCATATTTTGCACACGATATGGAGTTTGGTTCGCCGTCTGACGCCATGAATTTCCATCGTGGGAGTCCCTCTGCCCCCGGACTCGTGAAGGGTCTTGCACCTCTGTTCCCGCCTGTGCGATTTCCAGTGTTGTTTGCTGGTTGCGCAAGCCATGTACCACATTATCCAGTGTTATTTTGTCTTTGCGTGTTGTTGTTATTATTTGGAGGTTGCCACGCACCCGAATTATGTATATTGTTCTCTCCGTTAGCGTTATTTCGATTCCTCCATTCACGTGTTTCCATGTAGCCATTGTTAGAGTTGCCAATCTGATCAAGCTCATCTAATAATTCGATGAGTTGATCACGTCGGCTAATGCCTCTACTGATGATAGCGTACTTAATTTCGTCGTTGTAGTGACGAGCTAGTTTGCAAATTATTTCGCGGAATTCCATTGATGGTTTCAACTCACTCACATTCGCGAAAATGTGGGTGGCATATCCCAAGGGGAAAAGTCGGATATTAGCCAGAGTTCACGACCGGCGCAGTACCACGCCAGTTCTAATTCAGAATAAATACCAGTACTGTCTGTTAGTACTGTGCTAACCATAGGCATAGTACTGGTTTACTACTGCATCAGTACTAACTGTCATTACTAGTAGAATACCGACGCAGGAATTCCGCCAATGGTTGGCGTGATACTGGTAATCTACTGCCGCAGTACTAATACATATTACTGGTAACATACTGACACAAGAGTTTAACGAACGGTTGGCATTATACTGGTTTACAAGTGTCCACGCACTGACCTTTATTACTAGTGTAATATCGGCACGGGTGTTCCGCCCACGGTTGGCGTGATAGTGATATACTAATTTTGCAGTACTGATACGTATTACTGGTAAAATACTGAAACAAGAGTTCAACGAACGGCTGACATCATACTGGTTTACAACTGGCATAGTACTGACCGCCGCAACGGGTGCACCGGCGTTTCCCCAGCGATTGAAGTAGCAGTGGCCACATACCAACTTCAAGTGCTGATTGACAACCGACATAAGAGTTCAGCTAATGATTGTCGTGATACTGAGTCTATTAATGGCGAGTACTGATATGTATTACTAGTCAAATACTGACACAACCGTTCAACCAACGGGTGGGATCATACTGGTGCAGCCCTGGCTTAGGAATAATATTCATTATTAGTGAAATATACTGACATAAGAGTTTAACCAACGGTTGGCATCGTACTGGTTTCCAACTGGCCCAGTACTGACCATTACCACTGGTGTCATATAGGCACAGGCGTTTCGCCAACAGTTGGCGTGATACTGGATCTACTATTGGCGCAAGAGTTTAGCCAACGGTCGGCATTATACTGATGTACTACTGGCTTAGGAGTTGTATACATATCTGGTGAAATCCAGGTACGGGCGTTTCACCAACGATTGGCGTATTTTTTTGTAATTGTTGATAACCGCATTTAAAATTAGAATTCAAACAATGATTTTATTTATGAAAAATGTATTTTTAATGTGAATTTTCAAAACAGAACAGTTACTCATATTCCCAGGTGGAAATGTCGGTAGTGTGCCGAAGTTCACCACCGGCGCAGTACTGGCCCAATACTGCCCACCACTACAGACAGCCGGTGGTTCGCCCAGTACTGGCCAAACATTGCTTGCGCGACCGGGACGGTACTGTGTCAGTAGTACAAAAATAGACTTTAAAAAACACGTCTATAAATTTTGTCAGCGCGTTTTGAAATGTCGAGAAAGTGACTATATAATTAAGGTCAAAACATTTTTTTATATTACTTTTTTTTAAGGAAAATATTCTAAGTTACACCTTCATGACAAATTTTAAATGTTCCGAAAAAATTACATTATATGCATGTCTTAATCGTTGTAGAATAGTCTAAAACACCTAAAAAAGCAAAACGTTACACAAAGGATTAAAGAAAATTGTTATAAAGAAAATTGTTGCGCAACGTGGTAAACTTTCTATGTTCCGTCGACACAAATTTCAAACGCTCATTAAATGTTATTTTCAGAACTTTTAAAATGGGCTAAAACGCGAAAAAATAAAATATTACACGAATAAAAATTATTTATTTAAAAATTATTTTATTTATATTTTCGTGGAGAGTTAATTTATTTTATATCTATTTGATGTCGTATAGTATGATGATAAAAAGATTAACGAGAGAAAAGAGTTGAAAAATTGTTGTTTGAACTTTTCTGAACTGTAGCTTATGAGGATGGCTTTTACATAGAGTTTCAACTTGTCGGTTTAGCGCAGTTTTTAGCACTGCCGACTGCTAGGCGATAGATTTAGGTATATAGATGTAGTTTCGAAACCCCTTAGCGTTAGAAATATTATTTGTAATTTAATTTCTAAAAATGTAATATATGTATTCATTCTAAGCAGTGCCATTAACATGTATTGACAAGATACTCGCAGTAAATTATTATTAATTTTTGAAATACCTTTTTTGTTATATCTTTAGATTATAGAAATAGTGGTTGTTAAAATTAAACAAATAGTTTGAAAATTATATTTTTATTATCATTAATAATATTCGGACGATATGCAGTCGTATGATGATGGATGGGTGGCCTGTAAAACAATTAAACAAGTTTGGTCATTTTTAAAATTAACTGCGGCATTTTGGTACGTCAGCGGTTAGCCAGGACTATCCCAGTACTGGTAGTCAGTACTTCGCCAGTATTGACAGGCTAGAACCAGCAATAATTACTAGCCAGTACTGGCATAGTATTGTCCCATTACAATCAGCCGGTATTCGAACTCCGGCAGGCGGTACTGGGCCAGTACCCGGCCGGTGGTGTATTTCTACCTGGAATACCTTCGTTATCACTTGGGGCCTAAAAGTACCTGCCCAGTACTAATCTGCAGTAGTGACCCAGTGGTGAACTTCAGTGCTGGCCTAGTACTGCTGTCAGTACTTCGCCGAGTTTGAAGTATTGGTTGAGCCGCAGGTATCTCATAAGGTTTCCTTCGCCGTTGAACTTCGGTGGCACATAATTTATTTGTGGCTTGGCCACTGCCACCTGCGTATTGCGGAATTCAGGTCGTCCTGTTCGTTGCTAGCGCCGCACAGTGGGGTGAAATCGGAAAACGAGGTTCAAAATGACATTTAGAACGCAATTATGCACCGATTTTAGAATTTTTTTTTTGAAAAATTCAGA
>NC_046657.1:166691585-166695597 GCF_010883055.1 Belonocnema kinseyi
ATATATCATATATTAGGATACAAGAATATCCGTACCGAAAATTATTAAATTTGGAAAAAGTGGTCTCAAAAATTTTCAAAATTCGCTCACTTTTTGAAATTGTATCAAAAATGTCTGTCTAGCGAACCTGACATTCATTTTAAGATAGTCAAAGAATTTACCAAAGGAAATCCAATCAGTCAATGCTCTCGAAAGTTACCGTGCTTACAAAAAAAAACATCCACGGACGGATAGACAGACACATTCGTAAAAGCCTATTTTTCGGATTCAGGGGGTCTCAAAACGTGGACCCCCAGTACTGAACGTCACCACTGGTGCAATACCGGCACAGGAGTTTCGCAAATGGGTGGCGTGATACTGGGTCGACTACTGGCGCAGTACTGATACGTATAATTGGTCAAATAATGATACAAGCGTTGAAACAACGTTTGGAAGCATACTGGTGTACTACTGGCTTAAGATTAATACGTATTACTGGTTAAATATCGGCATCGGTGTTTCGCCAGTGATTAGCGTAGTTCTGGCCACATAATAACTTCAAGTGCTGCTTGACAACCGAGATAAGAGTACAGCCAATGGTTCGTGTAATACTGTGTCTACTGCTGTCACAAGAGTTCAGCCAACGGTCGGCGTTATACTGGTGTACTATTGGCTTAGGAGTGGTAAAACATATCTGGTGAAATGCTGGTACGCGCGATTCGCCAGCGATTGGCGTATTTTTTTGTAATAGTCACTAATTGTATTTAAAATTAGAATTCAAACATTGTTTTTTTTTTCAACGAAAAATCTTATTTTTAAAGTGAATTTTCTAAACAGAACTGTTACTCATGTTCCCAAGTGGAAATTCCGGTAGTGTGCCGGAGTTTACCACCCGCGCAGTACTGGCCCAGTACTGCCCACCAGTACAGGCAGCTGGTGGTTCGCCAAGTATGGCAGACCATTGGCTGTACGACCGGGGCGGTACTATGCCAGTAGTACAAAAATAGACTTAAAACAAAAAACACGTCTACGAATGTTGTCAGTTTGCTTTGAAATGTCGAAAAATTGACTATACAATTAAGGTGATAACATTTTTTTTCTATTACTTTTTTAAAGGAAAATATTCTAAATTCCACCTTCATGAAAAATTTTAAATGTTCCGAAAAAATTACATTGTATGTATATCTTAGGTTTAAAGAAAATTGTTATTAAGAAAATTGTTGCGCAACATGGTAAACTTTCTAAGTTCCGTCGATACAAATTTTAAATGCTCATTAAATGTTATTACCAGAACTTTTAAAATGGTCCTAAACGCGAAAAAATAAAATATTATACGAAGAAAAATTATAGTCGATTAAAATAATTTATTCAAAAAATATTTTATTTATATTTCCATGAACAATTAGTTTATTTTATATATATTTGATGCCGTATGATGATAAAAAGATTAAGGAGAAAAAAGAGTTGAAAAATTGTTGTTTTAACTTTGCTGAACTGTAGCTTATGAGGATGGCTTTTTCATAGAGTTTCAACTTGTCGGATTAGCGCAGTGGTTAACACTCCCGACTGCAAGACGATAGATTTAGGTATATAGACGTAGGTTCGAAACCCCGTAGCTTTAGAAATATTATTTGTGATTTATTGTGTAAAAGTGTAATATATGTATTGATTATAAGCAGTGCCATTAACATTTTTTGGCAAAATACTCGCTGTCAATTATTAAATATTTTTTAAATACCTTTTTTGTTATTTCTTTATATTATAGAAATAGTGGGTGTTAAAATTACACAAATAGTTTGAAAATTACACTTTGGGAATTATAAATAATATTCGGACAATATGCAGACGTATGATGATGAATGGATGGTCTATAAAACAATTAAATATTGACGGGCCAGTACCGACAAGAAATACAAGCAAGTACTGGCATATCACTGGCCCAGTAAAACCAGTCAGTACTGGAACTCCGGCAGGCGGTACTAGGCCAGTACTGGGCCGGTGATGTATTTCTACCTGGGATACCTTCGTTATCATTGGGAACATGACCAGTACTTGCCCAGTACTAATCTGCAGTAGTGGCCCAGTGGTGAACTTCAGTACTGGCCCAGTACTACAGGTTAGTACCTCTCCGAGTTTGCAGTATTGGTTGAGCCAGTACTGGTCCAGTACTCACAGAGGGTACCGCGCCAGTACCAAATGTAAGTACTAGCTCAGTACTGGCTTAATACTGCAAGTCAGTACAGAACATTGTTTTCATTAGGGATTTTATCAGAATAAAGCCAGTAATCTTGCCAGTATTCTAACATTACCGCGCCAGCACCGAACTCCGACCGGCGGTACTGGCGTAACAGATACCGGTGGTAAATTTCCCCCTGGGCACTTGCTTGAGCGGCCTCGGACTCATCCTGTCGGTGACTCGTTCTGCAACCCTTGATTGGGCAATTTCCAGCCTTTCAATTCGTACCTACATCCGTGCCTCCCTTTCTTCGAGGCTCTTTGTCATAGTGGTCGTGGCCTCGAGGGATCGGCTTATGCGATTTTCCAATAATGACAGTTTTTGCTCGAGGGTCTTTTCTCGTTCGACGACTGGTTCCTCCCGGTGCCTCCTCTCTACTTCTAAGATTCGTTGAGTCCGTGCTTCGGCGCACAGTGGTTCAGTTTGTACAAAAAGGTGACCAAAAGTCTCAGTGTTATCCGATTTGTATGAAATTTATTTTATAAATACTTTACGGGTCACTGATTCCAAATTTTTTGTAAAAATTTCAAAATTAAAAATGGCCGACCCAATATGGCTGCCAACGCATTCTGAACACGAATACAATTTTATTAAATCTATTTCACAAACATTGCTTAGTTTTCTTATTTTAAATATCTTAGAATAATTTAAAAAGTTAAAAGTGGCAAATGCAATACGTGGGCCTAATTTAAGAGAACCCTATAAATTCCTAAAATTTAATTTATAATGGTATTTCAAGTTCCCGATTTTAAACTTCTAATTCAGATGCAACTTGTTGTGTCAAATTAAGGTAAGTGATTATTGACGATATAATAATTATACAAGCAAATAAATTATGTACTCTGGAATATCAGAAAAGACACTTTATTACAAAAACATTATTTGTATTGACGGCTTTACCTACCGGATGTAAGTCGCTTCACAGCCGCAAGGTATAATTAGTCCTTACAGCCACTATCACGATCTGTTTAAAGATCTTTTAGACACCTACCACAATACCCAGATAACAGGTACATTTTAGGACTTGCCTTTAAACTTTCATTTTAAGAATTCTATTAAGATAACCTAGTCCTTTATTGCAGTACAATTGATAAATGATAAAGTTGACTTGCAAAAAAAAATTTCTTCATATTTTTTTGTAATAATATTTAACAATTATTTTAATTAAATAATTGAACAAAAATAAGAATAAGATATTCAATATCTGAATCGCTCAATAAGGAAAACTGTTCAAATTAAAATCCCTATTTCGACTACTGCTATGAGGGTTGAGCGTGCGACTCCACGCGTGCAAATTCCTGCCTGCTTAGCCCTCTTAATAATTGAATCACTTAAAGGAATGAATACCCTATAATTATATATAATCGTTTTAAAAATATGTTTTGTTTGTCTTGATGCAGCGCCTTTTAAAGTTAAGGTGTATATCAGGCGTTGAGAGCGAGTTCTCAAATTGTTCAACTTTGAAGCCTAAAAAACTGCCTAAAATAATAATATATTTTTATAATTTTTGTACTTTTATGAACTTCAAATAGTTTTTAATAGATTGCCATCAATTCTACATAAAAAAAAATAATTTTTTTAGTTTAGGTCACTTTTTCGTACCATCTGAACCACTGTGCGATGGGCCGGCGCACAGTGGGGTGAAATCGGAAAACGAGGTTCAAAATGACATTTAGAACACAATTATGCACCGATTTTAGAATTTTTTTTTTTTGAAAAATTCAGAACTAAATTTTTCAGAAAATGGTGAGAGTAGATTATTTATTTTTTTGTTTATTTAATTTTTATTTTAATGCA
>NC_046657.1:166695697-166699339 GCF_010883055.1 Belonocnema kinseyi
TTTTCGAAAACTGATTTTCAAGCCATCAGGGGCCAACTCGAGCGGCCTGAAGCGGCCAGGCAAATTTTATGCGTGGTTATAGAATCCGGAGTCTCATTTGTTAAAATGCAGTTTGGAAGATTCACACAATACAGAAAGAAAAGCGTTTGAAATAAATAATTGTTGACAAAAAACTTCCGTAAATAAAAACTAATGAACAATTTTCAAAATGGAACTGTAGTTCAAGAATTCGAAATTGAACTGAATTTTAAATATATTTTAACAATGGTCCGATTGAAAACGTATCAACTATATTCAACACTCTTATTAAATTTCAAATCATATTAAAATATTGTCCCAGTATAAAATATCTTAGACGAAAAAAATGGATTTTTACAAAGTAGTTCAATTTTAACAAGATAGTTAAATTTTCAACTGCAGTAGAAGTTCGATAACTTGCCGTCCGATAAGTGTACACTCCCCTTATAACGTCATCACACGTACGGCACGCACACTAATTGTTATTCTCCCACTACGTGTGCTATTTTGCTAATGATTTGGGTCGATGATTTACGCATGCGCGCACCTAATATCGTGCTGCTAGAGGGGACATCCGATAAGTCCGAAATTCCTGCAATTTTCCGCCCCTACAGCCCCGAAGTTGGAAAATTATCGGACTTTTACTGTAATAAAGATTAATTTTCAAACAATGTAACAGTTGATACGTCAATCAAAAAAGATTTTAATTTTAATTAAAAGACATTTGAATTTAAACAAAAAGGGCGGATTTTCAACGAAGCAGTTGAATTTTCATTAAAAAGTTAATTTTCTTTGAAAAGTTTTTTTTGAACAAAAAAAGTTCTTTTCACCAATACAGTCAAATTTCACACCAAAAGAGGTCAACTTTCAACTTAAGAAAAACATATTCTACAGAGTATTTCCACAACAATAACAAAGTTTCTTCTGATTAGGGAGCTTCCATAAAGGATCGTACAATTTTATGGCGGATTTTCGACCCCACCCCCCACATTGTCACATTGTGTCACATAAGCTGTGATAGCTTCTGCCATGGACTGTCACAATTCCGCTAACCCCCTCCCATCACAAACTGCGACATACTTTATGGAAGTTCCCTTACATTAATATGTTAAATCGTTTTTACATACCTTTTCAGATGAAACTTGAACCCTCGCTTGAACCAGTCCTCATTGCAGCCTAAACTAGCATGTCAGCTGATAAGCAATACAACTTTACAGGCTCCTCGTATGTGTAGCTTGCGTTCGACACTGCGCACTTAACGTGTTTTAACGCGTTGATCCCATGTTAACGCATGCTGATTCGCTCGAGTGTGCACGGAATCGTAGCGATTCCGAGTGATCCTTGGCGATTCTGACTGATTCCCGGTGTTTCTTCTGAATCTTACTGATGAACGCATGTTTCAAACTTTCAGAATCGATCTCTAAGATTCCACCGAATCAAGCTTATTCCCACATATTTCTGAAAAATCTTTTGACGAGCTATTGATTCTGAATCGTTTCTAAGTGAGGAGAGTAACCGATTCCAACAGTAAACGGCCCCTCGGAATGCATGCTTACGATTTTGGAATACATTAACAATAAAAAATACACCATTTTCATTGTGACATGACTGACCACAGAAAAAAATAATTTTTCAAAATGCTACAGAATCGTTTCAAGAGTACAATAAAAACTCGTCCACAAAAAAATACATTAAGTAATACGTTTACATTAACAGTGTTTCCTGAATATTTCTAGATTTTAGCTCGGGCATTATTGTAGATTGAAGCCAGCGAGGCTCTCGAAATACTATGAAAATGTTTGCTTTTTTTCTATCCTTAAATACAGTAAATTAGCAAAAATACATTTAAGACAAAACTCATTTTAGTTACATCAAAGATTATTCCGAATACTACTTTACTATGGAGTTTATAACCGTACGAGAAAAAATGAAATGGTTCTGGTGCATGGAGAAGCTGGAAGAAATCTTGATAATGCTGTGAATCTCTAAGCTCAGCGTTTGCCAATAGAATTGTGTTATGTTCTTCACTTTATCATAGAGCAGTGTTTGGAAAATTTTGAAACGTAATAAATTTCATCCGTATCATGTCTGTTTGTATCAAGAACTTCATGGAATTGATTTCCAAAATCGGGTAGCCTTTTATCAGTGGGCACGTGAACGAATACAACAAAATCCCAACTTTTTTCTTTATGTATTATTCTCTGACGACTTGTCTTTTACGAACTATGGAGTAGTTAATCGACACAACATGCACTACTGGAGTAATGCATGTTGCGATGCGATGCAGCATTGCAACGCAAGGAATAGCCGTCTACAGTGGTCGCGAGTGGCGCTGTTGCGGCAGCCAATCAGAGCTCCCTATCAAATAAACTGTTTTCTCGCCGTGCTTTGACAGTCAAATATTTTTCGCCTCTACAGTGGATCCCTCTGTCCCGTAATTGTATTTGCTATTACATCGAGAAACAAGGCGTTTCCCAATCGATTTCCACGCTCAGTTTTTAGACCAGGAATCTTTGTCTATTTTCTAGCCCTTGCAGTACAATCCCGGCTGTTTCTTCAATATGTCTATTAATTCCCGGACGCGTTTTGCCGACCATTTATTCTTCATTTCTGACATAATCCACCAAACCAACAAGAAATCCAGACAAATGCAAAAAAACAAAATCACTCAAACTGAGTGTCGACAGTGCTATAAACGTGTAGTTGTACGAGGTTATGTGATGAAATTATCTGAATGGTCCTCTGACATACGACGCGAGATCACGCGAGACGTTTGTGGCGCGAAAAGTTGAGTTGGACCAACTTTTCGCTCTCTGTGACTTGCGGCGTGGCGCTTGCTTGCGGTGCCACAACAGGCTATCTGCGACGCTTGTAGACCAGACTTGAAGTCGAACACCAATGTCCACGGACTGTCAACGTATGGTGTGGAATAATTGGCAACAAACTGATCGGTCCCCGCATTACCGAAGGCAGCTCAAATTTGGCAGAGGCGGTCAGATAAATTGGCCTGCAAGGTCGCCAGATCTTGCTCCACCAGATTTATTTTTGTGGGGCTATCTGAAAGATAAAGTGTACAAAGAAAAACCAAAAACACGTGAGAATATGTCCGACCGCATTACAAGTGCATGCCTTGAAATTCAAGAAGATATACTTCTCCGTTGTGTTAATTCATTTGAATTACGGATTAATAAATGCATTGAAGCCGAATGTCGTCATTTTGAACACTTACTTTAATTAAAAGATGATTCACTGAGTAGCTCGAATCGTGAGAGGCGAGGGGACTCACGTTAATAGAGCACCCCGAATCGTGAGAGGCAAGGGGACTCATGTTTATCAACCACCCTGAAGGGAACAAGTAACATTTTTATCCGAAGAATCCGGATATGCAAGAATAAATAGCGGTTCCCATTTAAGAATTCTAACTTGCCCTCACCCCCAGGGGGCGGTGTGGAGGAAGCGATTTTAGATCTGTGTATGTACTCAGAGTGATTAAATTTTGATTCATAACATTTTTTCATACAGTGCCTACCAGGTGTATACATATGAAACCGGTATTGCCATTTAGCGGCCAGTAGGCACACTTGTAGGCACTGTCGGAACTTACCATTTGTGCTAATTGGCGTA
>NC_046657.1:166699439-166705738 GCF_010883055.1 Belonocnema kinseyi
TGGAATTTTTCTGAGGTCAGATTCGGATTCAGCGCAGCAAAAACCTTCGGGTATAGTAGGTCTGGTCTCTGGTTCTGAGAATTGTTGGCCTGTGTTATTAAAACAATTTTCATAAATGGCTTTTCTTTAAAGAATAAGTTTAATTTATTATGTTGCGTAGTAAATTTACAAGAACTATTAATTATTTAAACAATTTTTAATTAAAGATTAGGAATTTAACTTTTGTCTACGAGAGAATTTGTTCACGGAGTCAACTAACCCTTTTCTATGTTTCTTTACAAAAAAAACTGATAATTATTTAAACAATGTTAATTAAAAAATTAAGAGTTTGCCCTTTTTTCTACGAGTCAGTTTGTTTACGGAGTCGACTAAGAAAGTCTATCCGATGACACTATTCTATGTTGCTTTGCAAATTTACAAGAACTATTAATTATTTAAACAATTTTTATAACAAGACTGTTTCTTAACCTGTTTCTAAAAGTAAATTTGTTTGCGGAGTTAACTAAGAATGTTAATTTTTATTCTTTTGCTTTTTTGATCCTTTTTTTTTTGCTTTGTAAACTTGCAAACACTATTAATTATTTAAACAATGTTAGTTAAAGATTTAAAGTTTAGCCTTTATCCTACGAATCAATTTGTGTTCAAACTAAACTAAGAATATCTATCCGATGAATTTTTTCTAGGTTGCTTTGTAAATTCACAAGAACGATTAATTATTTAAACAATTTTAATTAAAAATTAAGAGTTTGCCCTTTTCTCCACGAGTCAATTTGTTTACGGAGTCAACTAAGAAAGTCTATCCGGTGACTTTGTTGTATGTTGCTTTGCAAATTTACAAGAACTATTAATTATTTAAACAACTTTAATTAAAAAATTAAGAGTTTGCCCTTTTCTCCACAAGTCAATTTATTTACGGAGTCAACTAAGAAAGTCTATCCGGTGACTCCGTTATAGGTTGCTTTGTAAATTTACAAGAACTATTAATTATTTAAACAATTTCGATCAAAAAACTACAAGTGACTTTTTTTTCTACGAGTTCAACTAAGAATATCTATCCGATGACTTTTTTCTATATTGCTTTGCAAATTTACAAGAACTTTTAATTACTTAAACAATTTTAATTTAAAAATTAAGAGTTTGCCCTTTTTCTACAAGTAAATTTGTTTACAGAGTCGACTAAGAATGTCTTCCGGTGACTGTTTTCTAGGTTGCTTTGTAATGTTACAAGAACTATTAATTATTTAAACAATTTTAATAACAAGATTAAGAGTTTTTGAACTTTTTCCTGCAAGTAAATTTGTTTACGGAGTTGAATAAGAATGTCTATTTTATTTTTAATTCTTTTGCTTTTTTTAATTCTTTTATTTTTGCTTTACGAATTTCCAAAAACACTATTAATTATTAAAACAATTTTACTAAAAAAATTTAAAGTTTGGCCTTTATCCTAAAAATCAATTTGTTTTCGAAGTCCGCTAAGAATGTCTTTCCGGTGACTCTTTTCTATATTGCTTTGTAAATTCACAAGAACTATAAATTATTTAACCCATTTTAATTATAAAATTATGAGTTTGCCCTTTTTATACAAGTCAATTCGTTTACGAAGTTAACTAAGAATGTCTATATTTTTCTTTTGCTTTTTTTATTCTTTTATTTTTGTTTTGAAAATTTACAAACACTATTATTAAAAAACTTTTACTTACAAAATTTTAAGTTTGGCCTTTATCCTACGAATCAATTTGTTTTCGAAGTCAACTAAGTGTGTCTACCCGATGCCTCTTTTCTAGGCTGCTTTGTAAATTTACAAGAATTATTAATTATTTAGACAATTTTAATTAAAAAATTAATAGTTTGCACTTTTTTCTACAAGTCAATTTGTTTACGGAGTTAACTAACAATGTCTATTTTTTATTCTTTTGCTTTTTTAAATCTTTTTTTGCTTTTCAAATTTACAAACAATATTAATTATTTAAACAATTTTACTTAAAAAATTTAAAGTTTGACCTTTATCCGACGAATCATTTTGTTTTCGAAGTCAACTAAATGTGTCTATCCGATGACTTTTTTCTATGTTGCTTTGTAAATTCACAAGAACTATTCATTATTTAAATAATTTTAAATAAATAATTAAGAGTTTGTCCTTTTTTCTACAAGTCAATTTGTTTACGGAGTCGACTAAGAATGTCTATCCGGTGACTGTTTTTATATTGCTTTGCAAATTTATGAGAACTATTAGTTATTTAAACAATTTATTTTAAAAATTAAGAATTTGACGTTTATCCTACGAGTTAATTTGTTTTTGAAATCAACTAGGAATTCCCATTCGATGACTCTTTGCTATGTTGCTTTGTAAATTTACAAGAACTATTAATTATTGAAAGAACTTCAATTGAAAAATTAAGAGTTTTCTTTTCTTTCTACGAGTAGGCTTCACTTTTTACCATAATTATCTAAAAACATCTTTTCGATGATTTTTTTCTCTGATGCTTTAAAAATCTACAGCTATTAATTATTTTTAAAATGTTTATCAACATATTTATAGCTTGGCTATTTTTCAAGAAAGAGGCATAATTCGTTGACGGAATGAACTAAGAATGTCTTTCGATGATCCTTTTCCACGTTACTTTGTAAATTTATAATAATTATTAATAATTCAAACAATTTTCATAAACATATTGAGAGTTGGATATTATTCAAATTTGTTTACGAAGTTAACTAAGATTGTCTTTGTGATGCCTCTTTTCTAGGTTATTTGTTAAATTTACCAGAATTATTAATTATTAATTATTGAAAGCAGTTTCATAAAACGTTTAGAATTTGGATATTTTTTAACGAATAGGGTCATTTTTTACTAAGGTTTAGTTACAATGCAGCCATATACGAGTTTGCTCGAAGTACTCGAATTCGCCTAAACATTTGGTCAGATCAGAGGACCCAAAAAGAAAAAAACGAGTTCGTTAACTAGCCTTTTTGTATAAAAACTCAATGACTGAGCACATTTTCAAAATTTTCGAAACCATGTGTTCTCCAAATTTAGAAATTTTGTTTACGGTTGTCCATAGTACTTTGAAGCACGAACAATTTGTTTATATGACTTTTTTAAATAAAATCAAAATTGTCAGAGTTATAGCATTTTCAAAATCCTAAGAAACAAAAAAATTAAACATTTTAAGCCAAGCAACGCATGATATGAACAAAACTCAGGAGTACATAAATGTTTCTTTCGTCGAGCCTTAAAATGTTAGCATAACAATTTTTTTTAGCATAAGAACTTTTGAAAATTCTAAGTACGATTTTCTATAGTATTCAGAAACACGAACAATTTATCTGAACGACTTTTTTCCATAAAAGCAAGATTATTAAATTTATAGCATTTTCAAAATTAATGGCTCACATTATACTCACAATGTCGTAGGACATATAAAGATGTTTTTAGGACGTCCTTTTAATGTCCTGGCGCCCACAGGGAGGTCTTTCACTTTGTAGCGTGAAAAAATAATCATGTCTCTTATAGGTCTTTTTGGGGCGTCTTCAAGACCAACCCTGTGGACCTCTTTGGGACAACTTTAGGCCAGACATAGAACGTCTTTAGGACGTCCTAAACTTGTCTTCATAACGGCTTTGGGACTTAGACGCCAATGTCCAAGAATGACCCAGGACATTTAAAGACGTCCTAAGGACGTCTTTAGGACGTTCCGATGCCCACTGGGATCTACCTGGAAAGGAGAATATAATGGTGGACGTGCTGATTCGAATACACGATTGTGAAAACTGTCGTAAAAATCAAGGAGAAACACGCGTTATTATAAATGCATTAAGTTACCAATGGACCGCTGAAACCGAACAAATGATAAGAAATATCCCCCAGGAGCAACGAGCGAGGAGAGCCAAGGCGAAACTGGCACTGGAAGGAGTCGAAGATTTATGCCCTGGAGAAATGATGGAGGACTTTAAGAATTAAAAAGCGTCGAAACCGGCCCAAGCCTGGTCGATCTCGGCAACTTAGCAATTCAACGCGAAAAATTACCTGAGAAACCTGCACCTTAACAACCGCGAAGAATATAGGCGAGTTCTGTTATATGTGAACGGTATCCTGCAGAAAACTGAGACAATCACGCTTGAGTAAGTTGAGATAACTTTACATATTTTTACATTTTCTCTCTAGGTATGTTAACTTATATAAGCGTTCTGTTTCAATTTTGGGGGGCAATTGTCACCTGCGAGTTACAGTTCATCCTAAAAGTAAGCAACAGGGATATCTCCCCGACGATCCTTCATAAATGTAGCATCGCAAGGGAGACATTTTAAAGCGAAGAATCCGGGAACTCGCACGCAACCGGGATTGCGGGGGAGGGGTGAACCTGAAGGGAGATCTGGAAGACGGCTTTCTTCCTTATCCTGCAAAATCCTCATCCTTCAATGCAAAATCCGGATATTTCTGGTTATACTAAGAAGTATATACATTAAAGCGAACCGTTTCGTAGCAAAAAGCCCCACAATAAAATTTTAGAATTTGTCGGCTTCAAGCCTGATTTTTAAAAGAGATTTCTGAACCTGTAATTGTTTGCTCTCATTCAAATTTTCGAGCAAAATCAAGGTCTCCTTGGCTCTTGGTCCACGTCATTTGAGTGAAAACATTTTACAATCTGTCAATCACCCTTGTTATTTACGAGCAATAGGGAGACTATTTTCTCTCTACCTGGTCGAAAGGTATCTAGTGGTGTATGGTAGTGAAGTAGAAAAATTACTCTTGAAATTAAAAGGGACTCAAGTTCCCAGTTTCGGAAAATATTAACGAAATCTTTTGCGGATAATCCTTCCTTTTCTTGCTCTCTCTCTCTCTCTGTCTTGCGCTCGGAGCGCCTTCGAAATTATTACCACCGACAAGTGCTACGGCACGTGCGACTAGCGCACCCAAATTGAGACAGCGATCAACCACTCTTGCCTTTCTCGTTCCGAATTGAGCCAAGAATTTATTATATTTTAGATTAAATTATACATTTGGGATAAAAATTTAGTAGAAATTGAACTTTCAGTTAAAAAATTTAACTTTTAAGTTGAAAATTCATATTTTTGGGTTAAACCTCAACTCTGTTCTGAAAACTTCATCTTTTTGGTTCAAAATTCAACTACTTAATAAATAATTTAACTTTTTTATAATCAAATCGCTTTTTAAATTGAAAATTATTATAATGAAAATTGAACAATGTAATTTTTGGATAGAAAGTAATCTTTTATAGTCTAAAAATCCAACTGTTTCGTTGGCAATTCGTCTTTTTTACTATAAAATTAATCTTTTTGATTAAAAATCCAAGTATTTGGTCTAAGTTGAATTTCTTTATAATTTTTTTTCTTAATGGAATATTCATAATTTTAGTTGAGGATTTAACTGTTTTGCGAGAATTTCTTTTTTTTTACTTAAAATTTTTTTAAATTAAAATTATTCCACATTTTTTAGATAAAAATTCAGCTTTTGTAGGAAATTCTTCCTTTCAACTTCAAAATTCGAGAACTTGGTAGAAAACTCGTTTTATGCGCGTTAAACTATTTTTTAAATGAAAAATGAATTTTTTATTTTCCTTGTAACTGGTACAAGATATTATAAATAAGTAACAAAACTTTTTGTAAAAGTAGCTCTTTTATAAATGCAAAGTGCCGTTCTTTGCGAGAAAAATTCAAAACATCTATTTATGAAGAGAAATTCTCCTGTGGTGACTTTTAGAAAAAACACCGCCATTTTGTTAATGTTTGAACGTTTTCAAATTCTCGGGAGAATTTCGAAATAAGTTGAAAACTTTTATACCAAACTCTGGATATAAAGCAAAAATACCTCATGAGGTTAAAAATGATGAAATTTCAACAAACTAACATCAAATACGAATGCTTTCGTAGACTTTTTTTTTCTTAAATTTGAAAAAAAAACATTTATTACCTAACTGAGAGGTGTAATGAAATTTAGGTAATTATTTGAGATATTTTTAAAAAATATTAAAAAAATAAAAGAGTGTCTAAAAATCCCAGATTACTCAATCAATATACTAAATAACAAGAATAAAAAGAATAATACTTAATAAGAACAAAAAGTGATTTATGAGGCTACATAATTACTTGTTCACATATATTTAATATATTCAAATTTCACACGGTAAAAAAAATTGAGCTGCGACAGGGATATTATTCCTTATTATAGCCAAACATTTGGCTGAAAACGAACGAAGGAATTTAGAAAGATCCCTGGATCAGCGAAAATGAATATCCTTGACCATTTTCCATATACCAGGGATATCGTATAGTCAAACCCC
>NC_046657.1:166705838-166707525 GCF_010883055.1 Belonocnema kinseyi
TGAGGTCGGATTCGGATTCAGCGCAGCAAAAACCTTCGGGTATACTAGGTCTGGTCTCTGGTTCCGGACCTTTGTCAAATTTTGTCGGCCTGTGTAATTAAACTGTTTGAAGATCAAATAAATGCTAAAAGCCATAAATGAGCTCCACTCGCATTCGGCACAATCGCTGCAACTTAATCACTAGGAATGTTTACATCCAATAATGTAAACAGATACCTCGAACGCGAGCTCAAACGTGCCTGTTTCACTTTTCTATCACTCTATGGGAAGCTGAGACCTGCTTTCAACTATAGGATAGGTGACATTCCAACGAAAAATTCGAATATGTTTTAAGTTGAAAGGAGCAGTAATATACAAAATATTTGCGTAACAAACACAGAATGCACTTTCTATTGAAAAAATTTTGATCAATATATATGTATAAATATTTTTTATACGTTAAACATAACTTATTTCGAAAATAAATCCTTTCTTTAGGCTTTCTTAAGTTCGTTTAGGCACACCGTGATCCTTTATAACATTCTAAGGGCGTCCATAGGTTGTCCTCAGGACATCCTTGTTAACATCCTGAGGACGTCAGTAAGTTGTCCTTAGGACATCCTTGATAACATCCTGAGGACGTTTGTAGTTTGTCCTCAGGACATCCTTGATAACATCCTGAGGACATCCATAGGTTGTCCTTAGGACGTCCTAATTACATCGTAAGGACGTCCGTGGATGTCCTAAAGACATCCCTAATAAAAGTATCGCCTGTATTCTATTGCATATTCGAATTCTTTGGATCAAAATGCGTATGATTTGTCTAAAACATTTTTCTCGTTTCGCGATAGATGGCGCTGTAATCGACAAAATTCAATTTTCCTTCATTTTATTGTTACTGAGAATGCACCGAGGGGCCGTCCACTCGAGAATCGATTCTACGTGAGCATAATTATTCCGTGAATTAGATCACGATATCTGTGATTCCATCGAGAATTCCACATTTGAAGCATGATATGGTTTGATTGTAACAATAAGCAAAGAAAAGAATCGAATCCAAACTCAGAAGAACGCACAGGGATCATTCTGACAGTTGCGCGCATTGAGCTGCATCAGTACGGCTGATTCCTGTTAATTCCGTGTGATTCCGCTGATTTTTCGCCGATCCTTCATCTATTCCTGCGTTTCTCGATCACACTAGAGGAGCGTTCAAATATTACGTAACACTAAAAGTGGGAGGACGGGATTCTTGTTTCATTACGGTCTGTTATGTGGGGGGTATTTCTAACCCGATTACGTAAGATTTTTAATTACATGTATTTCTCAGGGTCGCCTGCTGGACTAGGAGAATAAGAAAATCGAGAAATGATCGGAAATTTTTTGGAGACTAAGAAAAGAAGGAAAAGACAGTGAATTTATTTGGTGACCGTTTATATTCAATTCTTTTTCAAATGTTAAGTTCATTTGTAGAGTTTTTCATTTATGAAACAATTTTATGATTTAAATTATGAACATTTGAGACTCCGGATTCTATAACCACGCATAAAATTTGCCTGGCCGCTTCAGGCCGCTCGAGTTGGCCCCTGATGGCTTGAAAATCAGTTTCCGAAAATTCAACTTTTTAAGATATCACTTCATAGGAAATTTCATGGCGCATCTTTTTTCTCTCGACAAAAAAGTTGTATCTTTCACTGTTTCTGTAAAAAAT
>NC_046657.1:166707625-166731607 GCF_010883055.1 Belonocnema kinseyi
TAATAATTTACATTTGTTTCGATTGTAGGCGATAACTATATTGAAATATCAAGAAACGCGATAAAAACAACAAACTTGACCTTCAAATGCATTACACGGATTCCAGAGAAATTCATTTTCGCGATACCAGACGAAAACTTGGCTACTGTAAGTTAATATATTTCTATAACAACGAAATTTTTTTTCTAATCTGAAGATAATACAATTATACATAATCTGTCGAAAATAATAAACTTTCGAACTTAGCAATTTTGCCCAAATTCCTGAACTAAACGTTTTACCTAATCCAAGCGTACACTTTCTTTGAGTTTAATATATTCTTTATTCACTCGTTCGCCTCAAGAATTTTTTTTCCGTGCAAACAATCTGTTTCGAACATTTGAATTATAATTAAATTTACATTAATAGAGATCTCGATTTAATTATATATGTGTAAAATTAATGAACCTCGCTTATTTTTATATTCATATCACACTTTAACCGTAAAATAAATTTTTCTCATTCATAAAATATTTAATTTCACATACATAACAGCATATAATTGCAAGAAACATCACCAAAATAGCAATATCGAAAAATTATTTCATAAACTTAAATAAATATATCCTTCGCTTGGTAGAATGAAATTCTTAGAATCCAGGAGTTTTGTTAGATTCAATAACTTATTTTTCCGATTATGGAACAGGACTAATTTTATGCAGTTTTTTCATCTTTTAACTATAGTTATAGATATAGTTTACAATTCAGAGATAGTTTATAAGTAAACAAAATTCTGTTGCTTCAATTTAGGGGAATAATTTACTATCTTACGCAGAATGAAAAGTGGACCTAAAGTTGAAAATTTAAGAAAAAACTACAACTACCTAGCATTATTCAAAGAGAATTTTATTAAAAATAATCATTATATTGCTTAAACAATCAAGTTCCTCAACTTTGATTATTCACTATCTACTCAGAATGAAAAGTGGACCTAAAGTGAAAAATTTGAGAAAAAGCTGCTACTGTCTAGCATTATTCAAAGCATTTTTGGACCGTCTAGCTTGGCAAAGAAAGGGAAATGTAGGCGTAGGACCCCCGCTGGAAAGGGTTTAGTGGTGGCTCTAAAGATGGTTATACAAAATTTCAGAGAACACTTGGGTCAGTATATTTGAAAAAATTGTATTTCCCTTCAACAGCGATTGGCTGTACACCGAAGAAAAAAATTGGTCGACGCCTTCCTTAAGAAAAAAAACTGCGCGGCCGATTTCGTTTTCTCGGTGAACGGAGTATAGAGTAGTGTATATATCCATATTGTTTTCAAATAGGAGAAGCATCCAGCAAACAAGAGAGATCCGTTTTGGCTCAATTCGGGGTCGAAATAAATGGGGCCCTCTGATTCTCAGGTCAAACACTGACCGCTGGCTCAATTCCGTTATCATTCGTGAATACCTCTATTGAGTGGAAATTATAAAATTGAACACTTGAGACAGCGGTCTCCTTATTTTCTTTTAGATTGATTTGTGTGTGTATTTTTATATTATCTTATGAATCGTGCATCCTCGTGTAATATTCACGTATTATTAAAATACCCATAGAGTGTATTGAATCGTCTGAGATTATTTGATAGTTAAAAGTAGAAATGATTCATTTTGTTGTGCGACACTTTAATTTTTTATTGGATAGTTAATTCTATATTATGTAGTCCAGGGTCTAGAACAAATAATCAGTGGCGTAGCGAGTGGGGGAGGGGGTGGCCTCCACCAAACTTTTGAAAGTCGGCTATTCTAGGATATTTCATTAATAAACTCAAGCAACGTACAAGGAATTTCGGTAATTATAGATAAAATCGTCAATTTTTAAACATTTTTAAGCTACCAATTTTAAAGAATGAGAAGGGAATATGGATTTTCTTACCAATATATTTTCTTGTTCCAAAAATTCGGTATGTTATTGTAAATGTGTCACTCGATATTTTTCAGAGTCTTATTTTCCACAAATGCCAATTAATTCATAGCTTTTTTATTTAAATAGGAGAAAATTATTATTTCTATTTTGAGAAAATGTAAAGATATAACTCGGCAAATCGGCGGCCTATTTTTAATTTGAAATCTCGGGAAATATATTCAGATCGACGATGTTAAATTGACTGTTTTGTGGAATTCATGTTTAAATTAATCACAAATTCTTGCTACATTTCTACATTCTTATCATTGATGATTGAGAAAGTATTAGAATTGTCCGAAATTTGACATCACAGTTTTTCCACGGATCTTCACGTTTCGAGACTTCCTGAATCTGAAGCCATTTTTGATAAAAATTCAAAAAGTGAGCATTTCTTTTTGAAAGTCCTATAAGATTATCATAACAAATTTTTAGATTTTTTTAAGAAATCGAAAATTCAAATTATGATTGCATAAAAAATAATAAAAAATGCCATTTTGTGGACTAACTATGCATAGGATACAAAAAAGATGAATTAACAAAAATTGTTATCCCAAAAAAGATCTACAATTTAGTTAAAAATCACTTCTTGATAGGACGCGTACTTTTTGTTTTATTCGTGAAAAATAACATTGAAAATGAAAAAATTAAATTAAAATGTGTGGAAAAACGACGAAAGTGATGAAAGAATATGAAGACGCATATAAATACTGTGATCTAAAGGAAATACTTTGATGACGTTTTATTCAAGAATTACAAATGTAAAGATTAAATATCCGAGCGCGAAGTGCGAGATTAATTCTTTACGCGCCCTAGGCGCGCTCAAATTCGCGAGCGAAGCGAGCCACACGCGATGAGAATGTGCCCGCGACGCGTACAGATTTTTTGATTTAAAATGAGCAATTCGAAAAATCCGATCAATGAGCGCGCCCTTGGTAATATCGAGAGTCGGATAGATATCCAACTATCGGCAGTCAATTATTAATGGAGGAGTTTAGCGTTCTTTATGGCACTTTCATACCTTTTTGCATGCAGGCGGAAAATGTAATAAATGGTAAAAAATAAATGTTTTTTCTCGAAAATTTTCCACTTTAAACGCTTTTAATTTTTAATTGTTGATGACTTCAAGTCTGTCTTTTGACATTCTTTAAATTAACAATATCAGCTTAAAGTGAATGGTATCATAATTGAAAAGGTAACAATTCAACTCATTATTTTAAAAGCTGTTAAAATCGAACTTGTATAGATTTTTCTTATGAAAATTTATAAATTTCACGGCCAAAAAATAAATTCTGCAAAATAGACTGCTTTGAGGTAACGGATTTAACTTCGTCTAAAATCTTATATGTCTCTTCGAAAGATAAACGCTTCCTCTTGATTTCCTTCGAAATTTTTGTGATGCCTGGTTACACCTGGTTACGCGACATATTAACTGAACACTGATTAACTTCAAACGAACGGAAGCTATCGTCCTGAGAAATTTTCGTCACGGACTGAAAATGACTGAAGCAGACGATAGGATTAACCGCCGAGGAGACTGTCCGCTTTTATTTATACACTCCTGCGTTGTTACGGAGAAGCTCCACTAACCAACAGCGTCACTCTCTCGCCCCCTTGGACCACCTTGTCCTCTATAACGGGAACTTTTCTTACGGGACTACAGTGTATACTTCTATGGCTCAGTCCCCACCCAGAAAAGTGCACTGTTAGAAATGCTTGCAATTTTAATATGAAAGGGCATATGAAATTTAATATACTTTTCATATTGTTTTGAAAGAACCCTGCCAATTTTTACATGGGTTTTGGGCCCCGCGCGAACAGTGACGGGACACCCCTAGGAATGTAGGGCTCTAATAAAAGAAAAAATTGTTTCATATGATCAATGCTCAAAAATAAGTTCTTTAAAACATATTTTATACGGGAGGTGTCCGGATTCGGGACTCCGAAAACTCTCAAAAGCAACAGCACTTATGATTTCTAAACTGAAATTTTAAAAGAGAATCCTGTTATTTTGGACTTTAACGTGACCATAAGTTGAATAATAAGAATTAAAAGCCACTTACCATAATGAAATCTGATGTAAACGTTGATTCACAAAACACTAAAATACTGTCACTTTTCCAAATTCACTGCTTGACGCGTCACCTACTACCACGAAAACTAGAATGAAAATGGAAAAGTACGCCAAAACGACGCCGTTGGAGTGATTCGCATGATCATTCCTCTTTGGCGTCAAAAAAGAAACTGTAGGAGTTGGAGTCAACCGATTATGACTGTAATTGGGAGCGAACATTAACTCCTATGGTGGGAGTCAAGCCATTAACAAAAAATGGAATAGTTAAATTCCGAATTCACCAAATTAATTTTGAACAAAACAAAAAAATAATTTTCAACCAAAGTGATAAATTTTAAGCTAAACTGATGAATCTCAAACTGGAATAGTTGAAGTTTAGACCAAAAAGATGAATTTCTAGCTAAAATGATGAATCGCTAACTGCAGTTCTCGAATTTTGAACCACAACAGTATATTGTAAAATGATTTGATGAAACAAATCAATCCTTTTGATTGATTTGATTTGGATTGATTTGTTTCATCAAATTATTTTACAATTAACAAGTCAACAACGTTTTTAGACAACATGGGTTATTTATCTTACATCCTTGAGAGGTTTAAGAACCTTTGAAAAAGGTACGCATATGTACTGAAACGTTAGGAAGTTTTGAAAGGAGTTTTTTTCTATTAAATAAATATCTGATTTTCGAAGAACATGTTTTTTTGACTCATATTTATTTTCTGATTCACGATTGGACCGTAAGACATAAAGAATTTGAAATCTACGATTTGAAATCAATACAACAGTATATTTCCTACAAGAAGAAGACTTTTCCACAAAGTATACAAACATTCCACAAAATAATTCAATATTTAAATAAGAAAGATCAATTATCAACCAAATAGTTGAATTGCCACCCAAAAAAGGTACTTGTTTAACCAAAAACATAATGGATAAATTTTCTATTTTAAAAAAACTAATTTCTAATAAAAAATTAACAATTTTTCAACGGAATGACGAAATTCTGTGTTGGAATAGTTTAATTTTTAGTAAGAAAAATTTATTTTCAACAAGGGAGTTACATTTTTGCACCAGAGATGAATTTTTAATTACAATGATAAATCATCAAAGAAAAGAAATTAATCTTCAATAAAAGAGTTTAATTTTTAACCAAGGAGTTGAATTTTTAACTTAAATATATGAATTCTTAAGGAGCAACTGTATAATATCATTGAAATTTCAACCGAAAAAGATTTTGATTTAAAATGAAAAACAGTTAAATTCGACCAAAAAAGACACATTGCAATTTTTTCAGGTGTTTTGAACACAAAATACAAGGCCCAGAAGCTGACTCTGGCGTAGAAATATTTCCTCAGAGATCTCAGATTAACAATTTCCAACGTTGAGAATAAAGAAGAGGACAGAAGTAAAAACTTGACTGAAATATTAAGATAACTGTCATTAACTAATTTCTCACATTTTCTTTACGTGATTTGCTTCGCCAATATAGTATAACTAGGGACTATTTCTATAATCCTTATATTTTTTTCCTTTTCATTCTCTATAGCTTACTCTAGTCCAATGCGTGGTAAAAGTGTTACACGTCTGGCTAGCGTCTGATCAGCTCGTCTAGTCTGGAACAGCTGATCAGCGGCTGGTTAGCGCCATCTAATCTAGTCCAACTCATGGTTGAAGTGTTACACTTCTGGCCAGCGGCACTATTGGACCGTCTGCCCATCGTCTGACCAGACACAAGACGGTCTGGTCAACGCCTGGCCATCGCCTGAAATTTTTCCACACGAGCTTTTAGGCTCAGTTAACTTATTGTTAAAAACTTAATTTGTCTCACTGTAAAAATAAAGAAAAGGATAATTCGCATGAAGAAACGCTAAGATTCTTCTGACACACAATTTTTGTTTTATTCAAGAAAGCCTAAGCTGAACTATTCATACATTAGCTCTCTAAATTCCTTGGAGTCAAAATGTCACTGCAAGATTGGCGTGAATGCTTCAACCACTCCATTACAGTGTTTCAGCCACACCATTGAAGTGAGCAGCTTGACTGTTTCCGTTGGTGTGAATATTTCACACCAAAATACAGTGGCTCTTTTCACACCCAATAAGAGTAACCATGCCTGTCACACCAACTGGTGCGACAACTTTGTGACATCACACCAACTGGTGCAAAAACTTTGTGACGTCATTCCTTCACCAGTGTATTTGATGGAAGCGCAGTGGTGAGAGGAGTGGTGGGAGCAGCGCGTTGTGTTAGCGTGTTTTTCACTGTAATTTTCCATTTTTATGAGTAACACTTTCACTTTTGTGGTAGAGTAGTTAACACTTCTGGGCGCTTGTGCAATTAAATTGTGTTTTGTGCTATGATGAATACTTATAACTTTGTGACAGTAAGTGTTCTGGAATTACTGTTATATTTCAGTGTGTTAGACAATACGGATGCGGTTAAGGACTAATGAGAAATAACAAAATGTGTTTCTTTAGGACTTTTGTAAAACTCCTGACGCTTAGGCGGAATTTTCGGAATCGAAGGAAGGCGATGGAGCCGAGTCCATGTTGTGCTGCTATGAAGGCCATCCTAGTAAACGTTCAAGAACACAACCCTGCACTGACAGTTGGGTAAGGATACATTTCAAATATTTTACTTAACCTTTTATTAAATGTATTAAAACGTCCAGAACGGATTGAATTAATGGAAATAATAATTATAATAAATAATTGAAATAATTCAATCTGATTTTTGTTTCAGGATGGAGAACAGTGACGTTCCAATATAAACATAAATTTAATTAATATAGAATTTATAAAATTGTAAAAAAGAATTTCATTAATATAGGCGTTCATTATAATTATATAGTAAATAAAAAATTTTTTAATGCAATAAGTGTTTTTATATTCTTTTAGCGTTTTTCCCCTTTTAAATAATTCATTAAATCAATAAAATCGAGTCAGGCCATGTGAAGTCATCAGTCGAAACATTTGAAGCGAGCAGTGACAACATTTGGAGTGACCACTCACACAAATTGCAGCGAGCAGTCACACCAAATGTAGCGACCAGCCACACCATTTGAAGCGATCAGTGGCACCATTTGGAGTGACCACTAACACCAATTGCATTGAGCAGTCACACCAATTGTAGCGACCAGCCACACGATTTAGAGCGATCAGTGACACCGTTTGGAGTGACGACTCACATCAATTGCAGCGACTAGTCGCACCATTTCCTGTGAGCAGTAACACCATTTGGAGCGATAAGTGACACTACTTGGAGCGACTAATCACTCCAAGCCATACAATCATTTCCCACTGCAACTTAGTGTTACGCTCCACTCCACTTCACAAGCTTACTTCTGGCTTGAAGGTGGAGTGATATTTCACACCATTGCAGTGGGATCTGACTTCAAGGAATTTAGAGAGAGTTGTTCTAGACACTAGTCTGCCCAATACTTCTAAAATAAAATTCATAAGATAATATAAAAATACACACACAAAACAATCGAAAAGAAAATAAGGAGACCGCTCACTCAAGTGTTCAATTTTATTACTTTCACTCAATAGAGATATTCAAGAACGATAATCGTTTTATTGTTCCCATTTAAAACAGGAGCCGAAATAGGATAATGACCTGACGTTCAGGTGTCACAGTAAGCCCCAAACACACTCTCTAAATTCCTTGAAGTCAGACCCCACTGCAATGGTGTGAAATATCACTCCACCTTCAAGCCAGAAGTGAGCTTGGAGTGATTAGTCGCTCCAAGTGGTGTCCCTGATCGCTCCAAACGTTATTACTGCTCACAGCAAATGGTGCGACTAGTGGCTGTAATTTGCGTGAGTGGTCACTCCAAATGGTGTGGCTGGTTGCTACAATTGGTGTCACTGCTCAATGCAATTGGTGTTAGTGGTCAATCCAAATGGCGCCACTGTTCGCATCAAATGGTGTGGCTGGTCGCTACATTTCGTGTGACTGCTCGCTGCAATTCGTGTGAGTGGTCACTACAAATGGTGTCACTGGTCGCTTCAAATGGTGTGACTCGTCATTTCAAATAGTTTGATTGGTGGCTTCACATGGCCTAAATCGATTTCATTGATTTAATGAATTATTTAAAATGGGATGCACGATAAAAGAATATAAAAACATTTATTGCATTATACAATTTTTTATTTACTATATAATTATAATGAGTGCCTATATTAATGGAATTCACACTTTTACAATTTTACAAATTTTACATTAATTAAATTTCTATTTCTTCTGGAACGTGACTGTTCACCATCCTGAAACAAATATCAGATTTAATTATTTTAATTATTTATTATAATTACCATTTCAATTAGTTCATTCCCTTCTGAACGTTTTAATACTTTTATTAAAAGGTTAAGTAAAATATTTGAAATGTATCTTCACCTAACTGTCAGTGGAGGGCTGCGTTCTTCAACGTTTGCTAGGATGGTCTTCATAGCAGCACAACATGGACGCGGCTCCATCGCCTTCCTTAGACTCAAAAAATTCCGCCAAAGCGTCAGGAGTTTTGAACAAATCATAAAGAAACACGTTTTGTAATTTCACATCAGTCCTTAACCGCATCCACATATTCTATAACACACTGAAATATAACAGTAATTCCAGAACACTTACTATCACAAAGTTATAAGTATTCATCACAGCACAAAACACAATTTAATTGCACAAGCGTCCGGAAGTGTCAACTATTCTGCCACGAAAGTGAAAGTGTTACTCATGAAAATGGAAAATTACAGTGAAAAGCACGCTAACATAACGCGCTGCTCCCGCCACTCCTATCACAACTGCGCTTCCATCAAACTGCACTGGTGGGAGAATGACGTCACCGAGTTTTCGCACCAGTTGGTGTGACAGGCATGGTTGCTCTTATTTGGTTTGAGAAGAGCCACTGTATTTTGGTGTGAAAGATTGATACCAACGGAAACAGTCAAGCTGCTCACTTCAGTGGTGTGGCTGAACCACTGTAATGGAGTAGCTGAAGCGTTCACACCAATCTTACAGTGACATTTTGACTCCAAGGAATTTAGAGAGCAGGGGGGCTGCATAGCTGCGTCGACAATATACAGTTATCTATGAGTGTCACGGAAATGTCATAGTAGTAACAGAAACTAAAATGTTCTCTTGCGAACAGTACTGTGTTACTAACAGTGTAAACGAAATAATTGAGTTCGAAGGTGAGTCAGTTTTCTCCTTTCATGGACGCTACGTCGCGCTTCGAACCCTCAACCTCAAACGACAAATAGGGCCGCAAAGCGAGACAATGAACTTTGAATTTTGCAGGCACTATACAATAACGCGATCGTGGAAATAATAAACGGAAAAAAACGTCGTTTTCAGTGGGAAAAGCAATAAAAAAAGACTTTATTTTTATATTTAGTGACTCAAGAATCGATATTGCATAAGTGAAGCTATTAATTTCATGGTGAATAGACAAAAATAAAAATTTTAAATCACTCACTATGAGTATAAATAATCTCCGCTCGTCAAAACCGACAAAGAATTTGGCTGCCCGCTCCAATAAAGAACAGGACGACCTGAATTTCACAATACGCAACGTCTATCCAGACAACATGGAGGATGTGTTAAACACACCCTCGGATGCGATCAACTTCAACTCAGAGCAGCTTTGACCAATGATCAATCAACCATAACCTCCTTTGAACCTCTAAACACTCTGATCATGGAGGTTTTAAGATAATCTACAGAGGTTTTATTATATTATAATTTAACCCCTCTTTAGCTCCTCCAAAGCTGCAGATATTTCCATTTCTGCATACTTAGAGGATCCAAGGAGCGTGTAGTGAGAGCCTCGTTAGATCCTCATAGACTCTTCATTCAGTGCTCCTCCGTATTCTGTTGCGCATGCACCATAGTGTATGCACTTATTTTAAATAGGTAAAATTCCAATTAAAATATTATTAGACATTTTTACATGAAACCTCAAACTGAGATGACGTCCGATAGCTGAAGAGAAAATATCTAATGCATAAGACTAAATTTTATTTTTAATATACATAATAAATTCTCACTTACGGCGTGATTACTTTCTAAATTTGAACGTGTAAAATATAAATAACAGATAGTAAAATTATGCTAATTCAGATTTTAAAAGTGGAAATTAGTTATTGTTCTTTATTACCCAATTAAGGGAACTGTCTACATCATAAATGCTGACGTCTCAAATAAAAATGCCTAATAAAAATTTTACCATGAAAAAAACAAACATGATTTTTTAAATACTTTCTTTATTAGAATTTATCCATTTTTATATCATAAGAAAGTAACACTAATGAAAATAATAAAAACTTACATTATATTAGTCATAACAAGTTTGCTGTTAATGAACTTTAAATTAAATCTTTTGGGGTTGAACTCTTGAATTTTAAACTTTAAAAATTAAAACTTAAAAATTTGTTAATCTCAAAGCTCAATAATTTACACGAATGAAATGGAAGCATATATCACTTTTTAATTGATCAATTTTGAATTAGAATATTTTTAAATATTCTCTTGAAACATCTAAACAAATAAAAAGTCATATAATTTTTTTCCCTGAATCTTTAGATAATTTTTGTACCTTGATTTGAACCTTTGTAGATTTTAAATTATACTTGAAATTGTTTTAAAACTTTCAAATATTTAAAAACAATTTTTTAAATAAAATTCTTGAAACTAATTTTCTAAAATAAAATATCTAAATTTCTCTTGAAATTACTTAATTATTTTTTAAAGAAATAATAATTGTTAAATTGCTACATTTATCTTTTAAAAATTTATTTTTAATTTTTTAATATCCTGCTTAAATCGATTTTTGAGATAAAAAGTTATTCAAAATTTTCACGGACATCTTAAGAAATTTTCTTATTTTTTTAAAATCTGTAAAAATCCTAAAAATCTTAAAAAATTCAATTTGAAATTTTCAAAAATATATTTTTTGTTTTAAATTGGTTGGAATCTTTATCAGTTTTTAAGTAAGTTTGAGTATTTTTAAAATTGGGAAATATTACCTCAACTTACTCGAATTTTTTCTGAATCAATAATTGTTAAATTATTATATACATCAAAATTTTTAAATTCTATGATATCAATAAAAAATTTATAAAATAGAACAATTATAATTAATGCTGCAACAATGAAAGTATAAGTTTAATTCTCTGAAATTTTAGCGAATTCATTTAAAAATTGTTAGGTTTTAAATATTTGATTTGCAATTGCTCAATCAGTCAAGCATTGCTAAGTATTGAAAAATTGCTGCTTTTCTAAAGTAGATTTTTTTTAATTGAATGGGTTAAAAATTTAATATTTTTGACTGAGACAACATTTGTATAGAATTTGAAATTATAATAAAAACGTTTAATTCTGAAGTTTTTTATTATAAATTATATCGAAATTGAATCTAGTATATACAATTTTCCAAAAGTACATTTACATTTGTTTAATTACTAAGGCCTTCGACTAGGAGCAGTTAAATTTTTAACGTTAAAATCTGTACATTGTTTAACTGTGAACAGATTCGAAATCGTTCTCTAAAATTAAAAAATTACTTTTCAATTTCAAATAATGTCACTTTCCGGGTTTTCCCGGCTTCAAAAAATTCACGGTAATTTCCTTCGTTGAATAAATAAAGCGAATTTAAGAAATTAAATCGTTTAAAATCCAGAGGAATTAAAATGGTATGATTTTTAATTCAAAACATTCAAAATAAAATATTTTTACAAACTTTTTAAAAATCATAATTAAAGAATTTTCAACAAAATAATTTAATTTGCAATCAAAGCGTGAAATTTTTAACTATAAGAGATGAATTCTATAACACAAATATCGTAGTACACTTTTCAATTAAAAATAATTAATTTTTAATAAAATATCTAAAAAGAAGATGTAATTCTAGTGTTTATGTTGTAAAATAAGGGAATTTAACTTTGAGGCTTGGTCTTAGTTTCAACGCACGCAAATCGAAATCCTGATATTGTACAAGTCCGACTGTATTATATCGAATTCTAAATTTAGGTTATGCCTTGAACAAAAAATTCTTTGCATTATATAAGTTTTGAATACGATGCTTGAAATTTTGCAATATGCACGCATGCAATTTTGAGGTTAATAAGACATATGATTACATGTATTTAATGATTTTAGGTAATCAGCAAAGAAATTTTGGAATAACTTACAAATACTTACCGTTTGTTGCGAATATTTTCGCTTCAGCCTTCGTTTTGATGCCACTTCTATGATTCTCCATGGTGAAAATGGATATCGAGTTAACAATTCTCGTTTTTGGTCGAAAGATTGACAGCGGCACCACATTTTTATATCTAGACTTTACCCACCAAATCGATAAAACAATCTGACGCGCAATATTGACTCTTGAGCACTACCTTCGAAAAATTTTCTAACGATAGTTTGATTTAACGCTTCCAGGCAGACGATTCGCTGTACTTCGGTAACGAAACGATAGTCTAATTTTGGAGTAAAAGAGAAATCTGTCAGTATCGGGGTCGCTGCTTCTCCGCAGGACGCATGCGCATTAATTTGCCTCTCGCAGAGGGTCATAGTGGCTTAAACGAGGGCTTTCAAAATACTTTAAAAATCATGAAGAGGGCTAAAGAGGTTGAAAAACGATCCAAAGAGGTTCTAGGAAAATGAAAAGAGGATGTCGAGGGTCAACTGGGTGCAAAAGTTGTATTATTTACAGCTATAGAGGCTCAAAGGAGGGCCAATATTTCTTTTCGGGACAGAGAGGCGGCACCGGGAAGAACAAGTCACCGAACGAGAAAAGACCCTTCAGCAAAAACGGTCATATTGGAAAATGGCACAAGCCGTTCCCTCGATGCCACGAGCACTATGACAAAGAGCCTTGAGGAAAGGGAGGCACGGATGCAGGTACGAATTGAAAGGTTGGAAACTACCCAATCAAGGATTGCAGAGCGAGTCTCCGATAGCATGAGTCCGAGGCCGCTCGAGCAGGCGGCAGTGGCCAAGCCACAAATAAAGTACATCCTACCGAAGTTTAATGGCGAAGAAAACCCTATGAGACACCTGCGTCAACTTAAACAATACTGGGACGTGGTGTACGCCCATAGCCTTGTGACGCGGAATATCTCATAGAAAAGACACTGTCAGGAACCCCTAGTGATTAGTGGTTTATTATAAAAGCTTAACTAGCTGATTTGGAAAGTTTCGTATGTAAATTAATACCATTAATAGCATTAATACCATTAATGTAATCCCGCGAAATAATGCGCAAACTAGCTCGTCACTACAATGAAGACATTAAGTACGCTATCATCAGTAGAGGCATTAGCCAATATGATGAACTCATCGAATTATTAGAAGAGTTTGATATGATTAGCAAATCTAACAATGGCTACACGGAAACGCGTGAATGGAGGAATAGAAATAAGGCTACCAGAGAGAAAAATATTAATAATTCGAGTGCGTGGCTACCTCTAAATAATAACAATACGCAAAGACAAAATAACACTGGACAAGGTGGTGCGTGGCTTGAACAACCACCAAACAACACTAGAAATCGCACAGGCGGAAATACAGGTGCGAGACCCTTCACGAGTCCTGGGGGCACAGGGGCCCCGCGAAGCAAATTCATGGCGTCAGACGGCGAACTAAACTCCATATCGCGTGAAAAATATTAAAGTGGAGAACCAATACACACAAGACCAGGACAATTACGAAAATGTAGAGCAAGCAACGGATTCGGGAAACGAGCAGGAGCCACGTCAATAAAAAATGCCAAAAACAGCGAAGAAGTTGACGTGGCATAAACAATCACCTACATGACGCACATGCTGACAAACACCCATAATGAACTAACAGAGGAGCCCGAAGAGATCATTGTAAAAAAGAGAACTCAATGCTATATAGCTGATATACTACTAGCCGGCATTTTGACGAAAGTTGACACGGTTGCCAAAGTCACGTGTCTCTCGGAGGAGTTCCTAAATGGAAACAAGGAACGTTTTAAGAAATTTCTATGCTTACCATTGGCAGGTGTAGTGTTAGCTGGACCCCTGTGGGCAGGGCAGTGCGCCTAAACCGACAAATCTACACGGACGTTCAACTACCTAACATAATCATCCAATTAGCGTTACTAGTAGTGCCACGCCTTTCACGCACTTGCATTATCGGAATCGACGTATTGGATGAACGCGAAGCAACCATTGACTTAAACGCAAAAACTCTGACCTTGCCTTATTTAAATGGCCAACTAGCGATTAGATTTCAGCAAGAGGAGGTGAGTGATCAAGAAAGTGGGGATTACAATCTCAGCGTCATAGAATCTTCGATGGAAGAAAATAATATAAAAAATTGCTACCAGCCAGAAGAAAATGAACTGGAAGAAGAACTCCCACTAGAGATCACGCTCGAAGAAATCCTGGATAAGGTGGAAGAAAGTCCAGGAATATCCACACAAGAGAAAAAGAGACTCGGTGAGATCCTGTGGAAACACAGACAGGTGTTTTGTCGAGAACCAGTACTCTTACAGAACTACCAGCACGTGCTACAAATACGAGAAGTAAGGCTGTTCGTAGGACGTAGCTATCCAATTCCTATGGCACACAGAGAAAAGGCGGATGAGGAAATTCAACGCATAATAAAACTGGGCAGTATATGACACTCATACAGCCCGTACATCAACCCGGTAGTGCCAGTAATAAAAAAGGATGGAACTATTCGAGTTTGCCTCGACGCTCGACGTTTGAACAAAATCCTGTTGGAATCATGTCGAACTTGGATAAGACGAGTATCTTTTGGCAAGTACCCTTACAACTCGATTCACGAAAATACGCGGCATTTCAGTATCGAGGGCGAAGTTAAGAATTTCGCGTAGTACCGTTCGGTCTAAAAACAAGCACGGCAGCGCTCGTACGCGGCCTAGACCACGCCCTACAAGTAATCGGCGATCAAATAATATCGTTCGTCGGCGATATCTTAATCACTTGCGAAAATCATGAAGTACACCTCGAACATCTTTGAAAAGGAAACAAAATTCCTAGGCTTCATACTTACCACCGAGGGAGGTGCTGCCGAACCAGTACCTCTTTTGAAATTAATAAGAAAGAGAGTTCCTTAGAAGTGGGATGAAGAGGCGCAGGAAAGCTTTAAAATAATAAAAGGACTCTTCGTTACCTCAAATATACTATATTTGCTAGTTCCGAAAAAGGAATACTAGTTGGAAACGGATGCAATTAATTACGCACTCGGAGCCGTTTTGTACCAGCTGAATGACAAAGAAAGAAAAGAAATTATCACGTTGGCCAGTCGCACATTGAAAGGCCCGGAAATCACGTACTTTACTATGGAAAAAGAATTACTCGCGATAGTCTGGATATTGCAAAAATTTAGAACGTACTTGTACGGTGCCAATATCATAAACCGAGCTGATCACCGTACACTTACATTCTGAAACACATGTCAATTTGTAAACGCTCGCCTAACGCGATGGATATTTGCAATACAACCTACGGACGTCCTCAGGATGTAATCAAGGATGCCCTGAAGACAACTTACGAACTTCATCTGGATATTATCAAGGATGTCCTTAGGACAACATACGGACGTCGTCAGAATGTTATAAAGGATCACGATGTGCCTAAACGAACTTTAAATGGGACTGACAAGAGAGGTATTATATTATTTTTGGGTTTCATTCTAAAATTCTTCAGAAACAATTTCCAAGAAAAATTAAAATCATTCTTAGAGCCGTTTTTTAATTTTTTTTTAATGTCAATTTTTTATGTAATTTAAAAAGAAGGATTTATTTTCGAAATAAGTTATGTTTAAAATATAAAAATGATATTCATTATTCTTTTTTTGATATAAATCTTGTATAATAATTGTATTTCTACATAATTTTTAGTGTACCTAATTTTATACCAACGTTAAAAAAAACACTTTCAACAAACATATATAGCAATAAATTTTAGAAGTAATATGCTCATAAAATGAAAACTAAACATTTTGACTATTATATTCTTGTACAAACCTTTAATAAATTCGCTAAAAATTAAACTTTCATAAGAAAGAAATGTTTTCTGTTTTCGTCAGTATCTAAATGTTTATACATGTATATTGACCAAAATTTTTTCAATATAGAAAATGCATTATGTGTTTGTTACGCAAATATTTTGTATATTACTTCTCTTTTCAACTTAAAACATGATTTGGAATTGCCTAAAAATTTTCCTTCGGGGAGGGATGCAGCTGGGGAAACTTGCTAATGATGACAGATGCCGCAGATGTAACAATCAGTCCTCAGAGACTTGCCGCAGTTTTGCTACTTTGATGTGGTCTTGAACATTTTTCAGCGGATAAGAGATGCCACTGGGAAGACTTTTGGCTGGTAAGAGATGCCGCAGATGTGACAATTAGTCCCGGGAAGACTTGCCTCAGTTTAGTCATTTTTAATTTGACATTAAACATTTTTTGGAAAGGAGAGATGCCAATGGAAGAATTTTTAGTGGTGAGAGATACCGCAAAAATGCCAATTTCAAAGTGAGAAATACCGCGCGGCAGAGTAGCCGATGCGTAGAGATATCGCAATTGTGCCATACCGCAGATGTGACAAGCTGCAGATGTGACATACGACAGAAGAGACATGCTGCAGGTGTGACATGTCTCAGATGTGACATGCCGCAGGTGTAACTTGCTGCAGAGAGACTTGCCGCATTTGAAATTATGTGGACCCGCAGAAACAAACTTTTAGTATGGAAATTCTAGCCGACATTCATTTACATATCCATAAAGTAAACAATGAAATAATGTAACCTACTTAAAAAAATTAATATGTAATCCTTGCGTAATTTAATATTGTTAAAAAGGAAACATCTGATAATAATGAATTTAACAGTTTAGAAAATAAAAACCATTAAATCATTCTAATAAATATTACTTTATTTTTTATGAAAATTGTAATTTATAATAACCTTTTAAACTATTTTCAAAGAAATTTAAATATATGTAGACATAATTTTGAAAACTGTATTCAGGGACTCGTTTGGTAACATCATCAACATTTGGAAAATAACATAACTGAAATATAGGTATTTTAAATATATATAAACTTTAATTATACAAATAATAGCTAGAAAAAAAATGTATGAGCTAATACATAATTAATTGATTCATAACATAAAAGGCATTAAACTATAATTTTCATTCAAACATTGAAATCACTTTTAATCTACATCTTTTAAAAAATGTTAAATTTCGTTTATAAATGTTCACTTATTAGCGACTTTTAATATTAATTTAAGGAAGGAAATTAAAACATATTTACATATAATTTTGAAAATTGAATACAAATATTCATCTCAAAACAGCAGCACCGTTCAGAAAATATTGTTATAATTTGAAGTGAATTTACTTAAAATTTACTGCAGGACTTATGTGCAAATTACATATTTATGTTATATGATCAGTTTTCTTTTGTATTTAGTTGATTATGCTTATTAATGTTTTAAAACTCTACAATTTGTACACTCAAAAGGTATAAAGAAGTAGCTCTATTTACATTTCCTTCAACAGAAGTAAAATAATCGGCGTATCATTACATGACACCAAAGGCATCAAACTCTGGAGCACTCAACCAGGAATTCTAATAACCACTATATTGCCTTTCACATCAATCAACTTCTTTTTTTTCCTCATTAATTTATTCATTGATCTGCATACTTCTACTGTTATTGACTGCAGGAAAAACCAGCTACAGCTGAGCAAGAACTCGCTTGTACCATACTAATTTCGCATGGCGCAAACCATGCAGCAACTGCGAGATTTTTTATAGGATTGATTAACTTGGTTTTATTCAACGTATATATCCACGGCACACCAATACCACTCTTTAAACTTTTATTATCCCATTTTTTATCGAACATGCGAATATTTTTATACGATTACGTTCTGACAGGGTGCTGGCCTTGGCCCTCTTAGACGGACTCAATTGCAAAAATTTTAAAGATTCATCGAAGCGGTCTGGCTGGACCCCTCTCAGACGGTCTCGGTTGAAAATAGGAAGTGCTATCGTGACAGTGTATGGTGTAATCCTCAGCAGACAGAAATGATTGGGAAAACCTAAAAGAATATTAACGTTTGCAGAAAGTTTTGTGTTGAAGTCAGATTGATACATGTCTAGGTTTGTATACACACTGTTTTTTTAATAATTGTTGCCACATTTTTAATAAAAACGAAGATGGACAATAATTATTTGAGAAAAATGTTATGTTATGTTGTGTTAATTCTCGCCTATCCCTCTCCGTCCGTAGGATGACCATACTTATGACCAATGTCGTGAATTGTATACTATTTTGTTATCAACACAGCAGTCAAAATATCCTGCTTTGAAATCACCCAACACAATAAGGAAAGAATCCATGTAATAGTATTTAAAACTTGATTAAAAATCGATATCGATCAATGATTTTGTAGGTTATGTTAATTGTCGCGTATCATTCGGCGTCCGTAGAACGGCCGTACTTAGGGCTAATATTGTGAATTGTCTGCTATTTTGTGATCATTATTATATAATAGTTGAACTTAAAGTGAACTAAATTTACTTTAAAAAAAAAACGAATGAATGATAAATCTTGAACTGAAATATTTCAATTTAATCCTTGCTTGCCACGTATCTATAGAATAACATACTTGCCACACCGGGATAAGTTTTCACCTCAGTGAAGAAAACTGTCATAAAAAATAAACTACTGAATATTTTAACTTGAAATTTTTTTTAGAGCTTATTGAAATTCTGATTTAAAAGGTAGTGTACTATCTGTGAAGTTCTGATACTTTTTTCCCTCCTCTTTCTGTACCATCGCGTGGTAAAAGCGTTACACGTCTGGCCAGCGTCTGATCAGCTCGTCTATTCTGGACGAGCTAATCAGCGGCTGGTCAGCGCCGTCTAATCTAGTCCATCTCATGGTTTAGGCGTTACACTTCTGGCCAGCGGCGCTATTAGACCGTCTGTCCAGCGCCTGACCAGACACAAGACGATCTGGCCAGCGCTTGGCCAGCGCCCCAAAATTTTTCCACACGGGATAGGTTCACTTTTTTTTACTCGTCACCCCTGTCATGGTATATTAGGACTGGGACAAGAAATACGCATTATTATCTTGAGTCGAAAGCGTTTATTAAAAGAAGCTAGAAGAAGGGAGTGTGATGTATGCGAATATTAATATTATCATCATTAGTATAGATAAAGATTACGAGATAAGAGGAGTGAGGATATCAGGTGCTTTTCATTCTGCTCGAGTCAGTCGATCTTGGGTCCTCACTCCGGAAACGTAAACGGTAATTCGAAGGATTAAAATGAACGCTATCGACTCAAGATAATGTATATTTCTTGTCCCGACCCTGACATATATTACACAAATTATAGTGTGGTTGCGAAATATTAAAAACATAATTATTTCCCATTATTAAACAATCATTTACAATTTAATTTTTCTCTTCTATCTATAATTTTTAGAAATATTTTGAAATAAGTGTTATAATTAAGTAACATTATTTATTTAAAAATTTTGATATACAAAGTAGATGGTGCAGAAAATTCGTGAATTAAAAATGTTAGGTAATTGGGTCAAAAAAGCCAGAGTGGGGAGAGACCCCCATATCAAAAAAATAATGCGGTCTGAGTGATTGCACGTCCATAATAAAAGGTTAAAAAATAGTCCTGTAATTTAGAAGATTTATATTTTTGTACAAAAAGAACAACTTAACTCAAAATACATAAAATCTAATTAAGATGAACGTCTAACAAGCACATTTTGAAATAACGCTTAAACTAAATTAAACCCACTCGTCAAAAACTGAATCGTACGCAATCGGAAGATAATCATTTTCAGTATGAAAATATACATCTTGAAAATCAGTTCCATGCGTGAATTTGCGCACAATTCTTTTCACAACTTTTATGCAGTGCGAAATTCTCCAACCATTAAGCATTGTTCCCTCATTGCTATGATCAAAAGCGGCTAATTTTAATTTTTAGTATCCCGAAGCTGCATATTATGACCAATAGCTCGAACGAGCAAACCCGTGACTTTGGGACACATTTGCAAGATCACCATTTTGAGATCAACTGTACGCTGAATAAGAGTATGTGAGCCATAGTCTGAAACTCTTTTGCAGTTTGAATAATCCAGAACTTTCAGATTTACACTTGCTTCGCGAAGATGTCTCGATGAGAGATTTGTGTAACTCATGATTAGGTACTCGAGCTTTGTTAGCTTTTCCATGTCGGTCATTCCTCTGTCGGAAAGATGAAAACAACCTCAAGAGTTTTTTATTTTCAATAAATTTTATGTTAATTTTTTAATATTTCAAATAAAATTGATGAGCTTTTCAACATTCCCCGACTATTTTTAAAATTTGACGTTACGTCTTACCTACGGTTCAATGTGTGTTTTTTCCCGAATTCTTGTTTACACCCAGAAAACAAAAATCCATTCACTTCTGTTAAATGGGTTTCGAAGGCTTTTGAATTGCGTATCTGTCACTGGAATTCCAAATTGCCGCCGATTTGTTTTTTAAAGACTTTTAGTCGTTATAATTTTGTTAACGAACTTACATGCCGTAAAAGACTAATAACTAAAATAGCAAAAGGAATCTAGTAGACCTGCGCTTTTTTTAATACACAATTTAGACATTATACAAATTTCAGATTGACCCAGAAATCCCGTGATATTTATTTAAATAACACGCTCGTTTCGCAACACTGCTCCGACCCAGGTTGCTGATCAATCTCTTTAGCAATCACCCCAGGTGAGGATCCACAAAAAGTCGTCATGTGAGGTTCCCCACTTGGGTCCATTAGTATCCAAGGTCTTTTATTTCAGGCATCATTCACTCTACTGACACTCTTTTTATTAACTATTTGTCGTGATATTTTTCTGTCCTGGCATACTTTTCTAGCTTCTTTTATGTCCGTACATTTTTTCATGCATCTCGTTTTTCTGTGGCATCTTATGTCTCTTCTAGCTAGGGTCTCATTCATATATTATAAACATTCTTTCCGCGTTCTACCTCTAGACACGCTGCCATTTACTTTACCTTGATACACTTGTTTCGTTAGTCGTTCATTTGGCATTCTTTCAACATGCCCAAACCATCTTAACCGATTTCTTTCTCATGTGTCTACTAATGTCTCTTCAGCACCACATTCTTTGAGAATTATGTCGTTACTCACTTTGTCCATCAGAGTTTTCCCGCATATCATGCGCAAGAATCTCATGTCCATTGTATTAACTTTACTTTTATCTCTTTCTTGATAGGTCCATGTCTCGCTACCGTATAGTACAGTTGGTACAAATATATAGATATGTATTGTCACTTTAGCTTTATTTGATGTATTTTTACTTCTGATAAGGGGCCATGCTCCACCAATAACCTTCTTACCTTCGTTTACGCGTCTCTCTGACTCCTCATCTATCTTCCCGTCCCTAGTGAATACGCTACCAAGGTATACGAACTTCTCAACTTGTTCTATTCTCTCATCATTTAATACAATATTGCATAGTGTTTTCTCACTCTGTCCTTTAAACACCATACTTTTTGTTTTATTTGCGTTAATTTTGAGGCCCATGCTCTTTATGCTTGCATGTAGTTTATTCAACATTCTTTGCAAGTCTTTGATTTACTCTGCCATAACAAACTTATCATCTGCGACCGCTAACCCATGTACCCTTACTATTTTGAAATCTACACCGTCTTCGTCGAAAAGAGCCATTTTTAAACACTTGTCCATAACTAATATAAATAACCATGAAGACATAACATATCCTTGTCTAACTCCTTGAATAATATGAAAACAGTCACTCACATTTCCATTTACACTTAAACTCGCTTTGCTATCCGTATATATTGTTTTTATAGTTTGCAGGAGCCATCCATTGACTCCATACTCTTTCTGGACTTCCCAAAGTTTACTTCTATCTACCTTGTCAAAAGCTTCTTCTAGATGAAAAAATGCGCATGATTTCTTTTAATCTTCAGATAATTTATAAATTTAAAAAATCGTGTGAAATATGGTAACTTAAAATAAAAAAAGTCGGTCTCATTCAAAAAGAAGGAAACCGATTCAATATTAACCTTGCTTGAAAATGTCTGCAGTACATGGCAGATTCACAGCTGCTTGAGAAAATTACCGATTCACATAGTCGCAAACCGATTCTGTTTTAACTTTCTCAATCTGCGAATGCCAGATACGCAATTCACAGTGTCTTCTTTTCAAGGATTTCTTTTTTCCTGGGAATATTAATAAAAGAAGAGGGCGTGGGAATTTTGAAAAATGAAACAACATCAGACAAACGCTTTCTTCCTCGTTGGAGTTTCTATTTAATATACACGGAAAAAATTTGTTTATTAAAATTTCCCCATTAAGTTCGGTAAATGGAGGACATTACTGCATTTAGATCAAATTTACAATTATTTTAGGATTTAATACAAAACAGAACTATCAATATTACAGAAGAGTTATGGAAAATCTTAAGTCCAGAAGTGAAAATTCTGATATGTAATAATTCATAGAAGGATTATATTATTTTTACTCCAGTATATTGTGAAATAATGCAAAGTGATGTTAATTATTATTAAATGAATGACATAAGGTTCATTTTCGTGTGATATTAACGATACACTTAAAAGAAAGTATATATTGCAGAATTTTTTAGAGATTTTCACTTTTATAATGAGAGGAATTACACAACAGTATGGTAAAATGAGAATACCTAGGGACGTCAACATTGTCGGGGCTGAATTTTAAAGCGAAGCCCCCCCGTACAAACTTTGACACTTTTAAGTTTCGGGTAATATTGTAGGACTTCAGAAAATATTCAGATATATGGACTAGTTCTACAGGTTTGACTTTATTCATTAAATTCTAACCTTATTTAATTTAGTAAATTTTATATAAATTTCGTTTGTAATTTTTTAATGTTCAATTTTTCACAAATTTAAAATATTGAAAATTAAATAATTCAGGATTTTAAGGTGAACAAAATTTTTAATAAAAGAAAGTATCGAATGTTTTTTTTCATTTCCTCTACATTTATAAACCTGTTTATTAATAAAATGTACAAAATAAGAAATTTTGATGAACGGGCACCAGATATTTTTTGGACGGCCCCTCGAAATTCTAAGTGTTAAGTTAGCCGTGAAGTCTGGTCGTTAGCGATCGAACGCATTAAACTTGGAGTGTAGGTGGTTCAAAACCCGTCACAGCGTTTTCAATTTTTAAAAGCGTTAATATCATTAAAAGCGTGCGACTATATTGCTGTATATAATGTATTGTAATTTAATGTAGCTGTTTAAGACAAATTTTGTAAGGATGTGTGTAGTAAGTGGATGGCCTTCCACAGAATCTGGTTGTAGCAAGAATCTTTTTTTTTGCTGACGCAAGAAATTTTACATGACTAGGATGTAGAATTCACATATAGAGCGATAGACTTTGTTTTCTTTAATCGAAACTGTAACTAATAGTTCAAATTATTTTACCTGACAGGCAATCGACATCTCATTTTACTTGACTGGTAGGTAATCGACATCTCATTTTAGCTAACTCGCAGGTAATCTTTATTATCTAGTTGTATTATTTCTTACTGAATGGCAAATTAAATTATAATAAATTTTTATTAATAATTGAGATTTTCATATCAAATATTACCCTATTTCATTTTAAATGTCTGAATAAAGCCTTAGTACCCTGAGCAATAACGAATTAGGGGAGGAAAAACCTGTCCTACTGGAAGAAAAAAGATGGAGATCTTTTAGAATAATTGTAAATCTTCATGATTAGTGTTCTAAGGAGTTTAAGTGTTCGGAGACATTCTCACGAGCATGCGAATATGCTTGACCTTTACGAGGGTGGATTGATAAGTTTCCGGCCTGACCAAGAGATGGCGCCACTAGGTCTACCTTGAGGTGGCGTTCTATAGTACCATCCTTAGATAGCTTGTAG
>NC_046657.1:166731707-166738202 GCF_010883055.1 Belonocnema kinseyi
CGTAACCTCAAAATACACGCATTAAAGAGGCGCGCGAAGTATTCAAATCATGAGAATCGCCAGCCCAGCATCGAAATCTGAAAATATTAAAATCCCAATCTCCTTATTTTATTTCAAAGCAGATAGAGATATAAATATAACTGCCGAAGTGTTCCGACCGGCAATCGTGCACCTTTGAGTTTTCAAATTCAGAAGAGGAGAAATGGGTTGCGCGCGCAACCCAGGCATTTATATCGTCTCCTACCATATTCGCACGGACATAAACGTGTCATAGTATTGGACCACGTCTCGTTTCAGATCTGGGATCACTGTGTGCCGTTCAAGTATCCTAAAAAGATCAGTTGGAAAAATAATACAGGTATTAGCAATCAACAGTAAAAAAGTCAACAACTATCCTGACAAGGGCCCTTAAAAACTTATCGCCGATCTTCTACGCAAAACTCTGGGAAAACTTGCGAACTATTCTTAAAAGAACCTTTAAAAGACAAATGACGATCGCTGCGAACGTTTTCTGTTTTGGTGCATATAGGACAAAAAAAAACGACAAACGCTGCGATCATTTTCTGTTTTGGTGCGTACACGACAAAGAAATGACGATACTGGTAAGGTGACGGCAGCGGCCTTTTCACTTGTAATCGTAGTATCTCTTTTCATCTGATTTGACTTTGTTAGATTCTGGAGTAGAGTATATGTTCTTGAAGTTTTCAATACACATTGGGAAGTTTGAAGAACAAGATACAGTAGTTCGGTTATTTTATTTCAGTACTGCTTTAAATATTTCCTTTTTGATTCTTAATCTCGCACCAGTATATTTGAAGATATATTGTCAAAACAAATGTTAAAAAATAAGTTCAAATATTGTTTCTTTTTCAGTTTTGAAACCAATATTTAATTCTCATAAGTGACAGTTTCCAGTGCTTGTGGTTGTCAATTGTATGCACTTTCTGCATACTCGTATTTAATAATTTACCTTTTTCACAGCCAAAGTTACGAAAAAAAGTTGGGCATTTTACCTTTTATATTATAATATCGAGTATGGTGCTACGTGTAACATCACTGTTAAAAATGTTTTGAAATTTCAAACACTTTTATACACAGAAGTGTTTGAAATTTCTAAACATCTGTATTTGGAATAAAATGCATACATATGTGATTTAAAGTTTCAAACCCTTTGTGTCTTAAATGAGTTTAAGGTAAAAGTGTATGAAATTTACTACAGACTATTTGAAATTTAAAGCAAATATGATTGAAGTTTCATACACATGTACCTTAAGCTAAATTCATATAAATGTGTTTGAAATTTCCAACATGCCTGAATGAAATTTGATAGACTTTTATCTTATTTTATCTTCAATCAATTGTGTATTAAATTTAAAACAAAATATGCCGAATCTTTAAGCGTATTTACTAGGAAAATACGTTTAATATTTTTTGAAAATTACATTAGTCTGTTTCGAAATTTAATACACTTACGTCTGAAATAAGATCAATAAATATGTGATTGAAAAATCAAATTATAAATTTGATATTTAAGACAAATCTTTATAAAATATATTTAAAATCAATATTGCACTGTATATATATGGTTAGCGAAATTTCCGTAACTTTAACCCCTTTTGCAGCTCGTTCAGGATTAATATTACGGAATTTTCCGTAATTCTAACACCTTTACCAGCTTGTTCAAGGCAATCTTTACGGAAAATTCCATAATTGTATATAGTGCCAATACAGATACATGAAATTTCCTATGGAAAAGTACGGTAAGCATCTAATTTGCTAATGGCCTCCTAAGCGGCTCCTTACTCCTGAGGGGCGTACCAGGTAGGTGACACAGAATTGAAGTGTGAATAGTGTTCGATCCTTCCTGTCACTTCAAATTTCGGGAATTAATATTTTTTGAAATTTTTCACATTAAGATTTGTTTATATTATCAATTAGCTCCTAAAATCAATTCTGGGCTCAATAATCCATCAAATTCAATTTATTTAATTAATTAATAATTATTTTTTATCAATCTCGACGAGACAATCTACCTAGCATCTAGTCGATCTGAGCGTCACATTTGCACACAGCGCCCGGACATTTGCGTTGTCATCGAGAAGCAAATATGCATTGAGCCCAGAAATGTCATAGAAGGAATAATGATCACATTCCTCACATATTATGTTTTCTCTTTGCGATAATCAACGAAACTCAGTAAAACGCTTGATTTTATGCAAAGGTTAGATACCATTTTTTTTGTTTTTTAAATTAATCTCAGCTTATAGAAAATAAGTACTTTTTATTCTCTAGTTTAGTTTACTGAAAATACTAACAATTTACTTATTAATACACCATATATCACGAATTGCAGTACTAATACTACTGTGATAATAATCATTTTAATAGTAATTATAAATTATTATAAATAATAACTGTAATACAATTTTAACTTTTTTTAACTTAGAATTTTAATTTTTTAACTGTAATAGAATGAAGTAGGGGATACTATCCTAAAGAAGATTATTAATATTTGAACTTTTTTGGGAAATGAGGGAAAATAATGTACACTTTAGAAAACGTCAACTTTTCTTTGAAATATTTCCATGAGAAAACAATTTGTTAATGGGAAAAGTGAAAAATTAGATCTAAACAAGTACTCGGGCAATTCTTGCGTGATTATATAAAATACAATTAGTCAAGAATAATAACTTCTATCTAGTTCCATCTTGTTATAAAAAAACAATTATAACTGATAATTGTTAATTACTAATAAAAGTATGAATTTTAAACAAGTTATAGTAGCGCTGTTTGGCAGAAAATCATTTTTAAAAACATTTGGTTTACAAAAAACTATTGATAATTCACTCACAACCCAATAATTCGATAATCATGAAGAATATTTTATGTGAATGGATGAAATGAAAACAAATTTTTATGTTATTGAGCCTAAAAAGAATTTCATTTTTGAATAAAATTTTTAATTTACGTAAATTTAATTACCACCAGAATTGTTTTTCCTGCAACCAATGTTTTTTGAAAGCATATGGGAAAAATAACATTTTTTAACTTTCAAACATCAAGTCATTTCTGCTGACAGAAGATAGCGTTTTCAAAATCTGTAAAAAGCACAAAAATTTATTTTTATATATAGAATGAGATTTTCCATATCCTAATCGGAAAAATTGATAAATTGTATTCATCGGCCCACCCTATTTTATAATCTTCTGGACATCCATCAATTATTTTTATTCTGCTTTCAGAGCGATAATGGAGATCAATCCTCTAACGGGTAATAAGAGGGAGAGTGGTGCTAAACGAAAAATCAAGGATTATGAAGTTAGAGTGGTTTTCTTCATCAAGAAGTTGCGTGAACACAAAAATATGTGGCGCATCGAATCAAATTTATAATTGTAATGCTATTCTTCCTCTGTAATTATCATTAATGTAAATATATAGTTTTATTCACAGACAATGATGCTCATTTTAATTAAGTAATTTTAATTTCATTTTAAAATTTTATTTTAAATTTAATATACAAGGCCTTTGAATTTTAAATAAAATTAATTTAATTTTTAAATAAATCAGTTAGATTTAATATGAAAATGTATGAAATTTCAAAAAAGTGTTTGAATTTTCAAATAAATCAGTTGGATTTAATCTGAAAATGTATGAAATTTCCATCAGTTGTGTTTGAAAATTCATACAAAAAAATGTTGGAATTTTCCAATAAATCAGTTGGGTTTAAGATAAAAATGTATTAAATTTCAAACACGTATGTTTGAAAATTAATACACAAAAGTGTTTGAGTTAAATACATCAGTTGGATTTAAGATAAAAATGCATGAAATTTCAAACAGATGTGTTTGAAAATTCATACAAAAAAATGTTTCAATTTTCCAATAAATCAGTTGGATTTAAGATAAAAATGTATGAAATTTCAAACATGTATGTTTGGAAATTAATACACCAAAGTGTTTGAATTTCCAATCAAACGTGTTTTAGAAGTAACATATTTGTATATGATAATTCCTTCACACATTAATGCATTAAATTTCGAACCGAAATTTTCAACAGTGATGTTATGTATGTATTAACGCTTTTTCTCGTCGTACGATGCTACTTTTGCGGAACTTCAGCATTGGAAAAGTGGAGGTTGCTGTGAGGTACCGTGAGGAGCTTAACTATCCTGCTCTGGAGATCAATGATCTTTCACATGTTTGTTTTAACTGTGATTTCTTACTTACACGCGATAAAGCGGCCTTGAAGAATCTAGAAAGTCTTAGATTGAATATTCTGAATCAAAGATCCAAAGAAACATGTATGATATGTCATCGCCTGAATAATGATATACAACGGCTTAGTGTTCAGGCTCGGGTTGATATATATTTGGCCAAAAACATATACGTTCCTGAAGCATCTCAGATCTGCTTGAAACACCTTGATGAAACAGGTTTTCTGTTAAGAAGCTTCCATGCTGGCTTGCAACGTCTTTAAGCTCAATTTAACAATTTACACGAGTCTTGTGTTCCTATTCCTGGAGGTAATAAGTTTCGTCAGGTAACCACACAATCTCTCTTCATATTTTTGTGTAAAATGCGCAATGGATTTTCTGACGAACTTCTAAAGATTTTGTTCAATTATGACAGTAGACAGGGAATAAGTATGTTGATTAGTGCAGTGAGTTCGATGATGATGCGATTTGTATCGGAAAATATTGGTCCTGGAACCATAACACTACAACAATTTATCGCACAGCATGTCACACCATTTGCAAATAAATTGTACAATGACAATCCAAATGAATTAAAGGCCGTTACAGTTATTGATGGAGCTTATAGATGCATTGAAAAATCAGGAAATTACCGTACCTTGAGACAAACTTACTCGGTGCATAAGGGGTGTCACTTTGTAAAACCAGTTGTCTTAACTGCACCCGACGGTACATTGTCGATATCCACGGACCATATTTCTCTGATGAGAGAAACAATGATGGCCAATCATGCCCGCATGGTAACCATGCAGCAAAGGATAGTTCAAGCTCGAAATGGTCACGTAAATACCATTTACAAGTTTTTAGACGGACTCATTCTAACGGCTAACATCCTACATTTGAAAGATTTTTACTTGATAGCTGGAGCCTTGATAAATAAATATCGAGTATCTATACAGATGATAGCGCGAGAAATCAAAACTCGACTGAATGACGTGAATGTGGTACAAACGTTAGTAGAGGCTGAAAATCTTGCCAGAAGAAACACTATGTGGGAGCGTTTGAATCAAGAACACGTTCCTGAGTTTCCTCGATTAGATTTTCAATATTTACGTCGATTGACGCTCGGCCCATACCAACTTGAATTCGCTTCATCATACATTCAGGACAAATTCGAACATGAAAGTACTAATATCTTCGAACTTGATATAAACAGAGATTTTCCAGCCTTCTTGAGGATTAGAATATACTCTCGATTTCGAAATGCTACTCGCTGTCAATTGTGGATATCTTCTTGAGTAGACGTTGAAAACGATCAAGTCCAAAATGGAGAGGATGAAGCTATCTTAGGATATTATTGTACCTTAAGACAAGGAAGTTTAGGTCCGACTTTGAAACCTCCACGTGGTACTCTCTGGGTAATGCTAATTCAAGCAGCAACGGCGATTCTTTTTTAATTTTTTAATTTACTTTATATTAGGGGTACGTTCCCAATAAGATGCAATGGCCTAATTTACGAGTAGAGCCAATACCCCCATCGCACTGACTTCGGCGGGCCTTATCTTGGAACCCTTTGAGTTTGGGGCATTGTGCACATTGAGAGATTTGTTCAGGACGCTGAGACGAGTAACATATCAAAAATTCAGTCAAATAACCGAAACTACTCTTCCGAGTAAGGGAAACGACCGAGTGAAATTGAAGAGCCGATACCCCCATTATACTGATTTCAGCGGGCCTTATCTTAGGACCCTTTGTGTTTTGGGCTTTGTGCCCATTGAGACATTTGTTCAGAATTACGAGACATGTAACATATAAACAAATTCAGCCAAATCAAAGAAAACCACTTTTCCCATATGCGTGTTACGGGGTCCTTTAATCTTCTTGGTTGAAAAGTGAATTATTCTATTTTTTGTTGCAAATTTATCTGCTCAATGTAAAAATTCAACTATTTGTTGAAAAGCCATCTTTTTGGAAGAATACCAGGTATATACATATGAAACCGGTATTGCCATCTAGCGGCTAGTAGGCACACTTGTAGGCACTGTCGGAACTTACCATTTGTGCTAATTGGCGTATTGTCATCTGTCAACAATATCCAATACCAAACATTTCAGGTTTCATATGACATCGTGATTTTTTACGCTCTTGAAAATGTCGAAATACGTGCCTTCAAACAACGATTTGCAGGGAGCATTAATTTTTGTTTCCATTTGGGTAAATCGGCGATAGAATCTCATCGAATGCTTTTCGAAGCTTACGGAGAGCATGCTCTTGGTCGAACGCAGTGTAATGAGTGGTTTAAC
>NC_046657.1:166738302-166741003 GCF_010883055.1 Belonocnema kinseyi
TTTGAAAACATTTTAAAAATTAAAAAAAAAAGAATCCGGACGATTTTAAGGAAATTTTTTTATTTTGCAGTTTTTTTAATTTTAGGAAAAAAATTTAATTAATAAAATATATCGATTTCCAACCCAAAAGTTTACTTTTAAACAAATTAAATTAATTTTCTATCAAATAATTGGTGTTTTAACTAATACAATGTACAGGATAAAGTTTCAACCAAAAATTGAATAGTTCAATTTTTTCGATCAAGAAAATTAATGATCTACAAAAAAAGACAAATTTCAAACAAAATACATGAATTTTAAACGAAATTATTTGATTTTAAAGTAAAAAAAAAACGAATTATCTACAAAAAGTTGATTTTTTTCAGCGAAAAATATGAGTTTTCAATCAAAGAGTTAAACTTTCAACCAAACAGTTAAATTTTTAACCATAATCATAAAACCTTGTTGGAAAAAATAGTATTTTTTTTACAAAGTAATTCAACTCTTAGTTTAAAAGTCGATTGTTTGAAAATTCATGTTATTGGTTGAGAATTTAACAAATTTATTGAAAATTTATTTTTTCGATTAAAAATTTTTTTTTTAATCTGAAAATGTAACTATTCTAGGATTGATAAAAAATTAATCGTTTTTATCTGGAAATTGAACTAATCAATTTTTTGTGGAAACTTTATCCTGTACATTGTATTAGTTAAAACACCAATTATTTAATAAAAAATTACTTTAATTTGTTAAAAAGTAAACTTTTGAGTCGGAAATTGATACATTTTGTTAATTAGATTTTTTCCTAAAATTAAAAAAACTGCAAAATAAAAAAAATCCTTAAAATCGTCCGGATTCTTCTTTTTCTAATTTTTAAAATGTTTTCAAATACTCACTTTAAATTTATTTGTCAAAATAAAAAATCATTTTCAATGTTCTTAGCAATCACAACAATTTTTGTTATTCTTTTTAAATTCTGTACAATTCTCTGAAAGCTTTTTTTTGTAATCTGAAAAAGTCTAAACCGTGTTTCAAATTATTTGTAATAATTTCAAGTTTTAAATTAATTCTGAATCCTTTTTTAAATTAAAATTGTAGCGTTTAAACTTAAAATTTAGCTCATCACATATTTAGCAATTCCAGGCTTTCTATTTCGAACCATTTTGTTCAAATTTGTAAAGTTTTTAACAGTTGTTCGTAATGGATTGTTTTAAATGAACGGTCAAATATTGCTGATAATTAACGAAATTTCCTTTTTTTTTAATTAAAAAATTTCAAATTGAATGGGTTAAAAATAAAAATCTTTTATACTGAAATAATATTTCAAATCATAATCGTTAACAAATAAATTAATTTTCTAACAAATAATTGGTGTTTTAACTAATACAATTTACAGGATAAAGTTTAACCAAAAATGGAATAGTTCAATTTCCAGATAAAAGCTGTGATAAAAAATTAAATTGAACAAGGAAAAAAAAACAATTTTCAACAAAATTGTTAAATTTTCAAGGGAAAAGGTGAATTTTAGACCAAGAAGATTAATGTTCTATAAAAAAAAACTATTTTCAAACTTAACCAATATACACGATTAATTTTTAATCAATCCTATAATATTTACATTTTCAGATAAAGATAAATAATTTTTAACGGAAAAAATTTATTTTCAACAAAGTTGTTAAATTGTCAACCAATCAGATGAATTTTCGAACAAGAAAATTAATGATCTACAAAAAAGACAAATTTTAAACAAAATACATGAATTTTCAACGAAATTATTTAATTTTAAAGTCAAAATGACGAATTATCTACAAAAGTTGAATTTCTTAAGCGAAAAATATGAGTTTTTAATCAAATAGTTAAACTTCCAACCAAATAGTTAAATTTTCAACCATAATTATAAAACATTGTTAAAAAAAACGTATTTTTTTTACAAAGTAGTTCAACTCTTAGTGAAATAATCTACTCTTAAACCCAAGAAGATGTACAGTTCATATTTTAACCAAACAATTGCAATTTTGAACAAAAATGATACATTATCAACCAAACAGATTAAACTTCTACTAAAAAATATCAATTTAATTTTAATAAATTAAAAAATTTTAAAGTCAAAAATAGTATTATCTACAAAAAAGCTGAATTTTTAACCTAATTTAAAGGCAAATAGTAGAATTTTCAACTATAATTATGAATCCTTAATAGGAAAAAATTAATTTTTTTACTGAGTAGTTCAACTTTAAGTGAATAATCGAATTTTCGACCCAAGAATTATGATTTTATTTTTTAACAATATAGTTGCATTCACAACAAAACGACTTTGCAACCAAAAAATATTAACAGTTGATAATTCAACCGAAAAATGTAATTTTTAATAAAAAAGTATAAATTTTCCATAAAGCAATTTTATTTCTACAAAGAAAGACGAATTGTTAACAAAATACATGATTTTTTAACCAAAAATGGCATAGATTAATTGTCAGTTTCAAAAATGTATTTTCAACGAAAGAGGTGAACCTTCAAATAAATGAAATAAAAATTTTAACAAAGTAGTTGAACTTTCGATAGAAAAGAGGACTTTTTTACAAAATAGTTACATTTTCAACAAAATAATTAATTTTTCAATCAAATAATTGAGTTTGTATCCAAACGAGATGAATTCCAAAATCACCAATTTCTTTAATTTCTTTGAAATGCGGATAAAGGTTTAAACAAGACTATTATAATA
>NC_046657.1:166741103-166760550 GCF_010883055.1 Belonocnema kinseyi
CATGCTCTCCGTAAGCTTCGACAAGCATTCGATGAGATTCTATCGCCGATGTACCCAAATGGAAACAGAAAATTAATGCTCCCCGCAAATCGTTGTTTGAAGCCACGTATTTCGACATTTTCAAGAGCGAAAAGTATCACGATGTCATATGAAACTTGAAATGTTTGGTATTGGATATTGTTGACAGATGACAATACGCCAATTAGCACAAATGGTAAGTTCCGACAGTGCCTACAAGTGTGCCTACTGGCCGCTAAATGGCAATACCGGTTTCATATGTATACACCTGGTAGAAAAGAGGACTACGTTACAAAATAGTTACATTTATAACAAGATAATTAATTTTTCAATCAAATAATTGAGTTTTTATCCAGCCAGATGAATTTCGAAATCACCAATTTCTTGAATTTCTTTCAAATGCGGATCAATATTTAAATAAGACTATTATAATATAACATAATCATAATATTATCATTAATATATATAATAGTATCAATATTTATATAATTTATATTTTATACTTGAAGTAACGTGACCTCAAATTGCACGCATTAAAGAGGCGCGCGAAGTATTCAAATCATGAGAATCGCCAGCCCAGCATCGAAATCTGAAAATATTAAAATCCCAATCTCTTCATTTTACTTCAAAGCATATAGAGATATAAATAGAACTGCCGAAGTGTTCCGACCGGCAATCGTGCACCTTTGAGTTTTCAAATTCAGAAGAGGAGAAATGGGTTGCGCGCGCAACCCAGGCATTTATATCGTCTCCTACTATATTCACACGGACATAGACGTGGCATAGGATTGGACCACGTCTCGTTTCAGATCTGGGATCACTGACGGCACATGCGATTTTTATAGAAAATAAATATCAAACTTGATTTAAAGTATTTTTAAATAGTTTAATTTTTAAAGCTTTAAGTTTTAAGTATAGGGTGAACGTATTAGTAGTTCGAAAAATAGCCTTACTTTCATATTTAAATCGTTGTAGGCACTTTTTACAAACATTTTTCTAACAAAGATTCACATTTTCGGACTCAATATTTATTTGTTGAGTTATTTTTGTTACCTTTTGTCATGTTGAATTCCATTTCATACGAAAAAAAAGGTTTTCTAGAAAAAGTTAAGAAAATACCGGTGGTCGGACAGTACTTTTATGTATCACAAATTTCGATTTAAAGCAAATTGACTCAGTTATATACTACTTTAAAATATAAAATTTAAGGATGTTTGGTCGAAAAAACGTTTTAAATCAATTTGAAATTATAGAAAAAAATGAACAAAAATTTTAAATTGTATTCATACTATTTAGGTTAGGGAGGTTAGAACTTCAAGAAACTTCATGTTTATATTATCACTTTTAAATACGAACCTACTTTACAATTTAAAATAATATGAATAATTTATTTCAAACCGTAATAGAAAATTCAGTTATTTTCTCCATATATCGAAGTTTTAAACCCAATTGGATAAAAGTTAAATTAATGCTTCTCAAGTCGAGGTTAGAAGGGTAACGATTTGAAGACAATGTTTACATTTTTATAATGTCGAATACACAAAGTAGTTTCTGCTCACTATTTTAAATCATAACTTTATCTAAAAAACAAGTAAATAATTAATTATATATTTAGAACTTATCTTATTACTATGTTTTATTTATCTCCTAATCTTAATCGTCCGACTTCGGTAGCACTGCAAAAATGGACGTTCACGCTAGACAGGCTGTCCAATCTCTGCGTAAATAAAAACATTCTGCATCTTAGTTCGGACAGATTAAGAATCTCTAAATATACAATAAATAAATTAAATTTTCCAAGGAGCTCGAAAATTTTGAGTAACTCTTGTTTGGAAAAGGCAATTTTAAAGTAGTCTATAATTGAGCCAATTTTGTTTGAATTGAAATTTGTGATAGATAAAAGTACTGTCCGACTACCAGTGTTTTCTTAACTTTTTCCAGAAAACATTTTTTTCTTATAAAATGGAAATGACTTGAAAAAAGGTAGCAAAAATAACTTCAAAAGTAAACAGAGAGTCCGAAAATGTGAATCTTTGTTTGAAAAATATTTTGAAAAAGTACCTACAACGATTTAAATATGAAGGTAAAGCTATTTGTCGAACTACTGGTACGTTCACCCTACTTGAAACATAAAGCTTTAAAAATTAAACTATTTCAAAATACTATGGCGCTCGAATTTTAAAATTTTTAATTTGAAGCTTCTAAAGCTCTATTCTTTGGCAAACCTTAAAATCTTAAGTATTAAAAACTGAATACTTCTAAATTAAACGTCTAAATTGAATTATGTGAATTGCAGCCTTTAAAACTCGAAAAATGCATCTTTTGTGACTTTCGGAATAAAATAATTTTAATGTGGAAACAAACCGCACTTTAAGTACTTCTTAGTTAGTCAGATAGCATATATCATATATTTCTAAAAAACTTCGAATAAGTAATATAAATGACTATAATAATTAAAGGACTTCAGAGAATTTGCATGCATTTTTATCGTTTTCTTTTTAAGTTTATGATGTAAACATTTCATAAAAGACCTTTTTTAATTTTACTTTCTCATAGCTTCTTTAAAATTGGTTGACAATGCCGTATTAGAATTTAGGACTACTATATTTCCTTACCCGGGTAGAAATTGCCTACTTATGTCTAAATTAAATATTGGCTCTTACGAGGCCGCAGCCAGATTTTCTACCTGGAAGAATCTACACAGTAAAAATAAATACTTAGTTATATTCGACTTCATTTCAGATTTGACTAGAATTAAGGAATTGCCTGAATTTAAGTGTGCAAACTGTACTTCACTCATGTAAATGGCAGGGTTGGGTAGCGACCGAAAAAGGCCAGACAGGTACCAGATATAAACGGAAAGATTGTGAGGAATAGAAGTCATGTAAGCCCTGAGGGGAAACATTATGAATAAAGAAGAAGTAATAAATTTTATTATTTGGTTGAAAATTTAGCAATTTTCTTGTAAACTCATCATTTTCGGTTACGAATTCAACTGTTTTGTTAAAAATTCCTCTTTTTGGGTTAAAATTTAACTCTTTTCATAGAACATTAATCTTTTGTTTAAAATTCATATTTTGTTGCTGATAAGTTAACGGAAATATTTTTTGTATGAAAAATATTTCTTCTGAAGATTTGTGTTTTTGATTTAAAATTCCATATTTTTAGTAGAAATAGTGCATCTTTTGTGATAAAAATGCAACTGTTTTTTTTTAAATTTAATTATTTCCTATAAAATTTAGTTTTGTGTAAAATTCGTATTTGTGTGTTAAACCGTCAATTGAAATATTTTTTGGATGAAAATTTAACTCTTTTTTGTTGTCGAAAATTCGCCTCTTTGATTTCAAAATTCACCTGTTTTATTAGAATTTTCATTTCTATTGGACAAAAATGCAACTGTTTGCTTAAAAATTGAACTCTTTTTTGGACAGTTTGCCTTTTTAATTAAAAAATTTTTACCTGCTTTAGAGCAGAAGAGACATCTTTCATTGAACATTGAAAAATGAACTGAAATCTTTTCTCGCTGATAGTTAGTTTTTTTATAAATTTTAGTGCACATTTCATCTGTCTTGGATAAAAGTACGACTACCTGGTAGAGAATTAAACTATTTTGTTAAAAATTCATTCTATAAGGTTGAAAAGGTTCGTCTCTTTGGATTCAATATAGAATTTTTTTTCGTAGAAATTTATTGTATGTTAAAAAATTCATATTTTGTTCTTGAAAAGTCAACTTGAATCTCTTTGGATGAAAATTCAACTATTTTTTTACACTTTTTAAACATATAAATTAATATCTTTTAAGAGCAATTCCTCTTTTTTAGATACAATTACAATTATTCGGTAGAAAATTTAAGAATTTTGTTGAAAAGTCATATTTTTTCTCTGAATATTAATCCTTTGGATTAAAAATTCTCGATTTTTTTCGTAGACTTAATTCTTGTTTAAAAATTCATATTTTGATCGTGAAATGGCAACTGAAATCCTTTTTAACAGAAATTGCCACTTTCTGGTTAAATCATTCTTCTTTGTTTGAGTATTCAACTATTTTGTTCGGAAGATTTGGTTGAATCACTTTTTTAAGAAATCTTTTTTTTCTGATGATTTATATTTTTAATTAAAGATTCATCTCTTTGATTAAAAGTTTAACTGTATTGTTGAAAATATTGGTAAAGGTTAAATTACATTGTTAAAAATTTATTTTCTTGATTGAAAGCCGATTTCTTTAGTTGGAAATTTAACTGTGTAATGGAAAAGCCCTATTTTGGTTAATAATTAATTTTTTCAATTTAAAATGTAATTTTTCAATTTTTATTTGAAAATTATTTTTTTTTTTCTTAAAAACGAATCAGGTTCGGACAAAATTAATTTTTTGCCAAAGTGATATTTTTTGTTTGAAAATTCAATTTTCGTAGAGAACATTTGTCTTTTGGCTTGAAACTTCAACAATTTAGATAACATTTTATTTCTTTGAGTGAAAAACCTTTATTTGTTGAAATTTCGTCTTTTGGGTTTGAAAATTCTTTTTTTTTGTGCATATATTTCATATTTTTTATTGAGATATAAACTGTGACACGTTTTTAGTAAAGTTAGTGACAGTGTCTCTAGAACGTGGGATTTTCCGGCCCCCATCACTCTCCCATCTGGGAGCGACATATTCAAACGTAGCGTGTCGGTGAGTCGGCTCTGCTACATGTTGTGGAGGCTAGCCTCCTGTAGAGCCAAAAATGCACGAGCACGAGCCCCCCCCCCCCCCCCCCCCCCCCCCCCCCCCCCCCCCCCCCCCCCCCGCCCAACCGACTTCACGATTCGTTTTCGGTGGCTAACTGGCTATTTGGAGGAGTTTTTAAGCAAACTGAATTTCGCAGGGTTTCAAGAGAATGAAAGTTCAGGCAATTTTGCTATGTTCTATAATTTTAGGAAAAAATAAGGAAATTAATTCTTATGAAGGCTTCTTGCGCAATTTTATTGCACTTTTTTTTAAAATCTATTTTTGTTCAAAAAATGTGCTTTCAAATTTGCATAAGTTTAAGATATATTCAGGAATTTTGAAACGATTAGAAAATAATTAAAATTTGTGAAGATTTTTTAAAGAATTTTTTAAGGTTTCATGAAAATGAAAAATATTCTTTTAGGTTTCTACGATTAATTAATATAATTTTTTAATTTTAATAATTAATTTTAAAAATTCCAATACATTTTAAACTATGTTTTAAATGATCAATAAAGAACCTGAAGATTTTAAGCAATCTTTTTCATTTTGCCGAATTTCAAAGAAAATCAGAAAAAAAGTAATAATTTTTGATGATTGGAAGGTTTAGAAGGTCATCCGAGAAGATTAGAAACATGACTTTTTCAAGATTGGTAGGAAATTTTTTAATTACTTTTTATTTTAAAAAACGTACTGTATGAGAATATTAAAAAAGGATTTTAAACATGTGAAAGGATTTCCTCAAATTTAAAAGAAGACTGTAGAAGATTTTAAAGCAAAATGTTTCAATTTGGTAAGATTTCAATAAATAGATCAAAATCGAGTAAATGCAAGAAATATTAAGAACTGAAGAGATTCGAATCGAGTTTTAAACTTAAATTCTGTTAGAAAATTAGATTTTTCAAGAATTCAAACATAAACTTTAGAAACGTTACAGGAATTCCGAAAGATTACAAGGAGGTAAAATTATTTTTCTTAGAATTCCTGGGACAAATTTAAAAGATTATGAGTCAATTTTTTCACATTTTGAATTAAGGAACATAATTCTTATTAGGCCTTCTTGTGCAATTCTGTTACACAATTTTTAAAATTATAAGTTGCTTTAAAAATCTACTTTCAAAATTGAGAAAGTTTAAGAAATATTCAGAAATTTTGAAAGGATTTTAAGTTCCTAGAAATCATTAAAATAATTTTTTATTTCGAATAATTAATTTTCGGAGATTATTTTAAAGCATTTTAAAACATTCAAAAACACGTTAAAAATTATCAAAGTATCTGAATAATTTTTAAAGATTAGAAGACCTGACAAAATATTAAAAAAAAAGAATTATTTTCCTAATTAACGCTTCAAAATTTTAAATTGATTGATGAGATTAAAAAAGAATTTAATGTTAAGAGGAGTTTTAGAAACGTAGGATAAACTAATTTAAAAAACTGAAAAACCTAAAAATTCTTGTAAAAGAATAAGAAAGATGCGCCTAAAAATGGTGTGCAATTATCAGTCTTTAAAATTAACATTCGAATGATTTTTTTTAAAATTACTTTCAGCACATTTCTTCTCAAGCAGAATCTCCGCTTTTAATTGGAAGAGGTTCAATTATTTCCAAACAGAATAATTAATTCTATAAATTTTGAAAAAAGGTCTATGTCCACTTCTTGCAATTTTTGAACCACTATTACTTTTAGGCTCAATAAATGTTAAACTTCATTTCTTAATTAAATTTTCCCCGTAATATATTCTCTCAGGTATTACAATTATTAATTAAATTGTGACGTCCATTGAATGTTAAAACTATTTCATGCCATTATTATCGAGAATTGAAGATGAAGTGATCGTAAACGAACACGCTTCCACTTGAAATATGAAAATAACCATTAGTATTTTTAATTAATTTACGTAGTGCAGTTACAGAAAAAAAATGTGGGCGTCCGTTTGAAAAGGGCATTTATGACCGGTATTAGGTTACGTATAGAGTCATATAGCAGGACGAATTCCCGACATTTTAATCCCAAGATGAACCCTTTATAATGAAAAACGTGTCGCCGGGATATTCTTGAACCTGGGAATTCATAATATCTCATTTCGCGAAAATCAAGTTAAAGTTTTGATAAGCAAAAATCACACTTACAGACCGGTCCCTATATCCCCTATTGTACCCTATATTCACTAAAGGTCCCTAAAGTACCCTATTTTCAAGATTTGTTCCCTATGGGTACCCTATTTTGGGTCAGGGACTTTAAAAAAAATAGCAAAAATCACCGAATTACTGTAAGAAGTAACTGGGAAAAATAATAAGGGCCCGTGTGGAAAAATTTCGGGGTGCTGGCCAGAAGTGTAACGCCTAAACCATGAGATGGACTAGATTAGACGGCGCCGACCAGCAGCTGATCAGCTCGTCCAGAATAGACGAGCTGATCAGAGGCTGGCCAGACGTGTAACGCTTTTACCACGCGATGGTCTAGATTGGACCGTACAGAAAGAGGAGGGAAAAAAGTATCAGAACTTCACAGATAGTACACTACCTTTTAAATCAGAATTTTAATATGCTCTAAAAAAAATTTCCAGTTAAAATATTCAGTACTTTATTTTTTATGACAGTTTTCGTCACTGGGGTAAAAACTTATCCCGGTGTGGCAAGTATGTTATTCTCTAGATGCGTGGCAAGCAGGGATTAAATTGAAATATTTCAGTTCAAGATTCATTATTTATTCGTTTTTTGTTGAAAATTAATTTAGTTTACTTAAATTCAACTATTAAATAATGATCACAAAATAGCAGGCAATTCACGATATTAGCTCTAAGTACGGCCGTCCTACGGACGCCGAGTGATACGCGACAGTTAACATAACCTATAAAATCATTGATCGATATCGATTTTTTATCAAGTTTTATATATTTTTACATGGATTCTTTCCTTATTGTGTTGGGTGATTTCAAAGCAGGATATTTTGACTGCTGTGTTGATAACAAAATAGAAGACAATTCACGACATTGGTCATAAGTATGGTCATCCTACGGACGGAGAGGGATAGGCGAGAATTAACACAACATAACATAACATTTTTCTCAAATAATTATTGTCCATCTTCGTTTTTATTAAAAATGTGGCTGGAAATAGATTTAGCACGACGGAAAGACATATATAAAATCTTCCTCTCTGGTCATTTGTAGGTTAGGTTGCAATTTGAGAAAGAATCAATTAATCTTATCTCATATAAGTGGATATTATATTGCTCAACAATTATCAAAAAAGAGTGTGTATACAAACCTAGACATGTGTCAATCTGACTTTAATACAAAACTTTCCTGCAAACTTTAATATTCTTTTAGGTTTTCCCAATCATTTCTGTCTGCTGAGGATCACACCATACACTGTCACGATAGCACTTTCTATTTTCAACCGAGACCGTCTGAGAGGGGTCCAGCCAGACCGCTTCGATGAATCTTTGAAAATTTTGCAATCGAGTCCGTCTAAGAGGGACAAGGCCAACACCCTGTCAGACCGTTTTAAGTAGACGGTCTAGATTCGGTCTAGCCAGCCGATCTCTCTAAATAAGACTGCCACGAAATTTTTCCACACGGGGGCCAGCACACAATCATTATTAGTCACTTTTTCAAATGAAACAATCACAAAAAGTCACTTTTCATTCAATAAATTAATTCGTGGGTTAATCCCTATTCATTTAAGGTCAATACCTATTCTTGAATTATCTTGAATTCTACGAAATATTCCTGGGTATTTATAAAGATTCTAAGAAATGTTTAATATATTTTAATTGTTTGAAGGAGTTTTAAAGATTTTGGGGTATTTTTAAAACTTCTAAGGCTTTAAAGGCTTAAGAATTTTAAAGGTATTAAAGTATTTTAAAAGATTTCACGTTATTTTTGAAGATTTCAGAGGATTTCAATGATTTTAAGGGATTTATTATAAAACTCTCAATTTATTTTTATACATTTTTCATTATTTCAGAAAATTTCATAGAAATTCACGGGGTTTTCTAATATTTTAGTGGATTTTAAAGAATTTATTCATGAGAAGTGAGGTATTTTGTAGGGCTTTAAAGATATGTGTTTTGGAGTTCACCCTGAATTCTCATTAATTTCTCCTAAATTCTTTATAATTCTCTTCAATTTGATTAATTCTCTCTATTTTATGAATGAATTTTTTTATTGATTTCATTAATTTAATGGGATTTAAAAGGATTTGAAATACTTTAAGGTATTTTAAAAGATTCTCAGGCGTTTTCAAGGGCTTTAAAAACTGTTAAGGGCTTTCAAAAGATATCAAAGCATTCGAAATATTTCAGGAAATTTCAAAAGATTCCCAGAATTCTCAAATGTATTTCAGAAGTTTGAAGGCATTTAATGGAATCTTCCATATTTTAAAATTGTTTTCAATTCAGTCGATTGCTTTTTAAATTCAGATTGATTTTTAATGAATTTAATCTAATTCTTCTCATTTCTCTAAATTTACCCAAATTCGCTCAAAACTTATTGCAATCAAATTTTTATCCATCATATGAATTGTTTTCAATTTATTTGAATTTTTTTGGAATTTATCCTGAATGAATTTATTTGAATCCTTCTAAAATCACACAACTGTGCTTAATTCAGTGTCTTTTTCAATTTTTATAAGTTTTTATTTAATTGTTAACCTCACCTTGAATTATTAGGCATTTCTTTAATTTTTTTGAATTCCCTTGGATTTTCCTAAGCTTACTTGAAAGTTTCTGAATTCGATGAAATTTTTTTATATTTTCAAATTGTTTTAAATTTATTTGCACGAAAAAAATACCCTATGAATGTGACAAAAAGTACCCTTTGGTCCCTATATTTGATTTAATATTATATTTTGCTTAAAAATCTTTTAGTCTATCTAAGAATGTTAGGAAGTAGTTAAAAATGTTATGTCATCTTTTTCAATGTTGTTGTAAAATTATTTACAAACCAATCATTAAAAATTTTCCAATGAATCTTAAGAACACTTTTTTCATTCTTTTTACACCCTGAAAAATTCTGTTCGCCTAACATTTTTTTAAATGTTGAAAAATGAAGAAAAATGTCTCAAAGTCTTCCATATTATTTTTCCACAAATTTGTTTGTTCAGGACACATTTGTAAAATCAGCATTGTAAGACCAACTGTACACTGAATGAGAGTATTTAAGCCATAGTCTGAAACTCCTTTGCAGTTTGCACAATCCAGAATTTTCAGATTTACACTTGGCGCGCGAAGAGATCTCGATGAGAACTTTGTATAACTCATGATTAGGTACTCGACCGTCCTTAGTTTTCCAATGTTGGTCATTCCTCTGTCGGAAAGATAATATTTAGATAAGATTCAATATTTCAAATCAAATCGATGAGCTTCCCCACATTTCTCGACTATTTTTTAAATTTGACGTTAGGTCTTGCCCACGGTTCAATGTGCGTTGTTGCCCGACTTCTTGTTTATACGGGGTGGACACGCTGGGGCTTACATACATGGCGAGTTCAATGCTACCCGAATTGCACAACAGCAGAGGAGAAGCCATTATACAGGGGTATTTTCATGTTTCGCGCCTAAGTTGCATTCGGATCGTTCATTCGGCCAAGTCCGTGCATCTTCGGGTGGAGTTTATAATAGGTTCCATGGTTGCGTTCGAAACTTCCAACGGTTATGTCCAGATTCACCTGTTTGCCCTGATCATAGATCACTGTCAGAAAATGTAGGCAATGTCAATTTAAAGTTTACGCATGTAATATTTCATTCACTTTATTTGAAACATATGCTGTCTATTCATAACATATTTTTTTTATGCAGTAAAAATAAGCGTTAAACACCATTCACTCTTTGACAACTGGAAGCGCAGAATATTATTACTATTTTATAGTATTTGTCACTCAGCAGCCATTCTATAATGATATTAACACAGAAAAAAATGACGTTTACTTCTCAGTTCACATATCTCACTTCATTATTAATTAAACACTTTTATTATTTGTAATTACTATATAACATAACCTATAGTGTTTTGACACTTATATCCGTTTAAAGTTTCGAACGCAACCATGGAAACTATCATAAACTTGATCCGAAGATGCACGGACTTGACCGAATGGCCGATCCGAATGAAACTTAAAAGGCGCGAAATATGAAAATACCCCTGTACAATGGCTTCTCTCCTGTTGTTGTGCCAATCGGGTAGCATTTTACTCGCCATGTATGTAAGCCCCAGCGTGTCCACCCTGTATATTAAACAACAAAGAGCGCGTTGAAATTTTGAAAAATTCAAAAACATTAGCTAGACCCTTTCTTCCTCGCTTTGAGAATTTAATGAGAATTTATGAGTATTTTGAATTAGGATTTAGAAAATCGTATTTACTATCTTGAGAATTAATAATTACATTGATCAAATTTGGCGAGAAAATGTATGGCTTCAAATTTGAAAGGGTGCTAAATTTAAATGTCAGAACGAATTTTCAACACCAAACATTAATTTTCTATTCATAAAGACTAATTTTCAACAAAGTACATAAATTGACATCCAAACAAGATCAATTTTCAACATAAAAAAATTAAACAAAACAGTTTCTTTTACCCAAAGAAAATATTTTTCAATCCAAAATAGAAGAATTAAATTTTCAGTTTAAAAGATCAATTTGCAGAAAAAACATGTAAACAAAATAATTTAATTTTTGTTACAAAACATGAATTTTCTACCGCAAAAGTTACAGTTTCAATCAAATATATAAATGTTCAACTAAAAATGTTAAATTTACAAACAAAAAATAGGATACTTCGATTTCCAGTTAGAAAAGTAAATATAGAAAAACGAATATTGAACCCAAAAAATTATTTTTTTTTAAACAGAATAGTTCAAGTGAATTTTCAACTAAAATGATGAATCTTGAACTAAAAAAATTTAGTTTTTAGCCAAATACGTGAATTTTTTAACTCAAAGACGAATTTTCTGCAAAACAGAAAATAGTTAAATATTTAGTTAGTAAGATAAATTTTTAAACAGAAAGAAACGAATTTTCAACAAAATATTGAAATTTTTAACCAAAAAGACTGTTTTTCCACTAACGAGAGTACTCTTCTTCCAAAAAATTAGGATTTTCAAAAAATAGTTGAATTTTCACCTTAAACAGATAAATTTTCAACAAAATAGTATAGTTTTTAATCAAGAAGATTAAATTTATATCGAAAAATACAAATTTTTGACAAAAAGTCGAACAGTTACATTGTCAGTTAAAAAAATTAATTCTAAAGACAAAAAACTAATTTTAAACCAAAAAGATGTGTTATTAGATATTTCAACCAAAAAGGATTTTAATTTTTTACCAAAAATAGTTTGATTCAACCAAAAAAAGATTATTTTATAACAAGATTGTATGAATCCTCAATCAAAATAGATTAATTTTGAAACACATAGTTGCGATTTCCAGCCATAATAATAAAAAAATTAACTTCAACTTTAGTTTATCGAAAATTCCCTAACTCTGTGAGGTTTTCCCTGACATATTCTCTGCGTTTCTGGAATTACGTTATGATAGATATTTGTTTCAACAAGAAATGCATTAAATTCTCATAAATGCTCCATAAATTCTCTGTTTAAGCTTAAATGCTGAGCATATTCTCGGGAGTATTTGCTCAACATGAATTCTTGGGCATTTCAGAACTCTGTTCATGATTTCCCGCGGTTTTTCACGGTGAAGTTTTTCAATTTTGCCGATCAACTAAAAGTAACATTTACTTTAATTCATTACGTTAGTTCAAAACCTTCAACACAACAGAGCAAAAAATTGCAGAATAAATTAATTTCTAAACAAATACTTAAATTCTTCTCTAAAAACTATTAATTTTTGAAAAAAACGAAAATATTTAAACTTCCAGTTAAAAAAATCAATTTTCAACAAATAAAAAACGAGTTTTCAACCAAATAGTTCCATTTTCAACTTATCTGATTAATTTTCAACTAAAGGATGAATGTTCCACTGGAATCGTTAAATTTTTAAGAAACAAAAATTAATTTTTACTACAAAAGATAAATTTTCACCTAAAACATAAATAATTCAATTTTAAATTTAAAAAAAATTAATGTTCAACCGACCAGATTAATTGTTACCTGAAACTATGGAATATTTAATTCGAAGAATAAGTAAAAAAGTAAATTTTTGACTGGAATAATGGAATTTTAAACCAGAAAGATGAAGTTTCAACAAAAAATTGAATAATTAAATTTTTAGTTAAGAAATGAATGTGCCACCAGAGATGATTTTTTAACTAAAATTATGGAATATTCAATTGGAATAATAGTTAGGTTTTTAGTTAAAAAAAATTCCTTTTCAACCAAAGAAAAAACAACTTTTCAGTAAAATAGTTCATTTTTCAAACAAAAAAATGAATACTTAAATAAAATGATGAATTTTTAGCCAATCAAATTAATTTTTAATAAGAGAGTTTAACTGTTAACAAACTTTTCCACCAAAAAAATCGGGTTTTTAAACAAAATACGTAAATTTCCAACTAATAGTTGAATTATCAATAAAAACGACCAATTTTCATCGAAACTGATGAATTTGGAACTAATAAAGGTTAATTTTCAATAAAAAACGTAACATGTAAATTTTCAGTTGGAGAAATTGAAATAGGTAAATTTTCGGACAAACAGTTTAATTATTAAAGAAAATATTTTAATCTTTACACAAAGAGTTGAATTTTCCTTCAAAAAATATAAATTCTCAAATTCTCCATTTAAATTATAAATCTTCAACCAAAAAATAATAATAATTTTTAACAAAAAAGTTTAATTTTGAACGAAGTTGTTGAATTTTTACGAAGAAATGATGAATTTACACGAATCAAGTCACTTTTCTAAATTGAAAATTATTATTTAAATGATGAAAGCTTGAATTTTACTATAATTAGAAATAAATTCCCGGTGTTTAAAATAAATTCCAAGTCATTTCCCGGCCAAGTCGCCACCCTGTTATCCCACATATGTCAAGGTCTACCTTTTCCCTGGCGGCCCGAAGGAACCGAATGGAGCCTCTACAAGTACCCGCAAAGACCCAATTAGGTCCCCATTCAGTTCCTTTTTTTAAAATCTCGAAAAACAGCAAAATCAACTTTCAAATTGTTGAAATTCGGATTCTACGTTACGATTCCGTATAAAAGGTCACGGAATAATCTCAATAGTTTTTTTTTTGCACGGGTAAAAAGTTTAAAAAAATATAATACGTATAACGCCTGTTGACTGTTACTTACAGGCGATGCGTTTGAAGTGTAGCAGTCAACAGGCGTTATACGTCTTATTTTTTTAAAACTTTTTACCGTTGCAAAAAAAAAACTATTGCGATTATTCCGCGACCTTCGATAGGGAATTTTAACGTAGAATCCGAATTTCAAGAATTTAAAAGTTGATTTTGCTGTTTTTTCGAGTTTTTTAAAAAAGGAACCGAATAGGGACTCACTGCGGTCTTTACGGGTACCTTGTAGAGGCTCCATTCGGTTCCTTCGGTGCGCCTGGGTTTCTATCTCTATGTCCATCTAAATTAACGTCTACATTTTTAGACGTCCTCAATTTTTATCTTCTTCAATCATTTTACTTCCAGCAGGGTGCTCCGAATTACATTATGAATTTAAAATAAAAATAAAAATTCACCAGTTATGAAAACATGAACGGGCCATTGCTGATATATTTTTTTAATTTCATAAAAGGCCAACGCACTATTTTATTAACTTTAGCAATAAAAAAAACGTTCAAGCTTTCAATATTAAACAATTATAATTTTCAGGATATTCCCAAATAATTACAAAATAAAAATTAGTAAAACAATTTGAGCTTCTCCAAACTTGGTACCACTTGAAATTGGAAAAATTCGACGATAATATATCCCAAACTTTTCAAATTATAAACATTAGAAATGTGGCATTAAAAATTCAACATATTCAAATTACTCATTTATAAGAATACAGTGAGTTTATGTGAAGTTCTAAACTGGCAACTGTTAAGAATGAAATAAATTAATTAAAATACAATTTTTAATTTAAAATTCGAGTTCCAAAATTTTTTATCTTTAAATTGACGGACGTTAAAATAAAAAAATTTGAGAATTTGCTTTCGAACTGAATAATTTTAAATTACAATTCTTCTAAGTGGCTTAGGGTAAGTGTTCCAGTTTCCGGACACTCACCTGTTGTTGGACAGTGTTGTGTATTTTATAGTAGTTAGTTTGTATTCTGAATACGCCATTTTGGGCATGTGTGCTGTTTTCTCTACTAGAAAATAGAACGTACACATTTTTATTCTGAAAAGTTATAACTTACTTTAGTTACGCTTTGACTGAAATAGTTGCCTTTTCCAAACGAGAGTGACTAAAAAATTTTGAACTCCTTGGAAAATTTCATTTATTTAAAATTTTCGAATCGCTTTAAATTATTGACATTAATTGAAAATTCCTTGAAATGTTTTTAAAAATCCTGAAATATTTCAAATCCTTTAAAATCTTTTGAAAATTTGCAAAGGTCTTGAAAATTCCTTGCAATTTTAAAAATGCCCTAAATATTTCGAATCCTTCCAACTCTTATACTAAATTATTGAAATCAATGAAAAATTCTTTATAATCTATTCAAATTTTGACATACCTTGAACTTTTTAAAAAATATTTTGAAACTTTTTTTGAATATTTTTAAACGAGCGGCTGCCAATAAAAGTGGAAATATCTCGTTGGTGAGTAAGAAGCAGCTGTAGAAAAGTTCTTTAAAAAATGGACATAATTTCACGGCTGTAAAAAGTAGCAAAAGAATATTGGCTGTAAAAAGTAGACAACGGTGCTTGGGCTGTAAGAAAGGTGCATAGAAAAACTTGGCAGTAAGAAGTGGACAAACGTTGTGCATCGGTGAATCGGCTCTGTTACACGCTGCGAAGTAAAGCCTCGTTTAAAGCCGAAAATTCACGAGGACGAACCCGATCTCGCCCGACTGGAAGATTCGCTTTCAGTGGCTAACTAGCTATTAGGAGTTTTTCGGTAAACTGAATTTTCACTGAATTTTGCAGGACGTCCAGGCCGTCAAGAGAATGAAAGGAAGTTGATGGCAACGTTTTTAACGATTGCTTTGCGATGAATTCTAAGAGAAAATTGGAAAAAGATCACAAAACATTTTCTATTGTTTCCTAACATTTTTAAAAAGTGTGTAAAATATTTTTTAGACTCTTGCAATTTTTCCAGATTAGATAATTTTAGAACAATTAAGGAACATAATTCTTTTAAAGCCTTCTTGTGCCATTTTGCTGCAGATTTTTTAAAGTTTATGTTGGTTTAAATAATATACTTTCAAATTTGAGTAAGTTTAAGAGACTTTCAGAAATTTTAAATGATTAAAAAACGATTTTAAAAATTATCAAAGAAGAATCTGAATTATTTTAAAGGCACCTTTTTTTAAGTTTTCAGAATTAAGCAACAATCAGAAAAAGGACGTGATTAGAAAAAAGAATTTTTCAATATTCGTTTGCAAATATTAAACGATTTAATATGTTGAATAATTAACTTTGGGAGAAAATTGAAAAAGGTCTTTAAAAATAAAAAACGGTATCCTAAAATTTGCTGCAAAGAGTGTTAAATATTTTAAAGTGAAATTTCCTAGAATTTCAGAGATTCAAAAATAATTTAAACTTTAGAAGATTTCTAGAAATTAAAACTTTTAAAGATGTTAAAAATATAGTTTAGTAGCTGCTGATAATAAAAAGTGAAAATATAATTATTTACTAAAAATAGAATTATAATTAATAATTTCATATCTGTAAAAAGTTATTAATAGAACATTGGCAGTAAAAATTAAACAACGGTACTTGGGCCGTAAGAAACTGGAATAGAAAAACTCAGTAGTCAAAAGAGATTTTTTACCGCCGGTTATGCCATCGTTTTTTTCTTTTCTGTAAGATCATGATAAACTATTCGGCAACATTGCAATATGCATTGAAACTTCAGAAATATTTGAGCTTTGGGACATTTTTCTTGTCATCGGCGTTAACAATTGAATTATCTTAAATTTAACTGAAAACTTGTTGTTTGCAAGCCAAGAAATTCGTCTGTCGCAACTTCCCTAGCTCCCACCGCTGATTGTCACATGTTACGTACACTGTTAGAAATTTCTATAGCGATTTTATTATAAATTTATTGGAAGTAATATGCATATACATGTAGTAAATTTAATATACCATTATCTTGTAAAATAATATACAGGTATAGTAAAATAGAGTGCATAAAAGTTGAAAGTTCTTTGATGTATTCAAATCTTGTCAAATATTTCAAACTAAAATAATAATCTACAATTCATCGAATAAATTCTTATTTATAATCAAAGTGCGACGTACGGGTGGGGTTTACATTAAAATTCACTGCCAATGTCAGAATTTTTACGTGAGCACTGCTGATTTTAGATTAGGTGTCTTAATTATGTACTTAATTGAACTTATCCACTTGAAACCCAGTATAATTTATGTTTAACTATAAACAAATATGATGCTTTATTATTTAGAATTAAACATTACTGCCAAAATTATCTTTAATTTGTGTAAAGTGAAATTACCTGGCTCTTCTAAGAATTGATCAATATACATGTATAATTAAATTTATTACGCAGCTTCTTAATAACTATTTCATAGACTGAGTTATTATATTTACTATACAAATGTATAGTAAATGTATATTAAAATTGCAAACATTTATAACCTGCCAATGACAGAGCCAATGACAGACCTATAACCTGCCAATGACAGAGCCAATGGCAGAGGAAGCGGGAATGTATTGTGAGAACCCACCTTACGGATAGGTGGAGTGGTGGGGTCACCTCTCAAGTTACATTAAACGAGATTCATATTTGTACTTCAATGTGTTGTTCTCCCATAAGTTCGAGTATCATTGATAGCTTTGTTTAAGATAATACTTCATGTTAAAAACCCTTTTTTGTTTAGGAAACATTGTTTAGGAAATTTGACGTAATAACTAATTAACATGTTCTTGAATTTATTCTGCCCTGGGATCAAACATGGTACAAAAAACGCCGTGAACTTTGGAATTAAAACTGTTGTTTATACATTAATTTAAAAAATAACAATATTTATAATTTTATAAAATTTTGAAAATATTACTTTTAAATATTATTTATTAAGAATATTCTTTCAAATATTTGGCAATTTTTTAAAATTTACATGTTTTTTACCATCTTTGGCCTTAGGAAATAGATTTCGCGAATGAAATTATAGAAATATCTCAATTAGTTAGCAAAAGACTATGAAGACTTTTGCCTTCGAAATGATACCAAAAACTTTAAAAAATGTTAACAAATGGACTACAGAATTGGCTTTAAGCTTTTCTACCAATTGGAGAAATAGATATTTCTTTTATCTTTTTCCAGGATCTGATTTTTTCCTTGAAAATAAAGCAGATTAAAAACACTTAAAAAATAGAAAGAAAAAAGGTAAAAAATGTATGCAGTTTTTTTGTTGGAAAAAACGGCACATTTTTTAATAAAACTCCTTTCTACACCACCCGCGGAAGAAAATATTTACAAAATTTTTATTAAATAATAAATATTTGATCTTTTGCACACAAATACACACACACATTATGCCTCAAGCAATTTTATATGTACTTTGAATACAAAAATGTTAATTCCATGAAACTTATTTCAAGTGAACAATTTCAAGGCATATCTTTTTTCCGTCTACAAAAATTTGTAGGTTGTTGATTTTTTTAAATAATTGGAAAAAAGTACATTTTTTTAAGTAAAAAAATGTCGTCCTTTCTCCATTTCAACTCGTGCTAACTTAAATCATTTTCAGAATGTTTAGAATCTATTAATACTAATTCAACTACGTATCTACATTTTCTGAAAACTATATTTGAAAGAAAAACTTAAATACTTTAATGAACATAGAAACTGTTAATTTTGTGTTGTAGACAATGTAATAAACATGAAGTTCAACCTTCAAGCGCTTCGTTCATCAAGCAAATTGTAAGAAATGGAAAACCTCCAGTGATAATGTTGCAGATTAAGGTTGAAATAAGTTTTTGTTGCAACTTTAACTTAATAGAATTAATGATTCGAAGAGTATGAATTTTTTAAATTGCAAGTGGAAATAGTCACGCTGCCTTTTCCGCATGTGTATGTAGAAAGGAATTTTATTTAAAAATGTATCGGCTTTTTTAACAAACAACTAAAATGAATTTTTTACATTTGTTATTTTTATTTTTGAAGTGTATTCAATCTGCTTAATTTTTAGGGAAAAATCATATACTGGATCGAAAGCGATAAAAGAAATATCTATTTCACTAGCTGGTCCAAAAGGTTAAAGCCTGTACAACCGTTTGTTAAAATTTAAAAAAAAATTTTGGTATCATGTAAACGGCAAGTTTTCATTTTTTATTACTAAGTAATGAAGATATTTTTATAATTGTATATGTGAAATCTATTTCGTAAGTCCAAAGATGGTAAAAATATCGTAAACTTAGAAAAATTACCAACAACTTACAAGAATTTAAAAAATAAAAGTCAATGTGTATCATATTCAAACAATATATTGGAAAATTTATCAAAGTATTAATATTGTTTACTTCTTAAATTAATGTATATAGAATGGAACCGTTTTTATTCGAAATTTCACACCGGTTTTTTGTACCATCTTTGACGCTACGCAGAATCAAGCAAAAATATTATAAAAATATGTTCATT
>NC_046657.1:166760560-166780605 GCF_010883055.1 Belonocnema kinseyi
CCCCTACGCGATGTGACAGACCGACACATTTCTGTTTGGCCCTCCCCTCATCGCCGTTACGTCAAATTTTTTATATTATGTTTGAAAACATAACAGACGTTTCCTAAATAAAAAAGGGGTTTTAAGATCAAGTGTTATCTTTAAATAAATCAAACAACTTTTATAACAAAAAGCCTTTTTAAATATTTTTGTAGTCAAACAAATATTGAAGTTACTTAACCCAAGTTCTATGCAATTCCCCAACTTAAAAATTTTTTCACTACCATTAAAAATAAATGATGATATTAATAATGACATAAAATGAAAATTGCGAATAAATATTTATTTGTTGAAAGTTTTCAAATACTTTATTTCGAGTTAAAATTAAAATCTGAGAATGAAAAACAAGAAAATAATTATTATCAGTTTGTTTTTTTAAATTTATATAATTATAATTATTATAAGATTTTCAAGGAAATTGAAAAAAGATTCTTAAATATATCAGATGCGTCAGAAAAGATTCTAGGATATTTTAAAAAATTTGTTTTATTTTACAAAATATTACAAAACATTAGGTTGAATTCCAGTCCTTTTCAAAGATGCTTAGGAAGGTTTACGAAATTGGTGGGAAATGAAATAATATTTAATACATTTTCTGAAATGTTATCAAATTTCTGAATATTTCTTATCTGTTTGATTCGTTTTAAATTCCGGAAAATATTTTTAACTGACTCAAATTTTTTCAAACTTTGGAAATATCATTCAAAATGTTAAAAAATTGCCTTATAATCTTCTATATTTTCGCAATCATTTAAAGCAAATTTGATCATACTCTTGAAACCTTTCGAGATTCGTTTACAACTACTGAAGTATATTTTTTACACTTTTAAAATTTTTCATTTTTTAAAATCTTCTAAAGTTATTCCAAGGAACCCAACTTTCTTTAACTTTCGTCAAACCTTATAAAATTCATCAAAAATCTTTACAAGTTTTGATTATTTTTTAATCGTTTAAAATTTCTGAACGTCTCTTAAACTTACTCAATTTTGAAAGTACATTATTTAAACCAAAATAAACTTTAAAAGAAATGTGAAACAAAATTGCACAGGAAGGCTTTAGAAGAATTATGTTACTTAATTTTTCTAAAATGATCTAATATGGAAAAATTGCAAGAGTCTAAAAAACATTTTACAAATTTTTTAACAATTTTAAAAAACAATAAAAAATGTTTTGTGATCTCTTTTCAACTTTCTCTTAAAATTCATCGCAAAGCAATAATTTAAAACGTTGCCATGAACTTCCTTCGATTCTCTTGATGGCCTGGACGCTCTACAAAATTCAGTGAAAATTCAATTTACCGAAAAACTTCTAACACCACTGAAAGCGAATCGTCCAGTTGGGCGAAATCGGGTTGGTCCTTGTGTTTATTTTCAGCTTTGAACGAGGATTGTCTTCGCAGCGTGTAACAGAGTCGATTCATCGTCACGCGACGTTTGTCCACTTCTTACTGCCGAGTTTTTCTGTTCCCCTTTCTTACGGCGTAAGCACCGTTGTCTACTTTTTACAGCCAATATTCTATTGCTATTTTTTACAGCCGTGAAATTATAACCATTTTTTAAATGCACTTTTCTATAGTTGCTTCTTTCTAACCAACGAGATATTTCCACTTTTTATTGTCAGCCGCTCAAATAACACTTCTAACTTTCTTTTAATTCTTTGAAATTCCTTTAAATTATAAAAATAATTGAAAATTTCTCGGCATCTTTTAAAACAATTTCAAGTATTTCAAATCCTCAAAAATCTTTTGAAATCCCTTGAAATTTTTTAAAGCTTTAGATTGAAATTTAGAAAAGAGAAAAATTTCAAAACGTTAGATATTGAAATGTTTGTAGATTAGTTAAACTATTCAATAAAAGTTTTACGATATTTTGAAAACATACTTTTGAATTTTGAACGCCAGTAAATTTTATTTTTAAGGATTTGAAAAATTTAAGAGAATTTTAAAAGATTCCAAGGAATTTTCAATTCCTTACAGTAATTTAATATGAGATTTCGAAAGATTTAATATATTTGAAGATATTTTCATAGATAGATTTCATAGATTCATATCAAACAGTTGCAATTATAATGATAAAACATAACATTTCTACCAAAATATATGAATTTTAAACACAAGATTTCTAACAAAAAAGATTTTTTTGTCAAGGAAGAAAACTAATGCTAAGCAAATTATAATTTAATCAGAAACATAATTTTTAATACAAAATAAGAATTTCAAGTAACTATTTATTTTTTAGGTTTGTTTATTTTTATGGTTAAATAAATATAATTTTCTTCAGATACTTAAGAATATTCTAAAATATTTTTTTTAAATTTAGAAATGTCAAATCAACATTTCAGCAGAAAGTTATTTTTAACTAAATATGTAATTTTCAAACAAAAAATATGAGTTTTAAACGAAAACTCTAATAGCTAATATTTCAATTGTGTAAAAAAGACGAATTTTTAACAAAATAATTACATTTTTAAACAAAGAGACGATTTTAAAACTAAAATTATGAATCTTCAACTAAAAAAGGAAATTTTAGAGAACCAACTTAAATGTTCCACAAATAGTTGAATTTTCAACCAGAAAATGTGAATTCTTAACGGAAAATATCATATTTAATTTTAAAACTGAAAAACAAAACACAAAATAGTTGAATCCTCCACGAAAAACATGATTTTTCAAGCAAGACGAATTTTTAACAAAACAGTTAATCTTTAACCAAAAAACACTTTAATTTCATACCCAACAATTGAAATTTTAATTTAAAAAATATGACATTTCTACCAAAAGAGATGTATTGTAAACCCAAAAGTCAAATTATCAACAAAATGATCTTTCTGTCAAGGAAGGAAAAAATTGTTAAGCAAATTATTAATATTATCATAAACAGTTTAATTCATTCGAAAAACACAAAATTTCAACAAAATAGTTAAATCCAAAGCAGGAAAGATTGATCTTCAACCAGTTATATTTTTGAATAAAAAATTTTTAATATTTTCCAAAATAGATGAATTTTCAAGCAAAAAAGTTTAATTTTTGACTGGAAAATATGAATTTTCAACGATAAAGTTAATTTTCACTCAAAAAAAGAAGAATTTTCAAAGAAAAATGTAACAGTTCATTTTTTAAGGAAAAAGGTTTTTTATTTAAAATGAAAAAAAAACAGTTGAAACAGAAGAACTTTCAATTAAAAAAGATAATTTTCTAAGAATTAGAAAATTAAATTTTTCGTGAAAAAATTAATTTTCATCCAAAGAGTTTAATTTTTAACTAGAATTATGGAATATTCAACTGGAATAATATTTACATTTTCAGTTTAACAAAATAATCCTTTTCAAACCAAAAAATATCCAAAGAAAAAAACAGTTTTCAATCAAACAGCTTACTTTTCAAACCAAGAAATGAGTTTTTAGTCAAAACAATTAAAATTAAAGAAAAAAAATCATTTTCAACAAAAAAGTTTAACTTTCAAACAAATAATTTTATTTCCAACCTAAAAGATTCATTTTCAACTCAAATGGCAAATATTTAACAGGAATACTTAAAACTTTAACAAAAAAAAAAGAACTTTTAAAGAAGATTAACTTTCAAAGAAAAACGTAACAGAGTACGTGACTTTCCGATGAAATAGTGGCATTTTTAATTAAAAAAGAACAATTTTTTGCAAATGGTTAAGTTTTTAACTAAAAGAAAAAAATACATTTTCAACTAAAGTGATGATTTATTAGAAGTTTCATTTTCCATTAAAAAAATTACTTTAAAAAAAAACTAACTTTCAGCAAAATAGTTACATTTTCAACCAAAGTGATGAGTTTTCAAATAAAATAGTAAAGATTTAACTACAATAGTTGAATTTCAAACCATAAAGATGAATTTTTACCTGAGATTAGGAATCTTTCAATAGCATAATTGAATTTTTGGCCAAAAAGATTCATTTTCAAACAAAGTTTTAATAATTAAATTTTTACTCAAAAAATGAATGTTCAACCAAAGAGATAAATATTTAACTAAATTGTGGAAGATTCCAGTGGAATAATAAATACATGTTCAGTTAAAAAAATCATTTGAAAAAATTTGAACAAAATAGTTAAATTTGCGGCAAAAAATTCCTTTTAATACAATGAAAAAAGGATCTTTCAATCAAATTGCTGATATTTCAACCAAAGAAATGATCAACCAAGCAATTTTATTCGCAACCTAAGAAATTAATTTTCAACTAGAATAATAAATATTTAACTGCAATACTTGAATTTTTAACCAAAAAGTATAATTTTTAATCAATAAGATAAACTCGCAAAGAAAAACATATATGTTTGAATTTTATACCAATAAGATGAATGTTGAACCATAATGATTAATTTTCTACAAAAAAGGCGAATTTTTCACAAACTACATACATTTTCAAACAACTAGTTTAATTTCTAAATAAATTAAAAATTAAATAATAAATTATTATTGGATTAGAATAAACTGAGATAATCTGAAAAATCTGCGATTGTGGATACAGTAGAAATCACTTTTCTAAATTGACCAAAACTATTAAAATCATGAAAATTTGAATTTTAGTGCTATCAGAAGTAAATTTCCAGTTTTTGAATTAAATTCCCGGTCTTTTCCGGTGAAGTCGCCACCCTGGTTATTCATATTTTTTAAAAAGAAAGTCCTTGACTTCCATTCGTTTTCCATTCTTAATCGCATTCATAGAAAATAACTTGTATACGTACGAAAGATGTTGAGATAAACAAGTTGGCTACAGTTCTTAAATATTTCTTTAATGAACTGATCATCAACACTGTTATTGGCTTGAATATTCAGCCTTTGGAGATTATGCAATTGCAAAACGCATGTAAGTTGACTTGAGCCCCTCATCTTGTAAGTTATTCCCAAATTCTTTAAGTCCTCCAGTCTGCATAGATCTACGTTTTCCTCTTGTATGCTATTCATCAGAACAAAGGTGTGCAAAATTATTGCAACTTTCAAGAACCTGCGAATATCAATTAATAAGATCAAAAAATCTGGTTCCAAATGGATAATAACATAAGTATCCTCACAGTATTCAAAAGATGGGCATTCTCTGAAGTCCAGAAAGTGTTACACTCCTCCAAAAATATTTCCTCGATCGTTTCGAAGGACAAGCCCACTAAAATTTCTCCCGGAAGCTTGCTACCAGAATGAAGATGTAACATCTTTAGATTCTTCATTCTCCTTATGAGATTCGAGATACAATCGCTGCTATAATTTTGTCGCTGCAAATTCAAACTGAAGTGGTTGAAATTTTCAGAATGCTGAATCAGGGCCTGGATAATTTGCGAAGTAATAATATGGCAGACTCTGGAGTAGCCAGAAGTGTGTTTGTATTTCCTCATTTTTTAGCTGGCCGATATTCTTGAGTGGTGAATTTGTATCTGACTCATATAAAGGCAACGCAGGTTGGGACACGACTGGCATATATAATGAATAGAAAGACTTGGTAGGATGTGATAGAATTCCAGTTCGTCGGCTTTTTCATCGCGAATGTTCGTGTTTAAGTCGATTGTTTTTAAATATTTATGGCAGCGTTTCAAGACCTCTTTGAACATTGTTCTGTCGATGCATTTCTTTTTTTCTTTTGGCCAGCCCCAAGTTTCAGGAGAAAAGTCCAGTTTCTCAAACAGGTACCAGGAGTCACGACTTATGTCTCGGAACCTTTGCACACTGAGGAGAATTAAAGTTAGAATGATAATGTTATTTAAATTTTTTAAAGAATTCATTATTATTTTCCGTGAAAGGGTCCGTACTTAATTACGCAAAAGCTCAAGGTGGGGGGTGCAGACATTTTGTTACTTCACTCATGTTCGTACCCGAGGCAAAATCCTAATACTCGACAAGTCTTCTCTGCATGCTCTGTCACGAAAAATAGAGTTCTGCTTGAGGTTGGAGAGAGCTTTTCATAAATTTACGGTCATCGTTTTTCCTAGAAAACACTCGAAAATTGCGAATTCGGAAATATGTAGGCTTCCGCGAGCATTAAAGAGGCTTTAGCGAGCACTTATGAAACATTGAATATTTTTTGAAACCTCGCTACATGCTCGCTTAATACTCTAAAATCATCGGTGCGAACTCGGTTTGACAGAGCACGAATGGAGTTTTAGGATATTGCCTCGGGTAATTTATGCAAATTAGCAAAAACTTTCTCTTGAAGATTAGTATCTTTTTGGTTATAGATTTTATTATTTCGTTAAAAATTTAACAATTTTCTTAAAAAGACATCCTTGTCGGTTGTAAATTCAACTGTTTTCTTAAAAATTTGTTTTTCTGTGTTGAAAATTTAACTCTTTTCATGGAACATAATATTTTGTGTAAAATTTATATTTTGTTCCTGATAAGTTAACTGAAATCCTTTTTGGATGAAAACTATTTTTTCTGTAAATGTGTCCTTTGGATTTAAAAGTTAATATTTTTTGTATATTAGAAATGTTGCATCTTTCTTGGATAAAAATGCAATGTTTTTGTTTTATATTCAACGATTTCCTAGAAAATTTACTTTTTGCGTAAAATTCGTATTTGTGTGTTCAAAAGTCAATTGAAATTTTTTTGTTTGATATTTTAAGCAATTTTAAGATGAAAACATAAACATTGAAAGATTAATTTCTTATTGACTGAAAAGTTCTTCAATTGGAAGTTAAAATATTTTCGTCTTAAGTAGTTTAAACATCCCTGGAAATCTTCGAAATTTGATTTCAAAATCGTGAGTAATCTAGAAGTTGTTCTAAATTTTTTCAAACTTAAGAATTATTTTTGAGATTTTTTCTGAGTTTCGAAATGTCTTTTAAAATAATTTGATTTCTACCAATTTTTTTCTCAAATCCTGAAAAATAAAAAATATTTCCTTAAAATCTTCCAGATTCATTTTTGATAATTTTGGCAATCTTTTTAAATCTTTTCAATAGTTCTCTTGAAATTAATTCTTCTATGAAAAAAGTCAGTCTTAATTTTTCTGGGAATCTAAGAAACTAATTGTTATTTTTTTGAAACCCTTCAAGATACTTAAAAGCTTCTACATTATTTGTTATATATCGACAAAAATTCATATTTTGTTTTAAATTAGGCTGTGATTTAAAATTTTTAAAAAATTGGTTTTAATATAGCTTTAATATTTGGTTTCAATATACTTGTCTATATACTTCAATATACTTATCAAAATTGCACCAGATTTTATCCCTGAAATTTTATATCATTGCCACAAATGTATATCATTATAACTCATAAGTAGCATTGATATTAAACAGACGTAGTTTCATTGTCCCGTTTGAAAAATGCGAATTTTTTACCAAAAATTTGGTTGTTAAATATTTTATTGCAACTTTAATCGTTTTTGCATAAACTGAATTTGCTCATTTCTAATATTTTTGTATTTTTTTAACTTTACACATACGGTCCGCTGAGCAGAGAAGGTATTAGATTTGTGTAAAATTTGACTCCCCCAGTTTTTGTCAAATGTCCACGTTTTGAGACACCCTAAATCCGAAAAACAGGTTTTTACGAATGTCTGTCTGTATGTCTGTCGGTCTGTCTGCGAACACGTGGCTTTTCAAAAAATTAATCGATTATATTTCCCTTTGTTAAACTCATTTAGGGTCCAAAAATAAAGGCCAAGTCAAGTGAAAAGTCTATGCAGAAAAATCGAGTGCGTAGCTCGAAGTAAAAAGCATTATCGAGCGCGAAGCGCGAGAACCAACAGTCGCGCGCCATAGGCGCCCTCCAATTTACGAGCGCAGCGAGCTGCGCGCGATGAGAATGTTCCCGCAAAGCGGGCAGATTTTTTGTTTGTTTTGAAAATGCATTTTTATATTTGAGAATCTTTGAAAAACGGTGAAAATGTTGCATAAAAAAATGAAATTTTGGATTATCAATTATTTTGTATGCTGACAAAATTAGAATTTTTGATTTTTTAGGAAAATTCAAAAAGTTGTTACAATGATCTTGTGGGGCATTTTGAAATCAAACTTTTTCTTCTCATGCCTTTTTTCGTATCATCCGTTATTTGGTTTAGAAGGTTCATTTTCGTGTTTTTTAGAATTTTGTAAATGCTATAACTCTAGACATTTTTAATTTTATAAAAATAGTAATCAGGATAATTTGTTCATATTTTTGAATACTATGAGTAACCATACAAAGAGTTTTTTAATTAAAAAAAGTGGTCACAAAAATATTCAAAATGTACCAACTTTTTGAATTTTTATCCAAAATGGCTGGCCAACGAACTGGACCTTTAGTTTAGGACACTAGATGAGTGTACAAAAGGCCAATCTAATAGATTATTTTTTTCAAAAGTTATCGTGTTCACATACATACACACATACATACATGCATACATACACACATACATACAAAGGCAGAAACATTCGTAAAAACCTGTTTTCGGATTCAGGGGGTCTCAAAACGTGGACATTTGACAAAAAGTGGGAGCGGGGGTCAAATTTTACACAAATCTAATACCTTCTCTGATGAGAGTGTAAAATAGCCCGGATTAAGAAAGCACAAGAGAAAAACAGAGAGGAAAAAGAGAAAAAAGAGAAAAACAAGAGGATGCACGGTATCCTCCACAGAAATGTGAAAGATCAGTCAATGTTTGGTGAGCTAACGTTTGCATTCCTTAAATTGCCCGGATTGAAGTCTGGTACGGAGGGTTTCATTTTTGCATGCCAAGACGGTGTCATTTCCACCTTAACATACCGTCGCCACATTTTGAGCCAAGACATTCCTGATGTTAGCTGTAGGGCGTGCCATGCACACCCCGAGCATTTAGCTCACATAGTATCTAGTTGTCCATTTCACGCGAGGACGACCTACATTCAAAGGCACAATGCGGCACTAAGAGTGCTTTATTACCATCTCTGTCACTCTTACGGTATTAACCTTAATATCGCTCCTCTAAATGCTCTTAGGGAAAACGAGTCAATTGTCGAGAATGGGAAGTGCCCATATACTGGAACTTTGTATTCTCGACAATTGTTTCTGTTGCTCACTCGCGGCCTGACATGGTTCTTCTTTACTTCGAGAAGCGAACCATGTTCCTTATTCAATTTTCGGCACCAGCTGACAAAAACATCATAGACAAGGAGAATGAAAAGAAAGAGAGGTATAGACCTTATAAGGGTGTTGCAACGATTGTACCCGGAATATTCTCTTAAACTAATCGTCCTTATCATCGGCGCTCTTGGAGGTGCTAAGCATTCACTCGCTAATGGCCTAAAAAGCGTCCCTACGTGTCAACAATATGCTAAAACACTTACGGGAGAAATGCAGAAGGCGGTAGTCCTTGGGTCGCTCCGTGTTCTAAGGGTGCACGAGGCTTTGACTGGATCAGCGTATTGATTCCGTTACAGACAGTAACCACCTATCTGACGGTCGTGAGACGTGGTTGTGGCTGAAATTTTCCCGGCGAAATCCTGCGGATGTCCTTATGACCAATTTTTAATTATATATTTGAAGTTAAATGGACCCGTCTGGAAGTAGTGCTACGCCTGGAACTCTTGAGGCCTTGAAGCAAGACGGATGTCACTTAGGGAATGAACAATTTTCTTGTACTGTAGTAGTGACATCGACCATTTTCGGTTCGGTTTTGATTTCTCTAAAATCAAACCGAAGGGCCAGTGACAAAGCCACCGAACGCGTCCTCGGGTTGCGGATAGAGGGTCCTTGTACCAAGGGTTTCTACTGTATGTGGCTACAAAAATAAATAGGCAGTCGCGGACAATTTTCCAGGGGTGGTCCCGAAGAAATTGACCCCCAAGCGGAGATGTGAAAACCGTGTCGAGAGCTGAATGGCACCTGGGTGAGGTGTCTAGAACGGTGACTCTGGGATAGCGGGCGACCTCTCAGAGTACGCAGGCTTATCCTTGCACGCACGACAACACCAAACATAGTTGTAGTAAGGGCGGTTCAAAACAAGAGAACGCTCAGGGCTCCCGAAAATGGGTCGGCCAACAATGCCGACCACTCTAGAGCTGGGTGAGCCAATGAAAATGGATTCAATGCGACGGATCGGCGGAATCTCGGGACCTTTAGGTGGATGATGCGACTAAATAACGACTTGCTAGAGTGCTACGATGCGAGTGTGGCCCCTGAGCGGGGTTACATGGCACAACTGCATGCTCTGTGTTACGAGAAACACCCGGAGCTATCGCAGTTTTCGCAGCAACGCCTGCGAAACCATGCCGAACTACTCCGAAAAACGGGATATGTAAGCGGAACGCCTACTCTACCACAGCTAGAACAAGCCGGCAACAGAGAAAGGAAGGCGACACTAAGACCGACCGCGGGCAAGAATCCAATAGAGGAAGAGCGATGCTTTATGACCCATAGAAACATCAACACCAAGGTTTTTCTAAAGCCTAAGATCTGGCTGAAATGGATGACGAGTTTCGTGGACAATTTTCCAAAGAAACCGACCTTTGGGCTATCAACTATTGTGTGTATAATGCAGCGAGAGCTTTGGCCGATGCGGAACGTAAAACAAAACCAACGGTTGATCATAAGACCAAAAGACGAATGCATCAACTTGCCATAAAGATAGTCTGGGCAAGACAGTACGCGTCCCGCATTCAATGTGTGATTGACTACATCACATCTGGCAGGAACTTTACCGCCAAGGTTCGAAAGTTCGCGCGCGAACTCCGGACCCGTTATCACACACTTAAAAAGTCAAAGCTCCTAACCATCAGGCAGCATATTGTTGAGAGAATACGGATACTATCACCTGATCAAGAATGCCCACCCATCACTACCGAGGAGGTGAAAAGATTATTAAGAGGAATGAAGAATTATTCCGCACCGGGACCAGATTGTATTAAAACCTTCTGGTGGAAGAAGTTTCTTTCAACCCATCAGCATTTGGGCCGTATTTTAACCTCATCTTCAAAGTCGGAAGAGCCGATTCCGGAGTGGTTGGTCGAAGGGCGCACAATACTCCTGCCGAAAATAGGCAACTTAGCTGACCCGAAGAATTACAGGCCAATCACTTGTCTGAACACACTGTATAAGATATTCACAGCTATCCTAAATGATAGAATTGTTCGGGCAATTGAACCTGTGTGGTAAGAAATGTATGAACAACGAGGCTCAAATAAAGGCGTAGCGGGATGTCGAGAGAACCTACCCATCGATAGATGGGTCTGAAAAGATGCAGCATTCTACCAGCGTGAGCTATCGATGGCCCGGATTGATTATCGGAAACCTTTCGGTTCGACCTCCCATAGACTTATCATCTGTCTTTTGGAAAGCTTAAAGGTTCATCCGCAAATCGTTAGGTGCATAGAGAGATGGATGCCGCTTTGAAAAACCAGATTTACTATCTTATCTGGAAGAAATCGTGTGACAACTAACAAGGTCACCTTTTAGAGAGATGTCTCTTAGGGCGACACCATGAGCCCACTCCTCTTTTGCCTTACATTCTTGCCACTATCTCTAGCACTTCGCTATTCCAATGGGTTCTTGTGCAACAAACCTGCAGATCGAAAGTACAAGGTGTCTCGTGTATTTTACATGGACGATCTTAAGATCTATGCTAAAAACAATGAGCAACTACATCTAGCTCCAGGGATTGTCGAACGATATACTAAGAAAATTGGAATGAAATTTGGGTTAGACAAATGCGCCTAGGTTTATTTGAAGCGAAGAAAACTTAATTGCATCCCTGAGGATCTTGACCTCGTTTGATAGAAGCGCTATACGTCACCTTTTCGTTGGAGAGACTTATACATACCTGAGCTTGCCACAGAACCGCATTCAGGATGTGACATCTATAAAGGATACTCTCCGAAGCAGATACAAACGTCTCATCCGGCGAATTTGGTCTTCCGAACTGTCGGTGAGGAACAAAGTATCTGCAACAAACATGCTTGCCGTCCCGGTAGTACTCTATTCATTTGGAGTAGTTCCATGGATGAAGAAAGAGCTCAGATCCCTTGATATCGGGACAAGAAAGCTTATGCACATGAACAAAAGCGTGCATCTTAAGTCTTCTGTTCTGCGACTGTACATCGCACGCCGTCAAGGTGGTCGCGGAATATTGAGTCTTCAATGTCTTCACAACAGGATTATTCTGGGTGCAGTACATAGAGTCGCAAATGGAAGAGACCCTCTTCTTAAAATGGTCAGGAATCACGAAGAAGTCGACAAAGGAGTTTTTCTGTACAAAGCAGCGCAGGAGGCTGCTGAAACACTCGGACTTAACTTCAGAATTAGGGGTGAGCAAAATGCATCAAATCTTATCGATCTTATCGATACTTGAGCAGACGGGAAATGATTATTTCGTAAAGATTTTAACAAAGTCAGATATGTGAAAATGGCCGAATTCTATTGTAGTTTAAAATACTTTCCATTTTTAGGACTTCCCAAGAATAAGGACGTAGACGTAACAGGAGTATGTTCCCTTTGGAGTGCTTGATTAACATGAGCATGTTCTTAAAATGCTCAAGTGAAAATGGCACCTTCTTGAAATACCAAAATGAAACCCTCCGGGCCCGACTTCATTCCGGGTAATTTAAAGAAAGCAAACCTTAACTTACACGACATCGAATGATTCTCCACATTTATGTGGAACATGCCGTGCAAGCTCTTGTCGAGGAGCTGTTGGCGGAAGTTTCTTTTCCTGCGCTTTCTTAATTCGGGCTTTCAGTAGTGAGTGCTTGAGATAGATAAGATTTTATGCATTTTGCTTTTGTTCATGTGCATAACCTTTCGTGTCCCAATATCAACAGATCTGAGCTCACCTTTCGTCCATGGAACCACTTAAAATGAATAGAGTACTACCGGGAAGGAAAGCATGTTCGTTGCAGATACTTTGTTCCTCACCAGCAATTCGGAAGAAAAAATCTGCTGGATCAGACTTTTTTATCTGCTTCGAAGAGCATCCACTTTAGATCTTACGTTCTGAATGCGGCTCTGTGGCACGCCCAGGTATTTTTAGGTCTCTCCAGAGTGAAGGGGTCGTGTAGCGCTTCTGTGGCGAGCTCAGGGTCTCTATTTTCTTTTTACAAGAGACCGATTTTCTTGAATCAAGATAATAATAGAATCAGGACAACTATTTGAATCAAGAATATATTCACTCCAAGCAAACAACTATTGAGTTCATTTATTCCATTATACTTATTTGCATAAAGTTTAATAAAATATTGATTTAAGAATATTATTCTCTCATAATAAGTAACTAAAACTCTAACAAAATGTTTCTTGATCCAAGTAAATCCATATACATATTTTAACTACTATTTTATTTGAAACAATGTTCATGTTAAATAAAATAATTGAGAATGCAAGGAGGAAGCAAACAAATATTTTGCATCCGTCCACCGTGAGGCTCTATCACTTTTAACCTGCAAGTTCTTGCACTAAACATTTATTTAAAGAATTCTTATTTCTTCTGATTTCGAAGTATTTTATATTTGAAAGAAAAATAAAGTATCGAGCACTTTTTTAAATAGGTAATATTTAAACTAGCGATCAATTTTTCTACATATTTTAAATTATTTTTCAGGAATTGTTATTTTTAATTAAAAACTGAGTTAAAAATTATTATAATAGAATTAAATAAATCAAAAACTGTGCGTTTTACAGAGGTTCTTTAAAATCAGAAAATATCTATTTGTCACTGAGGTTATTAAAGCGTTTTTCAACTCAAAAGTTCCTTATTTTTTATATGCTTTAGATAGTTTTTAAGCGGATTAAATTTTTAAAGGAAAAAGTATTGAGTTCTTTGTAAAATAAGTGAAGTTCAATTATTTTTTGCATATTTTTAATTGTTGTTTGAGAAAAGCAATTCTATATTCAAATCTTTGTAAAAACCGTATGAGAAAATAATTCGATACATTGAAAACTGTGCAGTTTATGAAAATTGTTGTGAAGCAGAACATTATTTTTTGTCATTGATGTTATTAAAGCATTTTTGAACTTGCAACTTTTCTTTATTATTTATTACCTTTGGATCGTTTTTAAGCGTTTTAAATATTTAAAAACAACAAGTATTAAGTGAGATGTTTTCCAAAGTGAGATGTTTTTGTTTCGGAGGAGTAAACTTAAACGGGGTTTCAGTGTATTATATACAATAAAAGAGTTGGATTTTAAATATATTAAGAAAAAAAAGCATCGAGCCTTTTTTGAAATAAGTAAAATTCAATTCTAAAATTTTTCTAAACCGAAATGGTATATTAAAGTCTCTCGATAATTTGCAAGTGTCTACAGAAAGATGTTTTCTTAAAAGAAACATTGAGTTCAACAACGTTTAGTTTGAAGATGGTTGAGGCTCACCATACGACTTCGTACGACACTGCCTTGAAATTCATAGCACATATTTTGTCATCGAAATCCAAGTGCTTCGTTAGAGAAGTGGTTAGAGCGCGCGGTTGGGACACACTAGTTCAGGTAGTTTAGCTAGGGGGTGAATCCTCGGGGAGTGCGATTTTTCAAAGCGTCTATAGGCGTACGATTATATGTGTAAGTAACGGTGTGCTCGAATTACGTATTTTATTAATTTAAAAAATAAAGATTATATAACAATGATTTCGAAAACAATTTTTTTCTCGTTAGGAAATAGTGTTCAATTGAGGCACTAGTCTATTGCTCCGATACTACATATTCTTAGATTAAGAAAATATATTTTTGAAGTGTATCAAAAATGATTTTTTGGAAGTAAACTTTGTTCTGCATTTGAATACATCTCTATATGAAGTAACACAATAAAGTTTTAGAATAATAAAATGTAATATCCTATTTAAGAATACATTTTCTCAGATTAAGAAAATGTACGCTTGTTCCAAGCATGGGGTAGTAAGTATTTATTTATTTGGAACACACTTATATTCTATCGTCCCCATTCGTACCTGCGATTGACTTGAATCAAGTAACATTTACTTCATTCAAGAACAATTTTTGTTCAGTTTTTTTCAGTCACATGAGTAACCTTATGCTTTCGACTTTCAGGTTTGCTGCAAAAGTACCATTCGAAATGACAAAGTGCGAGAGATAATGGCAATAATGTGAGGCAAAAGAGGAGTGGGCTCATGCTGTCGCCCTGAAACACACTTCTCTGAAAGGTGGCGCTGTTATTTTTCATACGATGTTTTCCAGATGAGATGGTAAATCTATTTTTGAAAATCGGCATAAATCTCTTTATGCACCTCACCATGTGCGGATGAACCTTTAAGCTTTCCAAAAGACAAATGAAAAGTCTATGAGAGGTAGCGAGATCTATGAGCGAGATTCACAGGGAAGTTAATGGAATGAGAAACTGTTACCGATAACCCGATATTTGCGTTCTTGATCATGGATACCAAGGAATACTTCAGGTTCTACAAAGAATTGGATCAAATGTAATAATGCCACCTCTATTGCAGCCAAATCAAATGTAGTTCAGAACTGAAGAGGCTAATCAAGCAAGATCAGTAACCAAAATAAGATAGATTAATGAGGTTTGAAACGGACATTTAAAAAGTCTATTTAAGTTCTTGGCTAACAGGACTTATACACTACACTCTCCTAATTTAAGTGATTTTCTTCGAATTTGTGGAAGTATAATCAACAAATATTATGGACACATTACGATGCACTTTCGAGACCGACTAAAATACAAATGAAGCTAGTTTAATAACATTCAGATTGTTTTTAGGATTTATAAATGCCAAGGTGGACCTATACTAGGCTATTGCTGTACTTGTAAAGCAGGAGCCAGAAGTTTGGGATATCAGTCATCACAGTACCTATTGTCGTCAAAAAGGTAAATAGGAGAAATTTTTTTCAAAAAAAGGAAATCATTCGCTCGAGAAATCACTTTTGAAAAGTGATCATTCGAACTTGATTAATTGAAAATAATTTCAAAAGTACCTCCCCCAACACAAATTCGGAGCTGCACACTTTCCATTCAGAACTGCACACTTGTGCAGAGCTGCACGTTAGATTATGCTCTGTTCCACTGAGAACTAATTTACTCTGCATTTTTAAACCATAAGAGTTCAATTTTTAACCCAAAAAATTAAGTAGATGAATTTCTATTGAGAAAAATTAATATTCAATTTTCAATAATTTTTAACCAAAAAGAGATGAAATTTTTACCAACAAATGAATTTTCTACCAAGAAAAATTTTTTAGTCAAGAATGAAAAATAATATGAATCAAATTGTTGAATTTTCAACAAAAACGATTAAAAATAAAAAAAGTTAGATTTGACTAAAAACTATATTTTTTCAACATGACTTGATTTTGACAAAAAAAAAATTTATTTTGTACCAAAAAAAAGACGAATTTTCAATAAAAAACATAATTTTTTAACCAAAATGTTGAATTCTTAAACCAAGAAAGTTGAATTTTTAACCCAAAAAGGAGTAGATAAATTCGCATTGAGAATCAATTTTCAATAAAAATAAAAACGAATTTTCTACAAAACAATTTAATTTTATACCAATTTGTTGAATTTTCAAGCCAAAAAGCCTAATTCTCTATAAAACAATTTAATTTTAAAAACCAGAATATAAAATATCAACAAAAAGTTTATTTAAAATTAATCAGTTGACTTTTTTTAACAAAATATTTGAATTTGAAGTTTCAAAAAACTTTTTTACAACAAAAAGGATTTTTAATTTAATTCTTTAACCAAGAAAAACGAACTTTCAACTAAAATTATGAATCTTCAACGAAAATAAATGAAATTTGAAAAAAATATTTCAACTTTCAACCAAGGAGTAGAATTTTCAATGAATCATTTTTTTGGTTCAAAATTCTACTTTTTGGTCACAAATTCTACTATTTAGTTAAAGATTGAACTATTTTGTTGAAAATTAAAGTAGAAAATCAATTTTTTAAATTGAAAATTCATCTTTTTGTTTGAAAATAAATTCTTTTTATTTGAAATGTCTATTACTGTATTTTTGTTTCGGAAATAATCTCTTTTAATTAAAAAAATATATGCTTTTTGTGAAAATTAAACGATTTTTTGAAAAAGTAATTGTTTTTGGACGAAAATTTATACTTTTGCAACAAAGAGTTTTTTTTTAAATTTATCTTTTGGTAAAAAAAAAACTTTTATTTTAGTTGTTGAAAATTCTCCTTTTATTTTTGAATTAATAGTTTTTATTGGAAAGTCTACTATTATATTTTTGGTGTTTGGTTCCAAATTTTATAAACTGTTTTTGGTTAAAATTAATCTCTTGTTAGAATTGTCCGAAATTTGACATCACAGTTTTTCAACGGATCTCCACGTTTCGAGACCCCCTGAATCCGAAAATCAACTTTTTACGATGGCGTCTGTCTGTCCGTCCGTAACCACGATAACTCTCGAAAAAATGATCGGATCAGATCCATTTTTGGCACACTTTTTTTAGGTCCTAAAAGAAAGGACGAGTTCGTTAACTAGCCATTTTTGACAAAACTTTAAGCCACAAAGCGCAAGATATTAAAAAAATTGAAGAGAATAAAAACATTTCTTTTTGAAAACACTACAAGATTATCATTACAAATTTTTAGATTTTCTTGAAAAATCGAAAATTCCTATTTTTATTCCACAAAAAATAATGGAAAATCAAAAATTCCATTTTGTGGTCAAAATATGCAGGATACAAAAAAAGATAAATAGACAATAGAAAATCTGAAAAATAGAAAATCCATTCTTTTGGTGGGAAAATCCTCATTTTTTAGAAAAGTAATATTTTTTAGTTGCAAATTCGTCTTCCTTGCTTCGAAATAAAACTGACTTGTAGTAAAATATTGATCTTTTCAAATTTAAAAATTAAGATTATCTTTGAAAATGCAACTCTTCCCGGTTGAAGTTTAATCTTTTTTGTTTGAAAATTCGATCATTTGTTTAAAGATTCGTCGATTAGGAAAGTGTAATAAAAACTCTATTTGATGTGCAAGATGTAATTTTGTATGAAATTGTACTTTTTCAACTGAAAACAGGTGATCAAAGATGAGAAACCCCAAAACAAAATATGTTCAATATTTAAAAAAATTAATAATAATAAAAAGTATTTCAATTACTGCAGATAATTTTCAACAAAAAAGAAAAAAATTTTGAACCAAAAATTTTAGTTTTTAACGCAAAAAGACTAGTTTTTAACAAAATACATTAATTTTTAATAAAATAGTTAAATTTTCGACTAAAAACAATAAAGTTGCAATCAGAAATAGAATAAATAAATTTTCAATTAAAAAACGCATTTTCAACAAAATGGTTAACTTTTTGACAAAATTAGTTCAATTTTCATCAGAAATATACATTTTCAATCAAGAAAATTAATAATACAAAACACGAAATTTTAACCAAATAGTTAGATTTTCAACCAAAAAAGATCAATTAAAAAAAGTTAAATTTTCAGTTTAAAAAATTATTTAAAAAACGCATTTTCAGCAAAATGGTTAGATTTTTTACAAAAGTAGTTAAACTTTCAATAAAAATATAAATTTTCAAGCAAGAAAATTAATTCGCTACCAAAAGAGATGAATTTTTAACAAAATACATGGATTTTCAACCAACATTTGAATTTACAATTTAAAAAATATAAATGATAAATTAAGAAAATAATAGTTTCAACTTTCAGTTAACGCAAATAATTTTCAACTAAAAAAAAGAATGTTTAAGCAAAAATTAAATTAAATTTCAACTTAAAAGATTAATTCTATGCCGAAAAAGTCAAATTTGTAACAAAATACATTAGATTTCAAGCGAATTGTTAGATTTTCAACTAAAAAAGATTTATTTGCAATAAAAAATGCAATAGTAAAGTTTTTAGTTAACGCAAATAATTTTCAACTAAGAATGAAACAAAGTTCCAAACAAGAAGTTTAATTTTCTAAAAAAAACTAACTTTTAACAAAATACATGAATTTTCAGTTGAACAGTTGGTTTGTAAATAAAAACATAAATTATCAAATAAAAAGTGAATAGTTAAACTTTTATTAAAAGAAAATAATTTTAAACAGAAAAGGATACAAATTTTCAATCATGTAATTGAATTTTTAATTAAAAACGAAAAATTTACAATTAAAAAGACAAGAATTACATTTTTAGCTTAAAAAAAATATTCAAAAAAGCATTTTCATGAAAATGGTTACTTTTTTATAAAAATATTTAATTGTTCATCAAAATATAAATTTTTAAGCTAAAAAAGAATAATTTTCTACCAAAAGAAATGTATTTTGGAGAAAATACGTTAATTTTCAGGCAAACAGTTGAATTTATAAATAAAAAAGCTAAATCAACAACTCAAAAGTGAATATTTACATTTTCAGTTAAAAATCAATTTTCAACAAAAAAACTAATTTTTAACAATATTATGAAATTTTTTATAAGGAGTTTGTAACAAAATGATAAACATAACTAAGATTTTATCAAAAAATACTGAAATTTGTGTAGCTGGAAAATTATAAAAATCTCATGCAAACAGAAAATATATATACAAAAGGGACGAAAATGTATATAAGGTCATTGAAAAATATAATGTTGTATAAAGTGTCGAAGCATCTAATAATAACAGATGTGAGAAAATAATAATATAAATAACCTACAAAAGTTACTCGCCTTAATTATTTGTTGACTTTTATCGCAGAATACAAGTTTTGTTATGAGTAATTCATTTTATTTGTATAAATTCTTCATATTATTAACAAAAAATTGCGAAATTTGTTACAATTACTATGTAAGATCTAATATTCGTGTTTCTAACGACATTTCATTTGACGTTAGTATATAGGCTTGTAAAATTTCATGAAACTTTGGCTCAATGAAAAGTTTCATGAAACTTTCAAGATCTCGTGAAACATTGCAATGTTTCAAAGATGGTTGCGGGAAAATTCAAACCGCATATAATAAGAAGTGAAAATCAATTCACATTTTCTCAAGTAATCGTTGATTAAATAATTAATTAACTAATGCAATACGCTTTGATAATTTCCCCTTAAATTAAATACTAAACATTTATTAACAAAATTGACTTTTAAAGCAAATACAGTTACATGATTAAGAATTTAAAAAACCCAATTTTCCTAT
>NC_046657.1:166780705-166783503 GCF_010883055.1 Belonocnema kinseyi
TATATTTAATAGACTAAGGCATTTTGAAGTATTCAGAGGAACAATTTTTAATATTTTCACCAATTTCACAATTTTACTGCGGAAACACTGAGAAACATTGAGAAACACTAAATAAAATTTTTTAAAAAGTTTAAACTTGCGGCGAAGTGGCATACGACACCAAAGATATTATAAGCCTAGATGCGGCACGTGTATAGTTCGAGGAACTATCTTCACCCGTCGAACAAGTCCTTTAAATAGCCGATACTAAGTCGGTAAATACTAAATACTTAAAAATATAAAATACAAATCTTATATCGAGAATTTTTATTTATTATTTTCAATTAATGAATCAATTATTTGAATAAATTTCGCATCAAGAAAATATGTAGATGCATAAGATTTACTTTTAAATTGAATTAAAATGTAATTGTATTGTAATAAATATTTTTAGCTGACATCTTTTATGGAAAAAATTAGTCATTTTACAATTAAAATTTACTGTCTATGAATAATATTATTTTGTTGTTTTGATAAAAAGCGGTAAAAATTCCACCAAATGAAACTATACGTTTGAAGACATTAAAAGTTTTAATTTATAAACATATTGAGTTGAAATTTGAAATAATTAATTTTTTAAACAAATATGATCGTACAGCGTTCTCGAATGTATAATTATCGATTTGGAGTATTTAGATGTAGAGTTAAATTTTATAGGAATACCGCCTCCCTCACGATTATTAATTGAAGTAAACAATAATTCGCAAATTTCTATGTTTGTATAATTAATTATGAATTAAATAAATTATAATGAAACGATAAAATTATATAATAAATATATTTTGTATATAATATTTTATAGAAATTTATGTATCTTATTATGTATGTAAATTATGTCCTGATTTTTTAAATTGAGAACCCCATCATTTCAAAATTGAACAAATGTATTTTTGGATTTTACTCGAGTGGTTGATCTGAATAAATAAATATTTTGCCTAACATTTCTCAATTTAAACTAAAAGGTCAGAAATTATTGGAAAGTTTCAAACACATTTATCTGTTAATTCTTAGTTTATAATAAAATAATCTGTAAATTAACTATTTATTTTCGCGGGCACATTCTCATCGAGCGCTGAGCCCGTGGCTCGTAAGTTTGAGCGCGCCTGGGGCGCGCGTCTTTTGATTCCCGCGATTCCCGCTCAGATATTTATTCTTTACATTTAGAATGCTTGAATGCAACTTTATCAAAAACATCTCTTTAGATCGCAGTATTTATATGCGTGTTCATATTCTGAATTTATTGCTCAAATAAGTATAGTTAAAGATTAAATTTCTCAAAGCTCTGTAGGCTTTGAGGTACACAATATTATCGTGACACTCACGCTGAGCACTCGTTTTTTGATAGGCAGTTGTAAATTTATATTTTTTGAACCACCTTAAAATAAACTTAAAAAATACAATCCCTTTTTAAGACATTTTTTCTATCTCGCGTTGTTATGCTAATAATAGGATTTTGGTTTTCATATTATTTTTTATACATGTATAAAGCAAAATATCCTATAAGTCTTCATTTGGCGTCATTTGGTTCAAAATTTGAATGTTGTGATGTCAAATTTCGGGCAATTCTAATACTTTCTCCATCATAAATAATAAAAATGTAATAAATTAATACAAATTTGCATCACTTTCTTGGGCGAATAACTTTTTTCTATCAATTTGTTTTTGTAGGTTTTGTTGTTTTTCCACAAATTTATCATTTTTATTTTTAATACCATTTTTATGATCAATACCAAAACTATGTGTCATGTCAAAAAATAATTCATAACAAATTTGGAGCTCTTTTTCGGGTAAATAATTTTTGTTAAATAAATTTTTTTTTCGTAACTTGTATCATTTTTTCACGACGTTTTTTTTATATTTTCAATGTTATTTATCGCGAATAAAACAAAAGGTACGCCTTCTATCAAGAAGTGAATATTAACGAATTTGTAGATCTTTTTTGAGATCACAATTCTTGTTGATTCATCTTCTTTCATATCGTGCATAGTTTGAAAACAAAATGGGATTTTTCATATCTCATTATTTTTTGTGCAATAAAAATTAGAATTTTCAATTTTACAAGAAAATCCAAAAAGTTTGTATGATGATCTTGTAGGGCTTTCAAAAAGCAACATTTTTCTTTACTTTTTTCACATCGTACGTTGTTTGGCTTATAATTTTGATTTTCCATTGATATTAAACATTTTGAAAATGCTATAAATGAGATTTTTTTGTATAAAAAAAAGTCATCAGGATAAATTGTTTGGCCTTTTGAATACTATTAATAGCCGTGCATAAAAATTTTAAGTATAAAAAAATGGTCCCAAAATTTGTATTTTTATCCAAAATGGCTGTTAAGGAACTCGTTCATTCTTTTCGGACTTGTCGGACCTTTCTTTTCTTATCCTTTCTCAATCATAAATGATGTGAATGAGAAAAATTAGAGGCCCTTTAATTTTTGTTATTAATTTCAGTTTTTAAATCATTTGAATTCTTCAAAGTAAAACGCTGTTACTTTTCTCTGTAATATTGATATTTTATCCAATGTAAATAAAATTAAAAATAAAGTTTCTTAAGTACAGTCTCAATATACTTGTTCTCTGTCATTCTTTTAATTGTTGTAATTTCGTTATATGACTCTTGTTGGCTTTTCGTTGTGTATTTTTATGCTAAACAAATTTTAAACTATATATTATAAGGATAATTTCATTAAATATAAAAATCGAAAGTTTAAGGGGTCGTCAGTAAACTGCATTACCAATTGCTTGGGGGGGGGGGGG
>NC_046657.1:166783513-166787424 GCF_010883055.1 Belonocnema kinseyi
AACAGGGGTTGGGGGTCAGTGGAAGAATAGTTACGAACTTAGATAACATATAGTATGTTTCCTTATTATTAACTTTTAAAGAATTGTTCTTTTTTTGTCTGCTTTTATGAAATCCCCTTTTCTCGTTTTTCGCTTAAATCCTTTTTGGTAGAAAGTCGACTATTATATTTGTGGTTCAGAATTCAACTCGTTTGGTTGAAAATTCTAATATTCAGTTCCAAATTTTATTATTCTGTAAAAAATGCAACTATTTTGTTAAAAAGTCATCTTGTTTCGTTAGGAATTCAGAAGCTTGGTTAAAAGTTGAACTAATTTGTGAATAAATTATTCCTTTGGTTTTAGATTCACCTCTTTCGTCGAAAATGTAACTATTCTATTTTTAGAAAATTAATCTTCTCCGGATAAAGTCATTTTTAGGCTGAACTCTTTTGTTAAAAATGTAACTATTTTTGTTGAAAAATCGTTTTTTTTAATAAGAATTAATTTTTTTTAACTAACAACGTAAAAATTTCATTTTTAATTTAAATTGATATGAAAGCTCGTCTTATTTTCGTAGATCATTAATACAATGCTGGAAAATTAATTTCTTTCGTTAAAAATTTGACTATTTTTTTCGCAATTTATCTTAACGACTTGGTTAAAAGTTGAACTTTATAATTAAAGATTCATATTTTTGGACTCCCCTTGATCTTTGGGTTTGACACTTTTGTTGAAAATTTAATTTCTCGATTTAGTTGAAAATTAATCTTTTTCTAACATGTAACAATTTTCTTGACTTTTTGGGTTTTTTGTTTTGTTCGAAATTAATTTTTTACCTGAAAATTTGCAATTTTACATTTTTGTTAGAAATTTATACTTTGTAAGTTTGAAATTTAATTATTTTTTAGGACATTCTTTTGTTTTGTTGAAAATTCATCTTTTTGGTCGAAAATTAATTTTCTTTATTTTTTTATATCGTCTTTTTATTAAAAATGCAATTGTTAAGTTCTAAATTAGTATATTTTGATTAATGATTTAACAATATGGTAGAAAATTAAAGTAGGATTCGTTTGTTAATGAACTTTTCCATGTTTTTTTCATGTTTGTTAAATCTAGTTTTTTTTAAATCATATTTCTGCAAGATTTACCTCTTTGGCTTAGCATTGAACTTTTTTGTTGACAATTTGGTTTTTTATGCTAAAAATTACTTTTCTTGAAAATTTCAACATGTCTATTCTTATAATGAGAAATGGATCCTTTATAAGTTGAAAATTCAAATATTTGGTTGAAAATTCATGGAATTTATTAAAAATTCGTCTTTTTTGCTGTAAGGCATAGCGTATATATATATAGAAAAAATTTTTGATTTTATTTATTTCTTCAAGTGAATTTTTTTAAAGTTTGCAATAACAAAGAAAAACTATCCAATTAGGGGTTTAAAGTGTTTAAAATCGTAATTTCTTTTTTTCATAAATAGTTTTGAAATAATTTTCACATTGTACACATCATCAATATAATATACCTAAAACCAGTTGATGTGCACAATGTGGATAGTTTTTCTTTGTTATTGCAAACTTAAAAAAAATGCACTTGAAGAAATAAATAAAATCAAAAATTTTTTCAATCCTTGGTGGGAATTGTTTTACAAATACGAAAAAGTATAACTATTTTTACAGGAAAACACCAATGAATATAATAATTTTTTTAAATACTTAGAAATCCAGGTGGCCATTTTAATCAAGGAAACGAATTTCCGGGCATTTCCCGGCTCGCAAAAAATTATTGAATTATTTTAATTCTTTGGAATTCTTTCCTTCTTCATTTTTTTTGTAATAGCCTTAGTTGCTGAGATGCACCCCTAAACGCCTTATATTTCTTTAGAATTTTTTTGGATTCTTCGATTCTTTGAATCATTTTTATAAACTTTTTGGATTTCTTTCAAGTTGTGAATTCTGATGCGCAATTGCAAGTGGTTAACTGCTCTCAAACTTCTAAAATTAAATTTTAATGTGCAAGGCATAGTCTAGTTACTGGTTGTTGTAATTAAACAAATTAGAAGGAAAAAGATTATACGTTTCAAATAATCAAGAGACAAAAACAAATAAGAATAAAATTGTAATATAATTTTGATAAATAATTAAATGAGTAGTGAAAACCTTAAATTTTTCCTCGGAATTAAATGTAAATTTTCAATTCGACATTACAGAGAAGTGTAAATATTACTTCAGTTATACCTTAATTATGCGAAAAAATAATAAAATATTTTAGGATTTAAAAATACATGTAGGATAAATTTATACAGTGAAGTATTCGAACCTTCAATATATATTTTTGTAAAAATTATATTTTCTTAAATAATGTTTGAAATTTCGCTACAATTCTAAAATATGACAAGAATTTTTTGAAACTTATTTACATAGTATTTGGAAAATTTCTCTTTTAAAAGAAACGAGACGAGGAATTAATTTAACTTTTTCATTTAACTAAATTCTGCATAATTTTAAATTTATTTACTTTTTAAATTTATATACTAACTCGAAAATGTCCCCTTTTAAAAAAACCGTATAAGAAATTAATTAATTTTAACATAATATTAAATATAATAATTTTAGAACCGCAATATTTTTAATATTTTCGGCGTGTATGGACAGCCCCGAGTCAGCTATAGATATGGCTGGCGAAGGCAAGCGCGAGAATCGAGAAACAGAAAATCACCTGCACTTTCGGTTTGGCTTTCGCCTTGGCCCCACCCCTCCCGAAGACGTTGGCAAAGGACGCGGTTGCCATAGAAACATCGAAAAGTTGAAGAGGGCAGCACCTCGAGGCATGCAAAAATGTAGTTAGATATATATATATACATCGATATATATATATCGTTCTCCCACTCCGACCTCCCGTGCCACATCTATGCTTATAATATCTTTGACGACACGAGTAACAAGTACCTAACCTGATCTGCTTTCCGCGCATGCGCATATGGAAGTTGTCTCCTTTATCCCCAATGTTTCATGAAACGATGAAACTTTGACTGTGAAACATTTGAAAGTTTCAAGTGTAAGTTTGAATGTTACAATGAAACGTTCCATTGCTCATAACCCTACGTTAGTAACGCCACATTATTGACTTTAAGGTTAGGGGTTAGGATTGCCCCAAACACTATTTTCAGAAATGACGGCGTGTAGAATGTGAAGCATGTGTCCAAGGGTTTCATGGATAACAAATGTAGAAAAATTTGTTTGCCCCGTCTTGCACACCCCCAGAAGAAACATACTGCGTGTTGTTGACATAAATTGTTCTAACGAAGTCTACATATTAATTGCAATTAGCATTATCAAAAGGTGTATTTTTTTAATTTAAAGAAAAGTAAATATTTGTTTCTTCAAAGATATTAGGTCCTAGCAACGATAATATCTTTGCTCAGGCTTCCCTGCCGAAAGAAATGTCTGAGTTTTCTTTAGCGAAATTGCTTGGTCCATTTGAGTCTATAAACAAGGTCGATTTGAAACAAAATAGTCTCGAAGATAGTTTGAGAGATTTGGGTCCTTTTCAAGATCTTTTTAGTGGTCGTTTTAAGAGTGGTGCAACGGTAATATAATTTTCCTTTTGTACTCGTCACGTACCGGGCGGTCATAGTTATTTACAGTAGTTGGTCGTGGCTAATCCGCTCTCCTTTTCTTAATTTCTCTACAAATCATTAACACTTTTTTTTTAATTCATGAATTTTCTTATTAGACTTATTTATAATTATAACTTATATACTGATATACAATTTTCTAGTTGAATTTTAAAATGTTGTCTTTTTTGGCGCATCTCATTCCATTTACGAGAAACATTCTACCAGGTGTATACATATGAAACCGGTATTGCCATTTAGCGGCCAGTAGGCACACTTGTAGGCACTGTCGGAACTTACCATTTGTGCTAATTGGCGT
>NC_046657.1:166787524-166793248 GCF_010883055.1 Belonocnema kinseyi
CGCATACTTTGAATAAAATATTTGTTATCATTCTCTTGAAATAAATGTGTTTTTTTCTTGAAAAAATACCGGTTTCATATGTATACACCTGGTATTAATTCCAATGTTAAGCATTAAAAAAAAGTTAGATATCCGAAGTCATCAAAACCCATAGATTCCGAATTATTATGTTTTAGGCTGTTAACTATGAAATTTAAAAAAAAAATCTACTTCTAAATTTTAATCCTAAAGCTTAAAAAAGAACCCTTGAGTGTCGGCTACTCTATTTCGATAGCCTCTCTGCTTGTTATTTATGACCGTATTCTTATTTCGATTTCGGAAAGGATATTTTCAAGCCTTCAGACCATTTAAACGAGCTTCCTGAACCTTTAAAAACATCTACCTGGGTGCCTGCGGAGAATTTCTCTGAGCTTCTTTGACCTAAAGAATTTTTAGTATATACTCAAAGATTCTTTTCGGTAGGGTTATTAGATTTCAGATGGTTGGTATTTTACCCCAAGTAAAACTGTTCGAACGCGAAGCAAGTAATTTTTGACAGCTACAATCTGCGAGGTAAATCAAAAAAATTTGTGTTTTTATCTGTCCAGTATTTGACCTTGAAATTCGTGTATACCTAATTATTATCCATAGCTGGTTAAATTTAATGCCAGATTAAGCAAATCTGCAAATGCCTCAAGTTTGAAGTGTAGTAGTTCCCCAAGATTTTTTATATCTATTTGGGCCGTTGGGCTCAAATTTTCATTTTTTTAATAGTGTTTTCGACAAATTAAACCGAATTATTAAGACTTAAGAAAAAATGGTTAAATATTTAATTACAGGTCTTTCAAAAAGCTAAAATTCTTTTCTCAAAATGTTTTCACCTTGATAAATCTTATTTTTATTACCAATATTTGAAAAAACAATCTTCAAAAGTTCTTTTTATTTTAAATACTCAATTTTTCATGAATCTTGTGATCCGTTTGAATAATAAGAAAAACTTTTAAATAGATACTTGAGAGGTTGTTAACATTTATTTTTTGAACTCAGGAAATTTTTTTGCGTGCGTTTTGTTACTCATTTTTTTAAATTGCAAGATAAAATGCAATAACAATGATTCATTTTCCAAAGTAACTGTATATTACTGTATTCAACTATGGTGTTAAAAATAGTTTGTTTTTTTTATTTCATTTTTTAACTTAAAATTTCACCATACTATTTCTGGTGTGAAATCGACCATGCTTATTTTAAAATTGAAGTATCTGGTTGAAATTGCATGTATTTTCTTGGAAATTTACCATTTTGTTTGTAATATTTTCTTTCACTTCACAGAAAATCGTTTGTTCGTTAAGAAATCAACACATGTTGATAAATCTTTTTAAAAATGTAATTAAATTGTTTTGGATCATTAAAATTAGATCGATTTATGTTTTGAACCATCAACTACTATATTTTACACATTTTCATCAGATAAGGTATTAGATTTGTGTAAAATTGGCCCCCCCCCCCCCCCGTTTTTGTCAAATATCCAAGTTTTGAAACCCCCTGAATCTGAAAAACTGGTTTTTACGAATGTGTCTGCCTGTATGTTGTTATGTATGTGTTTATGTATGCCTCTATGTAAGCAAGATAACTTTTGAAAAAAATTAATCTATTAGATAGGCTTTTGGTACACTCTTTTAGTGTCCTAAGCTAAATGCCAAGTTCGTTAGTCAGACATTATGGATAAAAATACTAAAAGTGAGGCCATTTTGAACATTTTTGAGTACACATTTTTTCATGATTCAAAAATTCTATGTACTCTCTAAATCTGAATCAGTTAAATGTCACTCATTCAAATAGATAGAAATGGGTCACTAACAATCAGTGAAAGGTTACTTATTGATTCAGTGATTTAACCACTTTTTAGGGTTGGCAGCACTGCACCATGTCAATTTAACAATCATAATAAAATAATATTTTAGTGCATTCAATCAAAGAATCACACTGTATGAAAAATTTGTGTAAAATTTCCCATACATGTATTGGAAGTAATTAACCCATACAAGTATGGAAATTTTCCTATACTAAGGTATGGAAAAATTTCCATACACGGATCGGAATTCTCCCATACAAGGAAATTTTCCCATACTGAGGTATGGGAAAATATCCAAACACAGATCGGAATTTTCCCATACAAGTAAGGAAATTTTCCCATACCTCAGTATGGGAAAATTTCCTAACTCGGATCGGGATTTTCCCATACAAGTACGGAAATTTTCCCATACTGAGATATGGGAAAATTTTCATACATGGATCGGAGTTTACCCATACAAAACGGAAATTTTCCTATACCTCAGTATGGGAAAACTTCCATACATGGATCGGAATTTTCCCATACAAAGATGGAAATTTTCCCAAACTGAGGTATGGGAAAATTTCTTCCCACAACCTTAATTTTTAAAACGGGTAAATAAAAATCAGAATTTCAATATTAAAATCAAATATAATTAAAATAAAACAATATATACAGTGGAAGCTTCTATAAAAATATACAAATTAACAGAAAATTAATGATCAGAAATAAAGTTAGCTTCCATCCCTATGAGGTCCATCAATTTCTGGACTTGAGGATTTACTGTGTGGAGGTTCCTCTTATTCCTCCCTCTCTTGTGGCCCCCCTTAGGGCTGATTTTTTGGAATACCCTGCAAAAATTAAAAAAATAATTATTACACATGCAAATTATACAATATAAAATAATGGATTAAATATATTTTGACCTACTTCAGACAAATAAAAGGAACTCGTTTATGTTCGAGATAATTTATTAACATTACTCGACGTTTTGAGAGTCCATATGCTCTCATAATCAAGACATTCAGTCAAAAAGATTTTTCGATTCGCGTATATTAAACACTGACACAAATTTTGGACATTCTGTATCACTTTCTAAATCCTGAACACGAGATCTCAAACTGACAAATCAACAAATATGTATCTGCACACACGTGATTTATTATTATTTTTGTATCGCTTTCAGCGATTTCTAGCGGAGAAAAAAAGAAACTTTGAAGGTCGATAAAGCAAGATCATGTGACTAAGTTCGCTCATGAATTGTAATATCCTATTTTATCAAATTATAAATAAACTTTCTTTGAAATTATAAGAATATTGACATATAAAAACGTTCTTTAGTGCTTTTTATTTAATCTGTAACATTTTAAACACAATATCTAACTCCATGTGGACACAGTTAGCAAAAAAAATTACAATAATTTTGCATATTTACCTTCTCTTCGTTAATTTTTCTCAAATTATTACTTAAACTAAATATACAAACGCAATTTATCGTGTCATTTCCTAAATTTCAAACTTTGAGGGCGATATAACATTGCTTTTAGACATGGTCATCACAAATAATAAGTCAAAAAATCTCAGAAACTGATTTATTTCTATTTCCATAGCGGCCGCTGCATTGGTCCCTATTCCTCAAAAGTTTTCATATTTTGAGATAATTTAATTCCTTCTAATAAGTTCACAAAATATGTGTAATAAATTCTTTTAATTCCTTTACGTGGAATATAAGCTTTAAAAATTTAATTTTAATTAATTCAAGTTCGCCTCTCTAGAGTTCAAATTATTTTAATTCACACATTTAAATAGATTCCTTTAATGCGTTTTTTTAACACGTTCAAATAAATTATTAAAATATAAATAAATGTGAATGTAAATATTTCTCGAATGCATAAGTTATAAAAAGTTTTAATAATTTAAATCAGGTTAAAAAAATAATTTGTCTAAATCGATTGAGACGAATAGTTTTTAAGCTTTTTCTGTTTCCTTCGGGGGATTTTTAGACAAAGGGAAAATGGTGTATTCATAGGAATAAAAATTCTTAATTTTTCTGCATTCAACGCTTATTGCCGGGCTTAAGCTCGAGCCTAATGCAACTAATCTGAATGTCGATTAATGTTAATAAAGGATCTCCAACATAAATAGGTACTTTAATTTTTCTGAAGTAAGTCAGAAACCACCTAATTTATTATTTTTTATAACATTTATATCTCAAATAATTAACATTTTTCAACATTTAAAAAATCTTTTAAAAAACTAATTTTACAAATAAAAATGGCTGAGTTTGAATTAACTCACCGTTGGATAAACTCTAAAGTTCGACTGCTTTTCTCACCGTATTTATATCCATATGTATAAAATGCTAGGAAACAGCACAAAACCCCCTCCAGTATGTTTCTGGGTTCCGTGATTATATCGCCTTCCAAAAAACACCTGGCACGTGGCGTTGTCATCGAAGAAAGATTGACCTGCAATAAGATAAAATAATAAGTATCTAATCAAAAGCATTAAAATAAAAAATAATCAAGTTGACCTCATTACATAAACTCAAGTGCAAAATTCTAACTTTTAATTAGGAGAACGGGTCTCTTTCTGTTCCCCGCGACCAATACTTCCTCCATTGGCGATATATCCTGTAAAAAAAATACCATGAGTTCTGTAAGTTACCCTTAGAAAGAATATGTAAAATAAATTAAGGTTGTTTTTATTAGGTATTTACCGGAACAAGACGGAGTATTTCCTTGTCATCCTCAAGGAAGTAGAGAGGAATCAGCTGAAATAACGCTATTAATTTTGGCGTTTCCTTCCTTAGATTTCTTGAAGCGTTCTCTGCGGCGACGATTATCACTTTCATGCTCTCTATGCTATCTTTCCTCTTATCCGAAACTTGGCTCTTTTTTCTTTCTTCGAACTGCATTATGAAAAAGAGGAGCTGACCTTTAGAAGAAATTTTCTCATCCCACACTTCTTTCGTGTCTCTTCCAAACAAAACAGAGGCGTGGGAAAAAAAATATTTCACTTCTTCTAGATGCGGCCACATAATCAGAATATCCTTGATTGGACCCTTCCTGTCAATGATGTCCTCTCGCTGAGTCGAATAAGTAGCTTCCATAAGCTCCGCTACCTCAGCATCACTAATCCTCCTACCATCAACCATGTAACAATCATTTGTCGCGTTTTACCAATTTAAAATCCATAGCTTTAACAATTAAACTATTCTGTTGAAAATTCTTTTTATTTGGTTCAAAACGAATTTTTCAAAAATTAGTTGAAATATATTGAAATAGATCAACGCATTGCGTCGAAATGTGGATGACTAAGGGAAAGAGCCATTTTGAACTCTTGCAAAGCTTGCTCAATGTGAAAGCAATAAGGTAACTGTTTAATAATCGGATCCAAAGCAAATCACTATATTTATACCAAAATTTGAGCAAATGTTAAAAAAAATAGTTTCTGTAGTCGCCCGCGATGATTCTAGAAATGAAGAAAATCTCTAAATGCTCAGGCTAGCATCTTTTTTGTGCCAAAATACAGTTTATGATGACTGGGACGCCAGAAAAGCCTGATTGTCCCAGTAATCGCCAGTAATTTTCTTTCAATAATTGTTTTTTAACAATAACTTTTTATTTGTATGAAATACAAATAGGAAAATCCGATAAATATATATTTCACGGTAGTGTACGCGATTTTGCATCCGTCAATACAACATAACCTCCGAAACGTGTGATTCTTTGGCAAAAAATTTCGCAATAGTCACGATTACTAAGCAATTTACCTTACATTAAAGAAGAAAACATTAAGAAAATGGTTTAAACCTTTACGGAGCACATGTGTACAGAAATATTACACAAATATTACGTTGGGGTTCATCAATGCTTGGAGATTTTCATATACATACCAGATGTATACACACA
>NC_046657.1:166793348-166797173 GCF_010883055.1 Belonocnema kinseyi
CACTTCAAATGTCACTTCTTTCTTTCAAAAACTCACAACACCAAAAGTTTCGGAAAATCTTTGAGCATATACTGCACTACTTGATTGACACTATGACTCCATTAGCCCTACTCTCTTCGTTCTGCTTCAATCACTATGGTTACAGCACATGCGCGCTTCACTCGGGTGCGCCTGCTACAGCTGCGCATCAAAGTACCATACTTGTATGGAAGTTTTACCATACAGATGTATGGAAATCTCGAAGGATGTTGGAAATTTTCAAGCAACCACCGGAAAATTTCCATTCGGGTATGGGATATTCAAAAGTATGGAAAAATTTCCATACTTTCGTATGGGAAATTTACGATTATTTCTTACAGTGCATGGTAAAAACTTAAAACCCATAAATATGATCAAATATTAAAAAAAGTGAAAAGTTCCGATGCTTTTAAATGACAAATAACCTCACATATTACTTTAAATTCGAGATTGGACTGTCATGTACAAACCCTTTAAGCAAGTACTTTCTATACGAGTTAGAGTATATTTATCCCACAGTTAATTCAGCAGACTTTATAGTTTTTGTTAAATGTCCACGTTTTGAGACCCCCTAATTCCGAAAAATAGGTTTTTACGAACGTGTCTGTCTATCAACCTGTCTGTATGTATTTAGGCCTGCCTGTCTGTCAGCACGATAACTTTTGAAAAAATAGTTCTATTAGATTGGCCTCTGGTACACTCTTTTTGTGTCCTAAACTAAGGGTCAAGTTCGTTAGCCAGCCATTTTGGATACAAATTCAAGAAGTGAGCGTCTTTTAAATATTTTTGGGACCATTTTTTCAAAATTTAAGAATTCTCTGTATGGTTTTTGAAAGTATTGAAAAATTCGAACAGTTTATGCAATGACTTATTTCATCAAATTAAAAATGATTAGAGATATACCATTTACAAAATTTCAAAAAACAAACGAAAATGAACCTTTTAAGTCAATTAAAGGACGATATAAAAAAATGGCAAGAGAAGAAAAAGTTTCATTTCTAAATTCCCGAGAAGATTATCATAACAACTTTTGATTTTTTTTTGAGAAATCAAAAATATAGCGCATAGAGCGCTATGAGAATGTGCCCGCGAAACAGACAGATTTTTAAAAATGGATTCCTGTTTAGAATCAGCATCCATCTGTACGCTCGTCGGAAGTGCTTCTAAGGAATGAAGAATTTCTGAAGACTGCGGAAGGCTTCCGAAAAAGGAAGGAAGAGCTTGAAGAGGAAGACTTCCTAACGAAGCTGAACCCGCCAAAAAAATAAAAATACAGCCAATTGATGAGGCATGTGCTTGCTCAGCTGTTGAGTTGCTGCAAGAAGCTAATGAAAAGCTGAGAGTCGAAGCAGAAGACAAAAGCAATTTGCTAAAGATGAATATTTTAATCCAAAAAAACTGTTTGGAGGAAACTGAGGAGTTAAAACGTAAGTATATTCAGTTATCGAATACCACGGGCTGATAAATATTGTAGGGGAAAAATTATATATCGCGTTGGACTTATAAATTTTACATTTTTTTATGTGCAGGTGGAATAAAGGACCTCCAGGCGAAGCTGGAAGCCTTTGCTGACGCAGGCGTAATTGGCGGCTACAATGAAGACGAAGTTTCCGAAATAAGATTTTATGCTTCCATTATGCTCCTAACATTTCATCCGCGGAAAATTGCTTTAAATTTTTAATTACTTTAAATTTGAACAAAAATAACAGGTCTTGTAGTTTATGCTCTCTAATAACAAACATTCTTTTATAGAGACATGTTGGGTACGGTGAGTACGTATCAACAACTGCATTCAATAAAATAATGACGTACAGCCTGAAATATATCGCAAAGTCTATGAAGCACATGGCGGCGGCGAAATGCGGCCGAGAATATTTGAAGGCTCATTCCGTGTGCAGGATGAAATTGAATCGTTCTAGAGACAGTGCTGAACCAGCCAGGCCTGCGATCGACCCCAATAAAATGGCGGAACTGCAAGGTATCTTCTGCCTTTGATTTTTTTTATCTTCATTCCTTTCTGCCTCCTACTAATCTTTTTTATTTTTCAGCTTTTATGAACTTCTGGTGCGGAAAGAAAGGAATCCCGGAGCCTAAAAAATCCTCGGTTGTATTTGGCGTTAAATATCACCTCGCCAAATACATCCACGACATCCGAAGCACGGACGATAGGTCGAAAAGAAGGCTGAAATGAAAAAAATCCGAAAATCATATAATTTTGTTGGTGTCAGTCTGTCTATCTGTATGTATGTATGTATGTATGTATGTATGTATGTATGTATGCATGTATGTATGTATGTATGTATATATGTATGTATGTATGTATGTATGTATGTATGTATGTATGTATGGTTACCTGAATGTTGTAGCTACGCAAACTTTTGAAGCATTTGTCCCATCGAGTCCGAATTTGATACACTTCTGAAGGTCCCCAAAATGAAGGTTAAGTTCGTTAAGCAGATATTTCGAACGAAAATTTAAAAATTGAAAGGATTTTCAAAATTAAAATTTTTTTTAAATTTTATAAATTTTTGTCAAATTTTCTTATAGATAAGTAAAAGACTTGCAAATTATCCCAATAAAATATTTAATTTTCATGAAAATTAGAAAAGTTATATACTGTTCAAAAATTTGAAAATTAAAAAAAAAATAGAATAATTTATTTTTCTCATAGATCCAAAAATTTCATTCAAAATTTTCCCATGTTCTGTATTTATATGAAGAGGAAACATGTGCGTAACATCGAATGCAATAAAAAGTTACACTTTTAAATGCGTAGCCCATCCATAAGTTATTATTAAGTAATACTAAGTTCTTCATCATTTGTTTATATGTTTTTTCATAACTTTATACAACTTTTATTGTATTTTCGTTTTTTCTTGATGTATAGTATTAATTAGAGCGGACGTTCCGAGGCGGCGAAGACGCTGCCACAGGGCCCAGCTAGTATGAAATGAAATTTGTAGATTTGTACTAGTTTTTATTCGACCTTGAATGTTTAGTCTAGTTTTAATTATGCTAAGTTGGTGACTTCTTATTTGGAATTGTGCTTTGAAGCCGTTGAATTGATTGTTTCACAGCTTTCATGTTTGAAAGTATTTTTTGAAGTAAACGTGGGAAACAATTTTTTTGTAACACTTAATAAGAAAAAAATCAGAATGTTTCAACATTACCAACATTTTCATCGTAAACGGCTAAAAATGAAGATGAACAACTGTAACGTCAAAACTTTTAATTATAAATTTGTATTGCACAAATATGCTTCTGAATTTAAAAAAATGAACTTGTTAATAAAAATCTCATTTGTTTATAAACAATTCGAGATTTTGTCTACTCATAAAGAAATTCTCATCTCACGTTGTACTACATGACTTTACAAAAGAAACGCTGATACAAACATTTTTTCGAGCGTGTCTCTCCAAAAAGTAATGTTGAACAAGGTGAGATGAAAGATCTAATATGAGTAGAAAAAGCATATTTCTATAATAGACATTTATAAATAAAAAATTGTTTTTACCAGCTGTTCAGTTAATCATTTCATAGCTTTTATGTTAGAAGATATTGTTGAGTATGTGTATTTTGAATGTATGCGTGGTCTGTTCTGTCTCTAAGAAAATCTGTCGGTTAGACCTGTCCTCCCACTCAACGTTTTTCCACAGCATCTGTTTTTCTGTAGCTTTTCAACCCTTAGCCTGCTGCATCCGGCTTTAGCATAGTCAGTAGAACGCGTGCCTTCTGCCAAGTAACTGCTTTGTTCTGATATTGACTCATTTTTGTGTACCTCATTTATATTCTATTTTGTGTGTTCAA
>NC_046657.1:166797273-166805771 GCF_010883055.1 Belonocnema kinseyi
GACAATAAGAAAATCAATAGGTTATGGGCCCAGTAATTATGCAATTAGTAATTAATGAATAGTTGCAAAACAGCTGTGTATAAGTGAAGTGCAAACGTATAAGTGAAGTGCAAGACTGATAGTTTTTTTTTATTGAACTGAACTCTTGATTGCAATCAAGACACGATGACTGAAAAAGAAGTAATGGATCTTACAAAACTTGACGGCAAAAATTACGCCATGTGGAAATTTGGTGTTGTGATTGCTTTGAAAGCAAAAGATTTATATGGTTTTGTGAGTGGTACTGAAAAGAAGCTTGATGCTTAAAAAACTGCTGAGTTAAAAGACTGGGAGAAGAAATCGCAAGCTTCTATGATTCTTCTCTGCTCAGTTGATAGAGCTTTGCACGGCAACTTAATTAATTGCTCGACTCCCGAGGAAATGTGGAAAAAGATTGGAGATTTGTACGGTGATACGAGTGTGGATGCAAAAGAAAGTGCATGGGAGCAATTTTACTCTTTCCGTTTCGAAGAGACTGAGATTATAGCGGTTCAAGTGGAAAAATTTGAGAGCATCTGTAAGAAGTTGAAAAATGCAGATGAAGAACCGACAGATGCAGCATCAACATCGAAGCTGCTGAAAGGATTGCCTAAAAAATTCTCTTTGTTCCGCATGGCATGGGAATGTACTCCAGCAGCAGAGAAAACTAAAGATAAGTTAATTGCTCGACTTATAAAAGGAGATAAGCGTATTTGGGACGACGAAGTAACGTCACTTGCATTACATTTGCAGAAAACTACGTTGAAAAATTCTTCAAAGAAAAATAACAAGAAAAATATTGAAGAACTTAAGAAACACACAAGATGTGGAATTTGCAAGCAAAAGGGACATTAGTGGCGCGAGTGTCTGCAAAAATCAAATGATAAAAAAGGTGACATTGAAAAATGTAACAATGATGAAAAGCCCGCGGAAAAGACAGCAACAGTGTTTATCTGTGACATTGTTGACACGTACTTGTGCACCAGTGACAGTGATCGTGACGTGTGGATTGCCGACACAGGTGCTAGCATGCACATGACCTTCAAAAAGGAATACTTTTCTGCATGTAATTCAAAAACGAGAGATGAGAGATGTTTTGTACGTACCGGAATTGCGTCGTAGCTTATTCTCTGTAGGGACAGTGAACAGACGCGGCTTTTCATGTCATGCCTTTGAGGACAGATGTGAAATTCGAGACCTTGGAGGCAAGCTCTCTGCCCTTGGAGTACCGCACGGGATGCTTTTCCGAATGCTGTTCAAAGTCAAGCCGGAAAGTCTTGGACCTCATGATTGTAACGTTGCTCAGCTATTCGGCCCGCAGCGAAATTTTAAACTCTGGCATGAACGCATGGGACATTTGAATATGAGTGCAGTTAAGCGCACGTGCGAACGATTGGGCCTCGGAGAAATGAAACTTGACGAAAAACAGGATTTTTTCTGTGAAGGGTGCGCTGCGGGAAAGGATACTCGTAAATCACAATCCGAGTGCTGAAAAGGCGACTATTTATGGTTGTGGTGAGAAAATACACTCAGACGTATGCGGTCCGATAAATGTCACGTCACCGAGTGGCTCTCGATATTTTTTGCTGTTCAAGGAGGAAGCCACTGCTTTCAGGAAAGTGTTCTTCCTTCGTAAAAAATCTGAAGTTCCAGAGAAATTTGAAGAATTCGAAGCATTGATTTCTACACAGCTGGGAACAAAAATAAAAGTGCTACGCTCTGATAATGGAACTGAATATACCTGCAAACTACTAAATAATTTTCTGAAAGAGAAAGGTATTATCCATGAATACTCAGCCCCCTATGTGCACGAGCAAAATGGACGCGCCGAAAGAGAGATTCGCACACTAGTAGAGTGCGCACGCTCGATGCTACATGCTAGAAGTGTTGATCAAAAGCTTTGGGCTGAAGCAATAAATACCGCATGCAATATTTTGAATCGGACTGCTTTACAACCAAACGAGTGCTTGACTCCATTTGAGAAGATGTTTAATCGAAGACCTACAATCAAACATTTGAAAGTTTTTGAAGCACGTGCTTACCTGACTGTGCCAAAAGAAAATCGAGGAAAATTCGATAAAAAATGTAGAGAATAGATTATGGTAGGATACGACGGAGAGTCTACAAATTCCAGACTCTGGGACGATGAAAATAAGAAAATTTTCATTAACAGTGAAGTAACTTTTGACGAAAGCGTGAATTTAGCAGCAAAGGTGAAAGAAAAGTCTAATAGCTACTCGCCCTTTAACTTTTTATTCAATGAAAAAGACAGACCAGTAAATATGGAGCCACGAGATGAGCAGCAGGTCAATGCAGATGGTGAAGCCCCTCAGCCGATAGGACCCCTGCCGGAAAATGACCTACAGAGAGAGCCAGCAAACGGGATAAATGACCGAGCAGCAGAGGAGAACCCGGCCGATCACATCGTTGAAGAAAATGAAGCCCAAGGACGACAGCTGCGCGACCGGAGAACAGTGCGACCGCCCATCCGGTACAGTGTCCCGTTGTCATTCCATGTTAACGTCGCACCGACTACTTACGATCAAGCAACGTCCAGCGAAAATGCCAGCGAATGGAAGAAAGCTATGGAAGAAGAGATGCAAGCCTTGGAGGAAAACGGCTCGTGGAGCTTATGTGATTTGCCACCAGGTAAGAAGGCCATTGGATGCAAATGGGTTTTTATAGTAAAAACGAATGCAGCGGGCGATTTCGAGGGATACCGTGCTAGACTTGTAGCTAGAGGATTTTCGCAACGAGAAGGAGTAGACTATTTTGGGACGTTTGCACCTGTCGTGCGATATGAGTCAATTCCAATTCTGCTTGAAATTGCTGCTAAAAAGGATTATGAGATAGCGAAATTTGATGTCAAAACTGCATTTTTGTACGGAGAACTTCATGAAGAGATTTACCAGTTGTAGCCCCCAGGCTATGTAGACAAAAATCGACCAGATGCTGTACTCAGGCTGTTCAAGAGCCTCTACGGACTGAAGCAGTCACCGAGATGTTGGAACGAGAAGTTTGTGAAGTTTCTAGAACAGTTTGCTTTTAAAAATATTCTGAGTGACAAGTGCGTGTTTGTAGGCATTGTTGACAATTATACCGTATATTTAGCGTTGTATGTCGACGATGGTCTGATCATGTCTGAAAGTAAGAATGCAATTGAGAGTGTGCTTATGTACTTGAGGGATACGTTTAAAATTACATCTGGTCCTGCGGATGAATTTGTCGGGTTCGAGATAAGACGCGATCGCGAAAAGCAGCGATTGAAAATTTGTCAAGCCGGATACATAAGAAAAGTATTGGAAAAATTTTAACATGCAAGATGCAAACTTGACAAGTGTTCCCGCAGAACCAGGTGTCTGTTTAAGCAAGAGTGAGAGTGAGTATGATGTTAAAATTCCCCATCGAGAAGCAATAGGCTCGTTGTTGTTTGCTGCTCGTATATCTCGCCCTGATATAGAATTTGCCGTAAATTGCGCGAGTCAATTTTTAAATTGTTATAATCAAACGCATTGGCTTGCAGTTAAGAAAATCATGCTTTATTTGAATGGCACGCTTAATTATGGCATTATATATGGAAACAGTGGGAGTACTTTAGATATTAAGGGATACACTGACGCGGATTTTGCAGGTTGTAAAGATACTCGGAGGTCCAGAAGCTGTTTTGTGTTCTTACTCAACGGGGGGCCGATATCATGGACAAGTCGACGACAGAATGTGGTTGCTGTTTCAACCGTCGAATCTGAATATATTGCTTTATTTCATGGAGTAAAAGAGGCCGTGTGGTTACGTCGTATGCCTAATGAATTAAATGTAAATTGCGATTTGATTCCGGTTTTAGTAGACAATCAAGCGGCTATCAACATTTCAGATAATTCAGATGATCACAAGGGATCAAAGCACATCGATGTCGCGAGTTAGAAATTGAGTATGTAAAGTCCAAAGAACAATTAGCAGATATTTTAACTAAACCATTACCGAAAAAACAGTTTTGCTATTTGAGAGAAAAATTAGGTGTTATGTAATATTCAAAATAAGTGGGAGAGTTGAGTATGTGTATTTTTAATGTATGCGTGGTCTGTTCTGTCTCTAAGAAAATCTGTCGGTTAGACCTGTCCTCCCACTCAACGTTTTTTCACAGCATCTGTTTTTCTGTAGCTTTTCAATCCTTAGCCTGCTGCATCCGGCTTTAGCATAGTCAGTAGAACGTGTGCCTTCTGCCAAGTAACTGCATTGTTCTGATATTGACTCATTTTTGTGTACCTCATTTATATTCTATTTTGTGTGTTCAATAAATATTAATTGCTGTATATACATCTACTGCTTATTTCTTATTAGACAATAAGAAAATCAATAGATTTTTTTGAAGTTTTGGTGGCGAAAAAAAATGGTTATACTAATGAATAAGAAGCAAATTATGAGAGTTGGCTACATGGCTTCATATCCCTGTGTTTGTTAAATTTTTGTCATAGAAGAATTACAGACACAATTTTAACAAGCCAATCTGTACAAAACAATTATTTTTGCACAAAAAGGTTTAAACCTATTGTGAATTCTAGAATCAGTTATTTTGAAAAATAATTTCTATAATACTCAATTTATGCAGCAAGAATTGCATGGAGAAAACTTAAAATATGTTTCCAAACAACATTGTAATCGATTCATTCTGAAGAAATGAGCCGATTACAATGCTTTTGCAATTCTTGTTGCATAAATTGAATAGTATGGAAATTATTTTTCAAAATAACTGATTTCAAAATTCAGAATAGGTTTAAGCCTTTTTATGCAAAAATAATTGTTTTGCACAAATTGGCTTATTAAAATTGTGTCTGTAATTCTTCTATGACAAAACTTTAACAAACACAGGGACATGAAGCCATATAGCCAACTCTCACAATTAGCTTGTTATTCAGTAGTATAACCATTTTTTTGTCGCCACCAAAACTTCAAAAAATATCTTCTAACATGAAAGCTATGAAATGATCAACTGAACAGCTTGCAAAAACAATTTCAAATACTAAGTAGACAACTTTTTTGGCTGCACACACTTTTCTTTTTGTGCCTATTTTATTCAGTGAATCACATATCATATGTGTTAGTGTCCATAATACTGAATATTATTCGCCGTGATTTGAGAACTAGTAAAGAACTGAGAAGTAGGGAATACTTTGATATTGATAGAAAAAGAATTTATCATAAGTATTATTATTTTACAATTTAGTATAATAACTACTGTTTTGTTCGAAAAATGAAAGAAATGTAATTTCTGCTTTACCGACCTCACATTTTTTCAACTTTCGAAAGAAATTCTGCTTTCGAGATATCCGTTACCATGTTCCTTATAATGCTCTTACATTTTGAGGGGCATGTAACAGTTCCCCGGTAATAAGCGTTGAATAGAAAAAACTTAATATTTTCAGATTTCAGCTTAAAAGTGAAGATTATTCTGTGAGGTCGGTAACATAGGGATCTGAGGAAAATATTTCTTATTGTGGATGATAGCGCTGTATAAACCAAATCAAAACCGAAGACTCATTTTAATTTATATTTAGTATTATATAATAGAATAAGTACCCTGGCGGACCGAAGGAACCGAATGGAGCTTCTGCAAAGTACCCGTAAAGACCCCATTGGGTCCCCATTCGGTTCCTTTATAAAAAAACTAAAAAAAACAGCAAAATAAACTTTGAAATTGTTGAAATTCGGATTCTACATTAAAATTCCCCACAGAAGGCCACGGAACAATCGCAATAGTTTTTTCGCAACGGTAAAAAGTTAAAAAGAATATAAGACGCATAACGCCTGTTGACTACTACACTTAAAACGCATAATCTGTAAGCAGCAGTCAACAGGCGTTATATATCTTATATCTATTTTAAACTTTACCGCTGCAAACAAAAGTATTGCGATTACTCAGTGAGTTTCCAATAGAAAATTGAACGTACAATCCGAATTTCAACAGTATAAAATTTAATCTCGCTGTTTTTTTGAGTTTTTTTTTAAAAAGGAACCGAATGGGGACCCTATGAGGTCTTTACGTGTACTTTTTACAGGCTCCATTCGGTTCCTTCGGTCTGTCAGGGTGTATTTGTTATATGACGTTTTATGAGTTGTGAGAAATTCAGTTTCTCAATTTTAGTGTCCGTAATAATAAATATTATTTGCAAAAACTTAGGAACTGGTAAAAAAACAGGAAAACAGACTTATAGAAAATATTTTGTTTCAAAAAATGAAATAAATGCAATTTCTATTTCACATTTTTTCCAATTTTCAAAAGAAATTCTGCTCTCCAGACATCCGTTTCTATGTTCTTTACGATGTTCTGACAGTTTTTCGGAAAATCTATATTACTGTGGATGATAAACCGGTAAAAACACGATAAAAAATGGAAACTGATTATAATTTATATGAGTAAATAATTGTACTAGTTATATATCGATAATTATGTGTAAGCAATAATTGAACATAAATCAATCCTGCAAATAAATATATTCTGTGAAAATAATTATGTTCTAGTGAAAGAAAAAATTGTGACTCATAATTCAATGAAATTATCTCCTTCATTTACATTAATTAGAATCAGAATAATTAACTCATTTTCAGAAAATTGTAGGGAAAAATTGATTTATAATGACATTGACAGTTTTCAGAAGGGGTTGAACATCGAGATATTGGTAAACGTTAATTAATTAGAATTAGAATAACTAATTTATTACGAGCGAATTCTAGGGAAAACATTGATTTAGAATATAGTTGAAAATATTCGGAAAGGATTGAACATCCAGACTTTCTTAAACGTTAATGAATTAAAATTAGAATAATTAATTTATTACCAGCGAATTTCAGCGGAAAAATTGGTTCTGAAAGAAAGTGGGAAGATCCGGAAAGGGTAGAATATCGAGATATTGGTTAACGTTAATTAATTAGAATTAGAATAACTAATTTATTACGAGCGACTTCTATAGGGAAAACATTGATTCAGAATAAAATTGAAAATATTCGGAAAGGGTTGAATATCGAGACATTCTTAAACATCAATTAATTAAAAATAGATACATTAATTTTTTACCAGCGAATTCTAGCGGAAAAATTGATTTGGAAAGAAAGTGGAAAGATTCGAAAAGGGTAGAATATCGAGACGTTCGGAAAGAAATCGGAAAGGATCGGAAAAAGCTAACAAGAGGGACACTCTGCACAGATCGGAAAGAAATGGGAAAGAAATCGGAAAGAAGTAAGAGAAAAGGACATTCGGAAAAAATCGGAAAGATTCGCGGGATAGCTCGACGTTCGGAAAGAAACGGAAGCAAAGTTCACATAGCCTTTTCCGAATTCTCTTTCTGAACTCTTTCCGAATCCTTTCCGAATTCTTTCCGAAACCTTTCTGATTCTTCCCGAAACGGCCTTTTCGATTCTTTCCTTTTTTTCCGGCAGGGTATACGTCCTATATTTTTTTAAACGTTTCACTGTTGCAAAAAGAAACTATTGCGATTATTCCGTGACCTTCTATAGGGCATTTTAATGTATAATCCGAATTTCAACAATTTAAAAGTTGATTTTGCTGTTTTTTCGAGTTTTTTTAAAAAGGACCCTTACGAAACTGTACTATGGGGATGACCTATCATAAATGTCCCTTTCATTGTTCGGAGATGGAGACCTATTACAATAACTGAAGTTACAAAGGTATGACATAATTAAATTTAAATTAGCTGAATGAATTTCGTGATATTGTTTGAAAGAAATTAAAACGAAGTTCATAAAAATCTGTTAATATCTTCAATGATAAAGCAAACATTCACAAATTGTGGAAACATATAATTATTAAATCTCTAAAATTGTGTAGGAAAATAAAATTCAAGAAGGTTAAACATTATTTTTCGAAAGCCAAATGACACGTTTATTATAAATGCGAGAATAATACACCTATTAATCAGTAATGCGTTATATTGTACATTTTTCTGTAAACGGGCGATTCTTATCCTAAGCTAATCCAGAATTACGGGAAATTTTCAAAAGTTTCTCGTTTTTCGAAAGCCAGATTAAAAATGATAATTAATTCGTGCATTCATTCGTACGTATATAAGTATAATACACCTGTAAATAAGTCATTAACTAGTTTGTACATTTTTTTGTACAAAAACGATTCTTGAAATAAGCGATAAACGCAGAAAAATCTATGAAAAACGTAGATTCACAAAAAAAGCACATTCGACATAAAAATATTCTTATCGCTATCAATGGAGGCTCCAAAATTAACGCAAATTGTATGGAAATGATTATGATCATCTGATATGAGCGCTTAATTTATTTATACATCTGTCATAATGGTTTTAAATACAGAAATATTGTCTAGAATTCAATATTATATATATATATTATTTGGTATGTATGTATTTATGTATGTATGTACAAACATTAAAGTAAACTTTTTTGTGGAGTAAGTTTTGCAACCAATACATGATTGTAATAATACTTTGAAGTAA
>NC_046657.1:166805871-166809381 GCF_010883055.1 Belonocnema kinseyi
TTATTCACTTCAAAGTATTATTACAATCATGTATTGGTTGCAAAACTTACTCAAAAAAAAGTTTATTTTAATGTTTATACATACATACATACATACATGCATACCAAATAATATATATATATATATATATACATGAATAAATTTATCTCGATTGATCACTGATGTTATGAATTAATAAAAATTCACATTTTTTCAAAATAATTGTGGATTTTATTCATTTATAAACCCAGTGATCAATCGAGATAAATGTATTCAATCTAATAATGGATATATATAGGGTGGCTCAAAAACACTATTTTTTAAGGGATAACGATCCCCCTCCCCCATTTAATTCCAAATCCGACAATATTTTTGTTGGGTTTGGATAAGTTTTATCCAAGAGATTTATTGTAAAATATTTTGCAATTGTATTAAGAATAATTTATCCACAATATTTGTAAATTTTTCTATGAGTTTTAAATAAATTTAAATACATTTTTTAAACAAATGGAATTTCTTTACATAATTAAACCTTGATTCACCAATGTTTTCAATATTCCACAAAACAAAAAGTATTAATTTTTATTTGAACAAAAAAACAAATTACAAAAATGTTCAAGCTAATGAAATTTGTTAAAAAAGAAAAAATAAATAAAAAATGTAGATAAATATTCCAACAAAAAGATATTAATAACTTTAAAAGAAAAATCAACTAGACCAATAGTAATAATTCTTAGAAAAAAAAAGATTTTGGGGGGGGGGGGGGGGGGTGGAAGATTATTTAAAGAAACTCCATTTGTTTAAATAATTGCAAATTAATGGAGATTGTACTAAATTTTGATTTGTCCCTAGACGGCCAACCAAGAGCGTACACACGTTAATATAGAATGTACAAACAATAAAAACGAGTTACAATCGTATGTAAAAACAAAATTTAAGAAATTTTAATTGTGGGGGGAAGGCACAAAATTTTGATTTACCCCTAGCCGGGCAACCAGCAGGGTATAAACGAAAATGTTAAAGGTACTAAGAGTAAAAAATATGCCCGCTGCGCAGGCACATTCTCATTGCGCGCCTAGGGCGCGAAGGTACGCTCAAGCGCTCATTTTGGTATGTTTAATGCATACACTTTAACAAAATTTTTTCAAACATTGTAAATACTATAAATAAAATCGAAAACTGTGGTTCAAACTTCTGAGGAATTACAGCCATAAATTATAACTGACATTATTTTAGATTTGTGTTTAAAGAAGGTTCTCGAAGCACATACGGCTTTGACGATTACATTCTCATTACGAAATTCGCGCTTTGCGCTCGATAACTTATGTCCAATTGAAAAAATTCATCAAAATAATTTGTGAATCTTGTTTAAATCTACTAAAAACAATGTTTTAAACTTACGAATCTCTTAAAAACAAAAATATTATTTTTAGAATGATCCAACTTTTGGAACTTTTGTCTAATTAAGGAATTTCACGATAATAGTTTCTTAAAACATATATTTTATATCTAGTAGAAATTTGGATTGATCTTTCTTGACGTAATAAAAAAAAAATTTCTTTTTTTGTTGAAAATTTTCAAATTTTTAAAAGCATATCACTTTTTGAAGTTTTATCGAATTTAAAAATTTCATCAGAATAATTTGCAAGTCTTTTTGACGCATACCAGAAAAATTGACAAAAATTTCTAAAACTCATAACAAATTTTTATTCCAATTTTGAATTAGCCTAAACTTTTTGAACTTTTATCTGATCGAAAGATTTAACTGACATATATTCTCTATATATTTGATATCTAGAGATGAATTTAAGTGAAATTTCCTCATCTTTTAGAAACATATTTTTTTCTGTTTTACTGAATATTTTCAAAATTTTCAAAAGTATACAACTTTTCTAATTTTCATTAAAATTGAAAATTGTATTTGGATAACTTGCATGTCTTCTATCCATCTGTAAGAAAGTTTGACAACAATTTTTTTAATTTGAAAGACATTTTTTTTCAAATTTAAAAAATTGCTATGTAACTCGACTTTGACCTATCTACGCAGTAGATTTTAGGCAATCCCACCCACTTCTATAGCTATAAGTAGGGCCAAACCTTCTGTCTCCAGTTAGTTCTAGTCTTGCTCTACGATTGTAACTATCTAAATAATCAATAAAGAACGTCGAATTGCCTAAAAAGCAATTCGACTATTTTTTAAAAACATAAAACATCGTTTTTGCTCTTAACATCTGGCGATCCTGCCAGGATAGTTCTCCAACGATTATAATTTATACGGAAATAATTGGATAATCAAAAAAGAGGACTATCTAAGTGACGAGTCTTTGGAAAAAACCCGGAATTTTTCCACGGAAAAGCCCGTCAACCAAAATCGACATTTTTTGAATTCTACGGAATTCCACAGAACTCCGGACTTTCTCTAAGGAAAAGCCCGTTAACCAGGAATTGAAACTAATTGATACAATTAATATCTGAACTAAGTAGGGTATTATACTACGGAGATCAATTAAAAATTCAATTCCAAAAAAGGAAAATTGAAAGGGTACGCGACATACTCCGGTAAAAACCCTAGGAGGCCCGCAAACAGGCGGATGAAAAGAAGAAGTCTAAAAACCATCAACAAAGTCCTGAACGCAGCGAATCCTCTTAGCGGAACAACAATAATTAATCTACGCAGCATATAACATCCGGTACAACACACAACGCTCAACGCCAATTCAACACGCATCAAGAAAATCTGCAGTCGTCAAAAACAAAAATAGTAAGTAAAGAAGAATAGACATAAGAAGTGTTAGATTCTCTTGTACAGTTTAAAGATATTTGTAGGGCAAAGTTTATGACTAAAATCATAAATTTTGCTTCCAAATACAACTAAACTTTAGGCTCACGTCCGTACACACGCTTATGGTGCTCCCTGGCCTCTGTGTCCGGTAATAAACTAAAAAACCTACCTGAAATTTCTTGGCATTGTTGTAGCACGATCCCAAGAAACTAAGGTTTAAACGCCAACATTGTTACGATAAACTTCAAAAATAACTTAAACGCGAGTTAGAGCATTTTCTGAGAAAAAGCAGAAATTGTTAGATTTGGACCAAACATAATTAATTATCCTGAATCTATCTAGACAAATCTTAGTAGGCAACCAACGAACAGAATTATTTTGAAACTCGTTTTTGAAACAAACAAACTGGCATTCTCTATTTATAGAAAAGATAATTCAAGATACTCGACTGACGAAACAGACTCTGACGCATACTCAATAGACGAATTAAGTTTTCCCTTTCAAAAAATGAATGAAGAAAACACTGAAAAATTAACGTCCTCTCCTAATATGGGAACCGATGACCTTCTTCGAACCATATTAAACGAAATCAATGGGCTAATGATAAATGTGTCCACACTAGCGAAGGAAAACGATAAACGACTGTCCGAAATACAATCGGTAGCTAGGGAATGCGGGGTGAAAGGAAGAGTAATCACAGACAAGGAGGATGACAACATTATTACATCAGACAGAGACGAGTCAGACAG
>NC_046657.1:166809481-166811133 GCF_010883055.1 Belonocnema kinseyi
ACAAAAGGACACTATATTTGATTGGACGCCTATATGTACAGAAAGTTTTAATACATTAAAAAAGGCACTATGCGAATCACCCGTTTTAAGATTCCCAGATTTCAAAGACATATTTACCTTAACAACTGACGCCTCTAACCAAGGACTAGGCGCAGTATTGTCACAAAAAGGACACCCCTGTTTATTTATATCGAGAACGTTAAATAAAGCTGAAGAAAACTACAGTACTAGTGAAAAAGAACTATTAGCCATAATATGGGCAGTCAAAAGACTAAGACAATACTTGCTTGGAAAACCTTTTAAGATTCAAACTGACCATAAAGCCCTTTTATGGCTTCATAATGTCAAAGACCCTAGCTCACGATTATTGAGATGGAGGTTGAAACTTGAAGAGTATAAATATGAAGTGCAGTACGTGATTCTAGTGCAGAAGAGAAGCCACAAGAAACATCTGAAACAGAGTTATTTACAGATTCTGACACAGAAGACAAATCACTAGAAACATCTCAAAATCCCCAAGTCAACTGGTACAACGAATTTATAGAATGGCGCTTAGACCCTGTTACCAATGAACGAGTAAAAATTAAACCAAATGCTATAGGAAAATTATGGAAACAAATCACAAAGGAAAGTATGCCGAAATATGAAGAAGAAAACTGGCTAAAACATCTAGCCTGGATTATAGACGAAATCAGAGACAGAAAATTAACTTTGGTACGATTGCAATTTGGAGACCCATTATTTACTCCCATTCAGAAAGAATTAATTGAAGAACTAATACAATTCTTATCAAACTATTATCCAGAGACAGGATTCCATTTGTGTTTTTCAAATACTCGAGAACTTACTAAACCCGAAAAAGAACAAATTATGAAAGAAGCTCACTCGACTCACTTGGAAGAAAATAATACCTTGGAACGAGCTAAGAAAATCGGAATATGGTTAGGAATGGACGAGCAGATTAAGAATTACGTTAAAAGATGCCCCATTTGCCAATTAAAAAAACTACCAGAATAACTAACTAAGCATCCAGTATACTACCTGATATTCCAACAAATCCTAATGATAAAATCGCATTAGACATTTTTGGACCTTTACCAGAAACTCGAAAAGGTAATAAATATATATTGAGCATTCAAGATAGACTAACAAGATATACTGTGTTACTGCCTTTACCAAACGAAACATCAAATTCAATCATCGATGGACCATTAGAACACTATATTTATATCTTTGGTGCACCTAAAACCATTCTAACCGATCAAGGACAAAACTTCTTATCTGAATTAATGCAGCAATTCGAGGAAGCACTTAGAATTCAACACGTTAAGACAACTGCGTTTCATCCTCAATCAAATGGTAACATCGAGAGAATGCACTCTACATTGAATAACTTAATCAAAACATCAATGGCTGAGAATAATATGGAGTGGGATGATAATTTGAAATTCATCAGTTTTGCAATAAACACTATAAAAAATGCAACCTTAGGAATAACGCCTTTTGAAGCAACTTTTGGAAGAGAACCCAATATCCCATCTACAATAGCTCCATCAACTAATCTGACATATCAGGACCTTATTAAAAAATGGAAACTACAACACGACCGTAATATTACGAAAATGAGAGAGAGAATAGAATTAGAACAAGAA
>NC_046657.1:166811233-166833681 GCF_010883055.1 Belonocnema kinseyi
AGTCTTGCTCTACGATTGTAACTATCTAAATAATCAATAAAGAACGTCGAATTGCCTAAAAAGCAATTCGACTATTTTTTAAAAACATAAAACATCGTTTTTTCTCTTAAAAAAATGCTCTAAATTTTTTTATTTTGGTTGCAAATATTTGATTAACGAACTTAAACCTCAATTTGGAAACCTTAAGAAGTGTATCAAAGGCTGACTTGATTGGACAAATCCTTCAAAAGTTAGCGTGGCTACAACATTCTGGCAATCATATAGACAAACATACAGACCCAGAGAACGATACAATTTTATGATTTTCGGATTCTGTGAGTGCCGAAAAGTAAAGATAAAATTCCAGAGATCGAAAATTTGGACGATTACATTACACTCTCATGAATGAGGATGTAAACATTGTCTAAAGCGTTGAAAAAGCTCTATTTTTTGAAATTGTGGGCTAATCGAAAAATTTGGCCAGAATAGTTTTGACATATATTTGGTATCTAGTGAAAATTTAAATGAAATTTTTGTATCTATGAAAAAAATTATTATTTTTCTATTTTTAAAAAATTTTCAAATTTTGGAAAAGTATGTAACTTTTCTAATTTTCATAAAAATCAAAAATTTTATTTGGATAATTTGCAAGTTTCTCAACCATCTATAAGAAATTTCGATAAAAATGTCTATAATTCGAAAAAAAATTGTTTGAAAATGCTCTAATTTTCTAAATTGTGGGCTAACCGAAAAATTCGGCAAGAATAGTTTTGAAATATATTTAGTATCTAGTGAAAATTTTGAATGAAATTTTTGGATCTATGAAAAAAATAATTTTTTCTATTTTTTGAAAATTTTCAAATTTTTGAAAGGTATTCCAGCGCGGGAACTGATCCTCTGAAACATGTATTTGCGATGACACTCTCCTTTGAGGAGTTTGCCATCATCACGGCTCGCAATGCCTGGTTGTTTTTATCCAGAGAGCTCCTGAAATATAAATTTGTTTTATTTTAAAAACTGCATACGTACGTGCTTCTATCGCAATTATTTGTTATAGAATTATAGCATACCTTGTTGTGATATCCAAATTCACGGTTTGAAACTTGATCTGACTGAATTCGGTGACGTCCATCACTGGAGTACTGCACCTTCCGCGATCGTAATCTATGTCTGCATTGCTCCAACTGCATCTGAAATTAAAATATTATTCTGTAGCTTTTCACGACTAAATACAGTCATCACATGCGATATATAGACTCTACGCTTATTGTACTTACGACAAAATTGAGTCGTTATTCCTTCCATTATCTGATTTTTTAATGCTGGTACTTATTGAATCCTTTTTATGCCGTTTCGCATTATTAATTTTTTGTTTGATTGTACCTTTAATCAGATCTGAAAATTTTCTCTCGTTTGGGAAGTAAAAATGCACGTAACCTGAAAATATATTAGAATGATTAAAGCAAGGTACAGACCATGAAGTTTTCCATACATTTGACATTGAAAAGGGCGGCCTTTTATCAATCTCATATTTAAACGGAATTACTCACAATTCAGTGTATTCTTTTTGGAATTTTGTTTATAATCATTAATCGTTAATTTGAGAATACCCAATAATTTTTGGAGTAATGTTCAATTTTTCTCATTAGTTTTACTTCATTTACATTTGTTCTTTTACATCCGAGTTGCGAAGTTAAGAATAAAATAATTAGTTTAAATAACTTTCAAATTCTTTGAATATAATACGTGTTTTTCAAGGAGCAGTACTTTCTTTTCGAAGAATACTCCTAAATGTCAGAAGAAATTGAAATTATTTTAGAATTCTATGAAGAGCGTTCTTGGAGAACAAACAAATAACTCACACCAAGTGCATTTGTAATAATCGTTTAATTAGAAATAGCTCATAAAATCGTTTGTCATTTGTGAGGGATCTGGCAAATTAAGGAAGGGTGACGAGGTGGAACGTCGAGAAGCGGGTGAAGTCAATAATAGGATAAAACAATATCAAATTAGAATGGGGTTTATTAAACCAACTTACGAAGTTAAAGGGGACCTGTTGTCCCACAAGCGCTGGAAAGTCTCGTCGGTTTCCCCGAGAACATGTTGATAACGGCTGGATGGTGTCAGGCTTCCGCTGAGATGAGGGTGGTTTTTGGCGGGCGTCCGGTGAGCTCAGAAATAGTGGATGGCGTCGTCCAGAGGGGTTGGGATCCAGTTCTTGGGTGTAACGAGTACCGACCAGGTTCGCTCGGAGGGAGCACAAGACTCAAGACTGAAGACAGGTTGCCTTCGGGCAAGTTCACGCTTATAAGGACTGGGGGTGTCGTTCCCCAAACCTGATCATGGGCCCGCAGGGCTGTACGATAGCGGGGTGCTTGTAACTTTGTTACCACTGGAAGCATCCTCTCGCAATGCCTGCACTGCCACATCTTTACTTCTTCCATCATCTTCTTATAAGCTGAAACATAATTTAACACATCCTACTCTTTACCCAAAAATAAAAACAAAAAACGAAACTTTTATTCTTTTCTACTTACCTTTTTCTTATTTTATTTCGAAAAAATGTAAAATTTAGACTTTTTATTTGAAATATATTTTTTCAAAATTTTCTGTGTTATCCATTCCTATGTGTATCCTTTTATGATTCTGCTTTTCCGTGACTCTTCTTTCCTGAAAATTAACTTATCTCTAAAATCGACTTTTATTTTTAAGTAAAAATCAAACTTGGCCTCTTATAGCCGTATTTATTTTTATTTGCAACTCATAAATTTTCTTTGTAAAATTCCTTTCTTTTAATCAAATTTAAATTGAATTATAAAAAAATAATCTATAATTATACGTCAGTGTCCCAAGCTGTAGAGGATTTTTCCCTTTCTTCTCCAATTGTTTTTAATATGTATTTATTTTCTTCCATTTTCCTCTGGGCTCTTTTTACCTCTTTTCTTTTCTTTTTTGTTTTCTCTTCTTGTTCTGTCGCTCTTCTTATTCTTTCTTTTTCTAGTTTTTCTTCCTTCCTCTTCCTTATAGCATCGTTGATATATTTTTCCTGTCTTAATTTTAATAATCTTTTAATTTATTCTGTTTCCCTTTCTTCTCTTTCCTTGTCCTGCTGTATTTTTATTTTTTCGAATACTTCTTCCAGTTTCTTTTTTTTCTATTTCTTGTTTTTGCTTTTCCTCCTCTTCTTTTTGTTTCTTCTCTTTCAACCCTCTTCTTATTTCTTCCATTGTTGGAAGACCGTAGAAATTCATTTCTCTTCCGCTAATTTTTGAATTCTCGGATCCCCTCTTCTTGATCCAAATTCATCGAACATTTTATATTTTTTCACTAATAATTTTCTGTTTCTTATTTTTTAAATTTCTTTGGTCATTTTCCTTTCCACTTCAGCTCTCTTCCTTCTATATATTTCCTTCATTCTCTTCGTCCTCTCCTCTATTTTCTCTGTTGATGGTGGTTGAAGAAGATCAACCCACTTTTTACATGAGCGGGTCAATAATGCTTTCCCCACGAACCCCATACGGCAATCCTTGCATTTGAGGACTAAACGTAGATCCATCATTCTGAAAATAAATGCCTTTTCTGTTTTTTGTTGATTTTGTAAATTTTGGTTTTTGTTTTATTTTTCTGTTTTTGTCAGTGGTGTAACAATTAAATCATTAACATGCATGCCACTTCAAAAAAAAATTCAAATCAAAATCTACTCTCTACTAATAAATTTTTTGATATCTTTAACATTCCAATCACCTAGTGATTTTCTATTTTTAGTTTTTAATTCGTAGATTGTTGGTGAAATCTTTGCTTTAATAAAAAATGGTCCTTCAAAATTTTTATTCAATTTTTGAGCTATTCCTTCCTCTTTGTTCGACAGTGTTTTATTGTTTTTTAGTACTCTTTCGCCAATTTTAAAAGTTATAGGTCTATGTCTAAGATTGTAATATCTAGATTTCGTTTCATTTGTGGTATCTAAATTTTTAATTACCTCTTCTCTAATTATTTTTAATGTTTTCATTCTATCTGCCCACTTTTCTGACTCTTGAAATTCTATTTCGCTTTTTCCGTCTAAATCTTTATTTAAAGTTTGTATGGGTTAAAGTTCTCTACCTAAATCTAAAAAAGCTGGTGTAGAACCTGTAGACGAATGTTTTCTAGTATTTAACGCGAATTGCAGATCATCTAAAATTTCATCCCATGTTTTATGGTCTTTTTCTAAATACGCTTTAATTGCTGTTTTAATTCACCTATTACATCTTTCAGTCGGATTTACCTGTACATGATATTTAGGAGTTTTCGAATGTCTAATACCAAAAGCTTTCGTCAAATTAATTATTGACTTATTTACGTATTCTTTTCCATTATCTGTAAACATAATTCTAGGTGTTCCCCATTTCGAAATTATACGCTTATGAAATTCTTTTTCAACGGTTGATAATTTATTTTTAATTGGAATTATTTCTACCCATTTTGTAAACATATCAACAAACACCAAAATGTATTGATTTCTCGATTTTGTCATTGGTAATGGACCCATCATATCAGATGCTACTACAGTCCATGGTTCTTCGATTATTCGCTTTCCCATCATACCTATCTGATTGTTTACTTTTGGTTTTATTCTCTGACAAATATCGCATTCTTTCACATATTTAAGAGTTTCAGAATACATTCCGGGCAAAAAATAATTTCCGGAAATTTTCGCGTATTTTTTTTCCATGTCAAAGTGTCCTGCTTGTTTATTATCGTGATTTTCAATCAAAACTTGTTCTCACAATTCTTTCAGTATTGTTAATTTCCACGGGTTGCTATCTAAATTTAAGCTTGATTTTAAAGGGTCGGGTCTATAAAAGTACAATTGATTATCGCGTATACGCCAATTAGGATTTTCCGCTGGTTTATTTTTAATCTGAATCATTTTATTTTTATACCAGTTATCTTCAATTTCCTTAAAATTTTTTTCTTTGTTTTCTACAATACTTGATAAAATACTAGAAACTTTTATTTCATTTTCTTTTGATCTTGATAATGCATCTGGGACATGGTTTAAACTTCCCTTTCTGTACACAATTTCGTAATCGTACTCTAATAATTCTAAAGCCCATCTTGCCAATCTACCTGTTGGATTTTTTAAATTGTGCAACCATTTCAATGCAATATGATCTGTGATGACCTTAAAAGAATAGCCTTCCAAATATGGTCTAAATTTTCTAATCGCCCAAACTACTGCTAAACATTATTTTTCTGAATCTGAGTATTTACGATCAGCTCCATTCAGACCTCTACTCGCAAACGCCATTACATAATTTTCGCCGTTTATTGTTTGTGTTAAAACAGCTCCTAATCCTATATCACTAGTATCAGTTTCAAGTTGAAATGGACTTCCAAAATCAGGACAGGCTAAGATTGGTGCTGTCGTTAGTAAGTGTTTAATAGTCGTAAATGCCTGTTCCTGTTTATCAGGCCATTCCCACTTTACTTCCTTTTTTAATAGCTTTTGCAGTGGCTCTATTATTTCTGCAAATTTTGGGATAAATTTTCTGTACTATGATGCCATTCCTATTAATCTATGAACTTGTTTCATTGTTTTAGGCCTTGGAAAATTTAAAACTGGTTCTATTTTTTCTTCATCAACTTGTAATCCTTTTTCGTTAACTTTAAACCCCAAATATTTTATTTCTGAACATCCAAATTCGCATTTATCCAAACCTATTGTTAAACCTGCATTTTCAATTTTATCTAAAACTATTTCTAAATATTTTAAATGCTCTTCAAAATTTTTTGAAACTATAATTATATCATCAAGATATCAAAATACATTTGGCTTTAATTCTGGTGTTATTATTTTGCGCATCAGGCGCTGGAATGTAGCAGGAGCATTTGTTAATTCAAATGGCATCCTTTTAAATTGATAGATTCCTTTGCCTGGTACTATAAAAGCTGTGATTGGTTTCAATTCCTCGTCCAGTGGTATCTGGTGATATGTTGAACGAAGATCGATTTTAGACATGTATTTTTCTAATCTTAATGTGTCTAATATTTCTGACATTATTGGAATTGGGTATAAGTCTTTTTTCGTAATTTTATTTACTTTTCTGGAATCTAAACAAAATCCGTATTTCCCGTTAGATTTCTTAATCATTACTATAGGGTTTGACCAGTCACTACTAGAAGGTTCTATGATTTTTTCCTCTAAAAGCCTGTCTACTTCCTTATACATAAATTCTCTAATTTTTGGCGATACATAATAGTATCTTTGCTTAATTGGTTCATGACCTTGCACATCTATTTTATGACTCGTTAGATGTGTCGGTTTTTACTCTGTTCCTTGATTCGTAATTTTTCTTTTAATTAAATTTTCCAATTGCAATTGTTGTGCTTCATTCAACTCTATTATCCCTTCAGAAATTTCCTCGCCAAATTCTAAATTTTTCTTTCTTTCTATTTTTACGCGTTTTATATTATTATTAACCGCATTATTCCTAAAATTATACCAATTACTTTTCCTATTTGCGAATAATTTTTCTATTATTGAATCATTTTTTTCCTCCTTTTTATCTAATTCCGTCTTTAATTTAGAATCATTTTTCTCTTTAATACATTCCAATGGCCCTTTAAATTCTGTATTTAAATTCCTATCTTTATTTTTCACCTGTAACTTTGTATTTGTTTTGTTTCTATCCTTATTTGTTTTCCTTTCTCTTTCTATATTTTGACTAGCCTGCTCATCCAATCTTTGGACGCCCACGCTGGCACGTGCCAGTGTTGCGTCGCTCGCCTTATAGGGTTTAGGGTGTGGGGCACCATGCCTCCGTACAGGCTGGGTTGCTGGCGGGATCGAGTCTAGTTCATCACCTGTAAAGAGGGAGTGGGGTATGTGGCGAAACGTTAGAAGAGACTTCGCACGGTAGCAAATCTGTCTCTTTCTCTCGCATATCGTTTCGCAGGCTAATCTTGGATCCGAATTTTAATTTACTCTTATCACTTTCCCTATTCTCATTCTTTTTCGCATCCATGGAAACTATCATAAACTTAATCCGAAGATGCACGGACTTCACGGAATGGCCAATCCGAATGAAACTTCAAAGGCGCGAAATATGAAAATACCCCTGTATAATGGCTTCTGCCCTGCTGTTATGCAAGTCGGGTAGCATTCAACTCGCCATGCATGTAAGCCCCAGCGTGTCCACCCTGTATATGGCGTGTCAACGCTAGACCAGCTCTTGTAAAGCAGCTGGAATATCATGCTCCTCATTTTGTTCATGCGGTAACAGCGATAAATGTAAAAATATTCATGGAAATAGTCATTCTGAATGAAATGAACAGTTTATACAAAGAATAATTTTCAAATTTTCTCTTAATAGCGCATAATTGAATGAATTAAAAAAAAAATTGCTTCTGGGCTGACGTTTTGCTTAATCAATATTGATAAATTTTATCAATATTGGTGGAAAAGAAGCGTTCAGTCCTGAGAAATTATGTCTCATTTTTTTTAATCTCAAATATTTTTTGCAGCCTCTCATGAAGAAGACGAAAATTAGTTTGGTCACAAAACTGTTTACATGTAATGTTTATGAAAATGTAATTTTTAAGTTTTGAAATTTTTTAGTTACCTCCATTAAAAATTGTACTCTTCATTTAGGAACACAATCACCGTTCGAAAATATTAGTACTATACGTTTTTATGAAATTATTAGATTCTTATGTAAATATAAATTACAAATAATGCACAAACTTTTAACCATTGTATATATAATGATAAAGTGAACTATAAGTAACGAATAAAATCACAAAGTTCACAATTAAACTTTTAGAATAATAAAAGTTGTTTAAAAAGTTGTATTTTGGTATATATTAATTCTGTGATAGAGTGAATGATTCGTTTTTACGTTGTCGAAATCTGTGATACAGCTTCAGTTTGGATCTCGCCGATCCGACGGAAATAGGGTTGGCGCCTATTTCCCTTTCGAGCTGGTATATAGAAAACATTCTACCTATTGCTCGTAAATACCAAGGGTGATTTATAGATTCTAAAATGTTTTCACTCAAATTACGTGGACCAAGAGCCAAGGAGTCAATGATTTTCTTCGGAAATTTGAATGAGAGTAAACAGTTACAGGTTCAGAAATCTCTTTTAAAAATCAGGCTTTAGTCCGACCAATTCTAAAATTTTATTTTGGGTCTTTTGGCCACGAAAAGGTTCGCTTTAATGTATACACTTTTGAGTATAACCAGGAATATCTGGATTTTGCATTTAATTTCGAGTAATCGGGAAATTTTTAGTATGTTTTCTCTTTTCGACAGTTTTAAGGAAGAGTCTTCCTTATCTCTCTACTGGGAAGACTTTACTAAAGTCGAAGGCTTAGAATATCTATACTCTGTTCTCTGAGAGAAGATCGTTTAAAACGACCAATTTTGGTTTTCTTCACGCAGCCCATTGTTCAATTTGTCAAGAAGAAGGGATTTGTTGAGATTTTTGAGCCAATCTGAATGAACCTCTTCAAATTCATTAAAAACTATTTTCTTTGATTGATTTATGACACTAGCTTTATGTTTTCTACTACTTGTCTGTTTGCTTACCAAACTCAGTGTTGATAAGGTTACTCCAGCAGGGGTCTTTGGTCCACAACAGGTCAAAGTAAGGAAATGTACAGAATAATTCGAATATTCTGAATATATTACTTTTAAGTCGGGGATTGTAGAATGATTAATGATTAAATTTAACTTTTTAATTACAAAGAAGAGCGACTGAGTCAAAAACTCAAGTGGCTACCGTAGACCCCTGTAACTCGAGCCCTACGCGCAGTGAGGTCCTTTTATTTTATAGCTAACATCTCGTAAAAATCATTCAAATTATTTTAGAAAGAAACTCAACGAAAGTAATAAATATTAAATTAAGATCAAGGGACCAATGATAAGAGAACTTAATAAACTACGTGTGAAAAAACGAGTAGGGATACTCCTCCATCCAGAAACGCAGCTTGTCAAAGAAAGGGAAATGTAGGCGTAGGACCCCCGCTGACAAGGGTTTCCAAGTGCTCAGAGAGCACTTGGGTCAGTCTATTGGAAAAAAATGTGTTTCCCTTTAACAGCGATTGGCTATACACTGAAAAAAATTTGTCCACGCCTCCCTTAAGAAAAAACTGCGCGACCGATTTGGTTATCTCGTTGAACAGGGTATAGTTTCCAAGAGGGGATGGTTGAAAGGTAGGATAAGGAAGAAAGGAATGTTCCACATCTCCCTTCAGGATCACCCATCCGATCTTCGCTTTTTAGCTGCAAGATCAAGAAAACCTCTTTTTATTTGTTTAAGAATTCATTTATTGATCACCAAGAAATTGTTTACAAAAATATACATTTATAGAATTTTTATTCAGATAAGGTTCTTAATGTAAGTATCTTGTTCGAGAATCAAATACGGCCTATGAGATATATTTAAATTTTGTTTGTAATAGTATAGATTGTAACAGTTTTCACTGGAAATTAATGATGAGTTTGTGTAAAAAATTTGTCAAAACCCCATAAGATTGAAGTTTTTGGACTTAAAACTAGATGACATAAAAATATAAAGTTATAACTAAAGATGCTCAGAGACGGAATTTATTTGTCTAGAAATATGTGGTAGCTAAAGATGCTGAGAGATAGAATTTATTTGTCTAACAACATGTGGTATTGCATTTTGTGGTTCATTTTAAATGAAGTTTCCTCCCTGGTGAGTATTTTTGCATCCTGTAGTTCAGAAATGCATTTTCCTAGGGATCGACGGGTCAACACTCGTATCTATATCGTTACACTGTAAAGAAATTTTCGGGAATTTTCCCGAAAACGTTCGGGAAGCTAATAGCCCTAACATTTCGGGAATTTTGCCTAACATTTCGTAGGAAAACTTTCGGGAATTTTCCCAAATTTTTGGGAATTTTCCCTAACATTTTGTAGGAAAAATTTCGGACATTTTTCCCAATTTTAGGGAATTTTCCCTAACATTTTGTAGGGAAAATTTCGGATGTTTCGGGAATTTTTCCCAATTTTAGGAAATTTTCCTTAACAGTTTGTAGGGAAAATTTTGGAAGTTTTGGGAATTTTCCCCAATTTTATGGAACTTCCCCTAATTTTTTGTAGGGAAAATTTGGGAAGTTTCGAAATTTTTGGCCATGTGTTTTGGGTTTTTTTGAAGTTAATATCGATTTTTTCTCACATTATATTTTATTCAAATATATTTACATTAATAACAATAAATTAATTGAAGAATTGTTTCAGAGGAATGTTTAGGCAAATAATTGAAATTTAACGATTTTTTCCATGAGTATCACGACAGGCGTAGCGGCCCTGCGGACTTAAGGTCAAAAGGAATTAGTGAAGACAATGTCCGTATAACCGTGCCTTCTCATAAAGCTGAGAAAATAATTTCGGTTGCGTCAGCTGCGTGTTTTCGATGGGAATGTAAAGAAAATACAGTATTTTAAATGTTCCTTGAACGAGCTGCAAAATGGAAACTTTTCGAAAACAGACATCAAAATTTATTTAAAAAAAAAAATAAATTAATAGACTTACCTTAAGATTTTAGTGCAGTTTTTTACTTTTTGCTTTTACTGACGGACGTTATAAACTCCAAAAATCAAGCCTCCTTCAAAACACTTCACTCACAACTCACTTGAAGACGGAGAACTGTTCTGTCGAAAGGCTCGAAGGTAACTGACCTGAAGGATACAGATTTCAGTTTCAATTGTCTATCAGTATCCTGGAAAATTTTTAGTCATTCATACCGTGCATTGCTACAATGGTTACTGTAGTCGGCTATATAGTCTTTTAGAACTATAGTTTGACTAATGATAGCATCAATTTACTGATGCAACATATTTAACAAAAAAAGAGTAAAAAATACAGTTAAATACATACTTTAAATAATTTCTGAACATAAATCATAAAAATGAAATGCAATAACATTAGTTATAAATTATCACAATTGTCAAAAAATATATGACTTACTGGGTAACATTATACCAAAATCATACCTAACTCTTCATGAAAAATAATATTAAGAAATATTCCCGATGAAACTATACGGAGATTTCCCAAAAGAATAAGAAGAATGTTCTATTTTCTTATGGTTTTTTAAGTTTTTCAACCTTTCCGAATTATTCCTGATTTTTCGGGAAAATCCCCTGTTCATTCCGAAATTTTTCTGAAAATTAGGGAAAATTACCTATTTTGTCGGAAAAAATATTTTCCCTACAAAATTTGGAAATTTTCCCTACAAAATGATAGGGAAAATTCTCGAAATTTTTACAGTGTAGTAGATTGCAGATTAGAATTTATAACTATATTATTATTAATACTGGATTGTAATTTTGGCCAGTTAGCTTTTTTATAGTTTAAATATATATTTTTTGGCTTTCGGAAGACATTTGAAAAGTTTAAGTTAATTAACACAGGGTTATGATCTGAAGAGAGGTCGTCAATGACATTTAAATCGATATGACAAGCAACGTCTTTGGCTAGGTCAATGTCCCCTACGCTCGGTAAAGCATTATTATAAGGATACAACGTGAAACTATCAGGCGCTAGAATCAAATACCTATTTTTGATCGCATACTGTTGTAAGATTTATCCATTTATATTACCCCTATTGCACCTCCAATCCATACTTTTGGCGTTTAAATCCCCAAATAAAAAAGCCTTTTGACTACATTTAAAGATTAAATCGAGATCATCAGTGTTTAATTTAGATTGGGGAGGGTAATGCGCTGATACAATCACAGTATTAACGCACATCTTGATCGCCACAGTTTCTATCGATTTTATGTCAATGTGAATTTCATTAAATTTCAAGTCTGTTTGTATAAATGTGAGGACCACTCCTCCTTGGCTATCTAACCTATCTTTACGAATGATATTATATCCTGGTTCATAAAGTTTAGATTTTGGATTTAATTTAGTGTCATTGAGTAGCATAATATTGATATTATGATCTTTCATGAAGTCTTTGAGTTCTGATAAATTATTTCTAAGTCCATTAGCATTCCAAAGTGCCATTTTAATGTCCTCACTAACTAGTCTAATTCCTGCATTGGATCAGTTGATTTTTGTGGGCACACATTAGTAAGATGTGGTCCTACACATTTTACACATTTTGAGTCACTATTAGAGTGAGAGGATCCATGTCCAAACTGTTGACACCTATGGCACTGAGTCACACGCCTCGTATTCCTAAATCTCTCCCAATACACCTTGACAGAGTAGATGTATCTGATGCCCCGTACTACTACGGAAGGGAATTTTTCTTTCTATTTATTTGCCGTAGGATTCGGAAAGTTTTCCTAGATATTTCATAGATCATCTCCTTTCAAGGCAATTTTCGATTTAGTATCAAGCCCAGATCCGTAACCGACTCGACAAAGGGGATGTTAAGTCCATTAACCTGTAATGGAGGTAGGGTGGCTAGTTTCTGAGAAGAAGGAGATGTTCCCAGGTGGAAATGTCGGTAGTGTGCCGGAGTTCACAACCGGCGCAGTACTGGCCCAGTACTGGCCACCAGTATAGACAGCCGGTGGTTCGCCCAATACTAGCAGAACGTTGGCTGCACAACCGGGGCGGCACTATCCCAGTCGTACAAAATAGACTTTAAAAAAAACACGTCTATAAATGCTGTCAGGGTGTTTTGAAATGTCGAGAAATTGACTTTAGAATTAAGGTGAAAACATTTTTTCTGTTTCTTTTTTTATGGAAAATATTCTAAGTTCCACCGTCATGAAAAATTTTTAATGTTCAGATAAAATTACATTAGATGTATGTTTTAATCGTTGTAGAATAGTCTAAAACACCTAAAAAGCAAAACGTTACTCGAAGATTCAAAGAAAACTGTTATTAAAAAAATTATTGCGCAATGTGGTAAAATTTCTATGTTCCGTCGATAAAAATCTTAAATGCTCATTAAATGTTATTATCAGAACTTTTAAAATGGTCTAAAATGCGAAAAAATCAAATATTACACGAAGAAAAATTGTAGTCGATTTAAATTATTAATTTAATAATTATTTTATTGATATTCTTGTTAACAGTTTGTGTATTTTACATTTACATAACATCGTATAATAATAAATAATTAGAAAAAGAGAGCTCAAAATTTGGTACTTTAACTTTTCTGAAATGTAGCTTATGAAGATGGCTTTCTCACCAAGTTTCAACTTGTCGGTTTAGAGGCAGTGGTTAGCATTCCCGACTGCTAGGCGATAGATTGAGGTATAGATATGTAGGTTCGATCCCCCCTAGCATTAGAAATTTTATTTGTAATATAATGTTTAAAAATGTAATATATGTATTCATTCTAAGTAGTATCATTAACATGTATTGACAAAATACTCGCAGTCAATTATTATTTATTTTTTAAATACCTTTTTTGTTATATCTTTAGATTATATAAATAATGGGTGTTAAAATTTAACAAATAGTTTGAAAATTATATTTTCGTAATTATAAATAATATTCGGACGATATGCAGTCATATAAGGATGAATGGATGGTCTTTAAAACAATTTAAAATTTTTTATCATTCTTAAAATTAGCTCCCGCATTTTCGTACGCCGGCGGTTTTCCAGTACTTCCCCAGTATTGGCAATCAGTAATGCGCCAGTGCTCGCAAGCCAGTGCCGCCAAACATTACAAGCCAGTACTGGGCTAGTACTAGGCCGGTGGTGTATTTGTACCTGGGTTGAGGGCCCTATAATAATTGCCTTTGTTTTACTAGGGTTAAGAGCTAATCCATTTTCCACAGCCAGATGGGCCACAGAATCGATGTCTTCCTGTATCTAACTTAGCAATCGGTCGACAGAGGAAATAGATCCAGAAATGTATAATTTAAAATTAACCGCATATTTATGGTAATTACAGTATTTAAGTTCACCTCCAAGATCAGAAGTATAGAGATTGAATAAAATAGGGGCAAGGATGGAACTCTGAGGGACGCCACTCCTGAACCCAACCCAGTCCGATAAAATAATATGAAGCCTCTCTTGTCACCCCCATTTAAAGTTCGTTTAGGTACACCATGATCCTCTATAACATTCTAAGGACGTCTGCAGGTTGTTCTCAGGACATCCTTGATAACATCATGAGGACGTCCTTAAGTTGTCCTCAGGACAGACTTGATAACATCCTGAGGAAGACCGTATAAGTTGTCCTCAGGACATTCTTAATAACATCCTGAGGACGACCGTAGGTTGTCCTCAGGACGTCCTTGATGACATCCTAAGGCATCCGTAGGATGTCCTCAAGACATCCCTAATAAAAGTATCTATGCCTTAAAAAAGTTTACTTTCGAAGGTAAACTTTTTAAAGGCAAGCGATACTTTTTAAAAAGTTTACTTTTTAAAAAAGTTTACCTTCGAAGGTAAACTTTTTTAAGGCAAGCGATACTTTTATTAGGGATGTCTTGAGGACATCCTACGGACGTGCTCAGGATGTCTTCAAGGACGTCCTGAGGACAACCTACGGACGTCCTCAGGATGTTATTAAGGATGTCCTGAAGACAACTTACGGACGTCCTCAGGATGTTATCAAGTATGTTCTGAGGACAACTTACGGACGTCCTCATGATGTTATCAAGGATGTCCTGAGGACAACCTGCGGACGTCCTCAGAATGTTATAGAGGATCACGGTGTACCTAAACGAACTTTAAATGGGGGCGACAAGAGAGGTTTCATATTATTTATGGGTTATCCGTACAGAAAATGATTGAATTTTGAAAAAAGTGATCTCAAAAATTTTCAAAATACGCTCACTTTTTTAATTTGTATCCACAATGGCTGTCTAACGAACTTGATCTTCATTTTAAGATAGTAATAGAATTTACCAAAGAAAATCCAATCAGTCAATTCTTAAGAAAGTTATCATTTTAACAAAAAAAAACATCCATGGACAGGCAGACACATTCATAAAAAGCTGTTTTTCGCATTCAGGGGGTCTCAAAATGTGGACATTTGACAAAAACTTGGGGACGGGGGTTCAAATTTTACACAAATCTAATACCCTCTGTTGATGAGAATGTAAAAAAGTGTATAAAGGCGGTCATTTTAACTATTTTCTGATTGTGACACAAAAGGGGTGGTTTATTTCATATTATTTTTAAGCCGAAAAGAATTGTATAAAGGCGGTTATAATATAATAGATATCAAGTGATTTGATCCAAATAAGGTTCTCACCTGAAATTTTAAAAACAGAAGCAACTACGAAACAAGAGAACAGTGATTGCGACTGTGTGGCCTGACAGCAAGGAGCAACAGTGACAAAAAGTGGTTATGCGACTACTATCGGCGAGAAAACTACAGGAATCTGCCTTTGAAGCTTAAGAACTCAGACAAAAAAAATGCAAGCGCAACAATAAAACAGTCATTTAAAAGCTGGAAGTGTTCTACGTTAATGAGCTTGAAGAAGTTATGTAAAAAAATTTTTGTGCTTTGCAGACTGAAAAATGTAAAAAAAAAAGTAAGGATTTTTGGGTACATTTAAGAACAGACAAGTTTAGAGCATTATTTCTTATACAAGGGGCAATGGAAAAAATTTGAAAAAATTCACGAGTATGAGGAAAATTGTTGCAAACCAGTTGTAGTTGAGAAATTAAAAAAATAATAAAAATTGTTGCTTAAAAGTACAAAAATATGCAACTATATTATCTTCAGTTCTAATACAGATATTAAAGCAATTCAAACTGCAAACTGTAATGCATAGGCTCTGTATTTATTTTCAATCGCCCGTAAGAATGTGTCAGTCTTCTTTTTTGTGAAAATCGCGATATTTTTAGACGTTTTTTTTGTTGGAAAACAAGTGACAGAAAGCAGGGGAGGGGCCTTTTTTGTTTTAATGCCGACCGCTGGTTCCTTTCTTTGACCCGTGGCCAGGTGCCATCCAAGCATTCAGAACTAGAGGCCAAAGAATGGCACCAGCGGTCGGCAGTAAAACAAAAAAAGGGTCCCCCCTGATTTCTGTCACTTGTTTTCCAACAAAAAAAATGTCAAAAAATATCTCGATTTTCACAAAAAATAAGACCAACGCGTACTTACGGGTGATTGAAAATAAATACAGAGTTTTCCTCATACTCACGAATTTTTTTCAAATTTTTTGCATCGCTCCTTGTATAAGAAATAATGCTCTAAACATGACTGTTCTTAAATGTACCCAAAAATCCTTACTTTTTTTACATTTTTCAGTCTGCTAAGCACGAAAAGCTTTTTTACATAAACGTTTTCAAGCTCATTAACGTAGAACACTTTCAGCTTTTAAATTACTGTTTCTTTGTTGCGCTAGCATTTTTTTGACTGAGTTGTTACTCAGTTGGTACTAAATACATACAAGCAGTATCTCGTAAAGTGACCTCCATGTTGGTTACCATGACAGCCCAGAAACGCTTTTCTAACGATTCAAATCATTTCGTGTCATGATATACCCAAAAGCTGAAGTATTCCTTATTTAAGGTCTAAGAAGATTGATCAGAATAAGTTATCCAGCTCAAGTGTAATATATGTGAAATTTGTAAATCTGAAACTTACACTAACCTAAAATTGGAGCGGGCACGGCTACGGATTGAGATAAAAAAATTCAATTTTTAGTTTTGAAAAAGCATAAAAACACCCTTTTGTGATATTTCAAGATATGGAGACTCTGAATGAGAATAAAAATTTTTTGATTAGACACTACTTGAAATAAATTATTTTGGCGAATAAAAACCAAACTAGTTAAATCACAAAAACATCGTAAAAAATGATAATATGAAAAAAATTAAGTTTTAGGTCAGGATGAAACTGGTATTCTACTTAAAGTAAATTCAATTTTTTCATGTCAGTTATTAAGAAATGCTTAAGAAGAGAAATAGTACTTGTAAAACGTCCGAAAATTACAAAAATTTAAATAAATCGCTTAATGGGTGTCCAGTACAGCAAGTCATAAATTTCATAAAAATTGTTGATCATAAAAATATATCTCGTATTGCATTATTATATTGTATCATATTGTCCTATTATAATAATCACAACAATTTCTAATTAATATAATTATTAATTTATGATTAAAATCATTATAATTGCTTTATTTATTATAATTAATTATTTTATTCTAAATCATATATGATTAATTTTTATTATAGTTAAAATAATAAAAACATTAGTTTAGCAGACTTTATACAATTACTGCAAATGATTTATAATAAGTTCATTAATAAAAAACACACTACAAGAAAATTTGTATACTTTCTTCGTTATTTCCAAAATCGGCAGTTTGCATAGTACGGAATTATAATTCTGCAAATATATTGCAAAGCACTTACAATTTTTTAATAGCACGCTTTTCCCGTTTTCATATTCTTTATAAATGTAAGTAACATGTTTCTGGTTTTCAGTTTAGCTTTATACAAGTATTTATAAGACTGTTTTCAAGTTTTTCTGCAATTCGCACATGTAGCATTAAATACTGTAAACTCCCACCTAACGTCCTTTTAAAAATGGAGGACACTTTACGAATCTCTACGGGCCATTTCATTGGTTCACTTTTTTTGAATTGCGCAAACTGAAATTCCCCGGCGTGCGCGCGCAGTCCTCCAAAGTACTTCATTAAAGAAATTTGATTCTATTAATTTAGCAGAATTTATACGTAATCTATCCTGTATATTATAGTTTTTCAGGTATAAAAAATTCAGGCATTGGACTTAAACTTTGAACGGAAATCACATAGGTTGTCTTCATGGTGTCTTAATGATAACTTTATGATATCTCCGTGTAATTTACAAATTTATGATAAAACTGTTTTTCCACGTTTAGAACAGTTTCGGGCTTACTCTAGAAGATGTTTATGGCTTCACTCATATCTTCACAATAAAACTTAGAGAAATTACATAGCCGAAATATTTCTAAGTTGAACTTTAAAAAATAAATCTTAAAAATTAAGTCTCAATCAGTTTTTTGTAATATTTTGGAGCATTTAAGCCTTCAAGTCTTGTGAGAGAAAAATGTAGAAATAATACTTTGAATTTGGGTTGATTTCGAATAATGATAATCTTATACAAGACGCTTTAAAGATGTCCTAGGGACATCCTTACGACATTGTCCCCTGTATATCCTTTCAAGACATCCTTAAGACGACGAAATGTCAGACATAGGACACAAAAAGACGTCTTTGGGATAACTTTAAACCAAGTGTGCCCACTGGGATGTTCAATCTTTATTTTGTAATCTTGTATTGCCAATATCCATCGCGTTTACAAATTTACATGTTTTTAAGAATGTAAGTGCACGGTGATCAGTTCGGTTTATGATATTGGCACCGTGCAAGTATGTTCTAAATTTCTGCAAAGCCCAGACTATCGCGAGTAATTCTTTTTTCGTAGTAAGGTATGTGATTTCCGGGCCTTTCAATGTGCGACTGGCCAACATGATAATTTCTTTTCTTTCTTTGTCATTCAGCTGGTACAAAACGGCTCGGAGTGCATAATTACTTGCATCCGTTTCGAAGTAATATCCCTTCTTCGGAACCGGAAAAGAGAGAATCGAAGAGTTCTTTTTTCTTTTAAACTATCCTTTTCGTCTTTGTCCCATTTCCAAGGAACTCCCTGCTTTATTAATTTCAAAAGAGGCACTGTTTCGGCACCATGCTCTCTACTAAATTTATGATTCCTAGGAAACCTCGTAACTGTTTTATGTTCTGCGGTGCTGGAAAATCTTGAATACTTTTTATTTTCTCCGGATCAGGCTTCACTCCCTCGGTGTTAAGTATGAAGCCTAGAAATTTTGTTTCTTTTTTAAAGTAATATGACTTTGTTAAATTTAAAACGAAGTTATTTTTTTTCAACCTCTCAAAAATTTCATCCGCAGATGTTCGAGGCGTACTTCATGATTTTTTGGAAGTGATTAATGTATCGTCGATGAACGATATGATTTGATCGCCGAGTCCTTGTAGGGCGTGGTCTAGGCCGCATACGAGCGCTGCTGTGCTTGTTTCTAGATCGAACGGTACTACGCGAAATTCATAACTTCGCCCTCGATACTGAAATGCCATGTATCTTCGTGAATCGGGATGTAAGGGCACATGCCAGAAGCTGCTCGTCATATCCAAATTCGACATGATGTCCACACCCTTACATTTTACAAACAATAATTCCGCTGGTACTGGGAATTCCCAGTCTTTCACCAGGATTTCGTTCAAACGTCGACCGTCGGGGCAAAGTCGAATAGTTCCATCCTTTTTTATTGCTGGCACTACAGAATTCGGTAGTGTCGAATTCGGCACTACAGAATGCGCTCGGTTCGAGCGCTGTATCATGCCCAGTTTTAACATGCGTTGAACTTCCTCGTCTACCTTTTTTCTGTGTGCCACATGCATGGACATCCTACAAACGGCTTTTCTTCTCGTATTTGTAGCACGTGCTGATAGTTCTGTAAGAGTCCTGGTTCTCGACGAAACACCTGTCTGTGTTTCCACAGGATCTCACCGAGTTTCTTTTTCTCTTGTGTGGATATTTCTTGATTTTCTTCTACCTTATTTAGGATTTCTTCGAGCGTGATCTCTAGTGGGAGTTCTTCTTTCAGTTTATTTCCTTCGGGTTGGTAGCCATTTTTTATATGATTTTCGTCCATCGATGATTCTATGGCGCTGAGATTATGATCCCCAGGTTCTTAAATGCTTGCATCCTCTTGCTGAATTCTAATCGCTGGTTGGCCATTTAAATAAGGAAAGGTTAGAGTTTTTGCGTCTAAGTCAATGGTTGTTTTTTGTTTATCCAATACGTCGATTCCGATAATGCAGGTGCGTGGAAGGCGTGGCACTACCAGAAACGCTGATTGGATGATCAGGTAAGGTAGTTAAACAACCTTGTAGATTTTTCGATTTAGGTACACTGCCTTGCTCCCCAGGGGTCCAACTACAGCTACACCTATCAATTGTAAGTATGGACATTTGTAAAACGTTCTTTGTTTCCATTTAGGAACTCCTTCGAGAGACTCGTGACTTCGGCACCCGTGTCAATGAGTGCTTTCGTCAAAATGCCGGCTATTAGTATATTAGCCGTATAGAATTTAGATCTTTTTTTACAATGATCTCTTCGGGCTCCTATGTTAGTTCCTTACGGGTGTTTGTCAGCATGTGCTTCATGTAGGTGATTGTTGGTGCTGCGTCAACTTCTTCGCTGTGTTTGTCATCTTTTATTGTCGTGGCTCCTGCTCATTTCCCGAATCCGTAGTTTGCTCTACATTTTTGTAATTGCCCTGGTCTTGTGTTTATTGGCTATTTATTTACATATTTCGCACGCGATATGGTGTTTTGTTCACCGTTTGACGTGATTAATTTCCTTCGTAGCAGCCCCTCTGCCCCCCGAACTCGTGAAGAGTTATTCATATGCCGTTATTTATATTGTTTTCTCTGGTAACATTATTTCGATTCCTCCATTTACGCGTTTCAGTTTATCCATTGTTACCCGTGTAGAAATTGCCCTTTTCCGCCCCGTTCAAAGAGTGGCCCTGGTAAGGCCCAGACCAGTTTTTCTATTTACAAAAAAATATAATTAAATTATTATGGGGCACAAATAAAATGACTTCCACATATTAATAATATATCAAAAAATGTTGTGGAGTATTGCGGATGCTTGCCCCAAGTCGGGAATTCACGAGAGATACTCTGTTACGCCACACGTCTGCCATTTTGCACTCATCAAGGGACGATTGGCCAGCCTGACCTAGTTCGAATGTTTGGTGAAGTTATACTTATATACAAACAAGAAAAGCAAGATTTAAAAAAAATACAGAACTTTTCTATCAAATAGTTGAATTTTAAACTGATGAAGATTGATGTTCAAACAAAATAAATATGTATTTAAAAAAAATAAGTTTGAACCAAAAACATACATTTTATGCAAAAAATATAATTTTCAATAAAATAATTAAATTCAAACAAAAATACCCTACAACAGTCATAATTTTAACTTTGGAGCAGGTATTTTCTTAAAAGATTAATATTTGATTTTCGAACAGCAAATATAAACAAAATGATTATTTAGTCTCTAGAACTAATTATGTAATTATTTTTTACTTTAAACCTCATATGAATATCTAAAATTAATAATAATAGCCCTTATCTTTTTGATACATATTGTGTTACACTGGAACGTAGCGGCGATTCAACTATTGCACTGGGTGTCATTTCCAAGAACTGAGTTCGAAGTTTCAGGTCAGAAATTTGGGCTGGGGAAAACCCAGGTTCAAGACGGTCTTAAGATATTTTGAGGCCCCTGTGCTTGTCCGTCTGAAATACACTATTCTTTCTTATAATTAAAAATACTTATCAATTTTGTGTTAAGTTCAACAGAAAAATATGATAAAAATAAGTAAACGTATGTGCTAATTAGAGAAGAAAAATAATAAGTTTTAGAATCTCTTATAAATTAGGGGGAGATTAGTGGATATTTGCACCATCTTTAACTCAGCCCTGGGCGCGTCAGTAGTAAAAGGAATTTTAGAAACAATCTAATAGCTGAATATAATAATTTACCAACTTTGTAGAATTTTTAATCTTTCCCAGCAGTGTACTGCTTTTCACTTAAGGAATTTTTACATAATAATTGGATTAAATCAAAATATACTCAATGTAACTGACGAAAATAACTGTTCAAAGTAACTACACCGCCATTCGCAATTTCCTTTAACACTTAATAGGTGGCGTTGCAATAGGAAACCTGGCTAACCTGGTCTGGCACGACTCCTGGCTACAAAAATTAGCCCTAGCCGGGCCACATCATGTCAGACCGATCCGGACCTGATCGTTTATCGGGATAACTCCGGCAATTTCTGCACGGGTCAAATACGTGTTAAGAAACATCGTGCAAGACAAGTACTTAGTTTCTTTTCATTGTGTTCATAAAAATAAAAATGTATTTAATCATATTATATAAAATTGTACTCGCCCAAGAAGAATTTTAAATAGATTATTAGTAATTCGATAATATTAACTAGACGTATGCATTGCGCAATTTTTCTTTTATTGCTAAAGTTTTCAAAAATTTAGAAACTTAAATTAAAACAAGTTGTACACACGTATTATGAGAAGGCCAAATAGATTGAAAATAAATATAGGCAAAAGGAGGAGGTCTTGAATCAAGATGTAATATCAAATGTGCCAAAATTAAACCTACACGGAAATTGCGGGGGACAAATATGCTCCACGCGAAATTCAATTAATTCTCCTGAGCAAATTTCTCTGATTTTTTGGTGCAAACCCTAACCATAATTCAGCTCGACTATCCTAGAGTGCGGTGAAATGGTGTATTTTGCCGTTTGTTCGCTGTCTGTCAAGTAAAAAGCAAATGCTAAGCGCTTGGGGCATACCAGGTGTATACATATGAAATCGGTATTGCCATTTAGCGGCCAGTAGGCACACTTGTAGGCACTGTCGGAACTTACCATTTGTGCTAATTGGCGTATTGTCATCTGTCAACAATATCCAATAC
>NC_046657.1:166833781-166835061 GCF_010883055.1 Belonocnema kinseyi
GAGGGCGCATACTTTGAATAAAATATTTGTTATCATTCTCTTGAAATAAATGTGTTTCTTTCTTGAAAAAATACCGGTTTCATATGTATACACCTGGTATTTGTCCCCCAGAGGATCCGTTACGTTCGAGTTTCGCCACGTTAAATCAATTTCATATTTTCATGTAAATGAACGCATTTGACGTATATTTACAGTATATCATGGTACTTTAATGTTTCGAATTGATTTTTTGTGATTTAAGTGAAAATTACTAAAAATGTGATATATATCAATGTAAATTTGTTTTCTTTAATTTTATTCATACAGTGCTCATAAATTCCAATAATGAATCAATTGATAAATAAGAAATGAATAATTGTTTTTTTTAATCAAAGCTCTCGAGAATATACGAACTAAAAAGTGCCGATGCTGTGACTACAGTGTCGCAGGAAAGAGAAAGAAGTTTCAACCGACCTGTGTGTGACGAACATAGGGCGGTCTTGTGCAACCTTTGCACCCAAGTAGCTTAAGTTTATTTAATGCAAAATGTATTGTAATCAATTGTTTTTAGTTTAATTTAATTTCGAGAATTAGTTTAAAAATAAAAATAGTTTTTTTTAGAAAAGGCTTCTTTTTTGAGTTCCGATGAATTTTTCCTATCCTTCAAACTTACTAACCGCTTTTTCATTGAAAAAACTTTTTTTAAATTTTTTTATCTCTATTCAAATGAAAACATCTTATTGTGCATCATAAAATAATAAGCAATCTGCCCGCGCTTATGATATTCCTCATTTTTAGGAATTTTCTAACTTCGAATGTTCAAATAAATATATTTTTTGAAAGGAACATAATTATAAGCTACACCGCCTCAAAGTACAATTTGTCCCCTTCTAAATGGCAAGTTGAAAATTTAAAATTAGTTAATTAGAGAAGAAATGACATGATTTTTCCCAAAAATGTCAAAAATACGATTTTTCTCGATTTTTATTTGTTTAAACATTTTTTTCAACATTTTAAATTCATTGAAACAGAATGTTATATACACCAATCTCTCCGACATTAAAAAATGAAGAGAATGGTGTATACTAACATCTGATGCCAATGAAAGGAAAAGATTGTGCACAAGGAATCCAAATGGGGGACATTTGTCACCCACAGGAGCCGGTGAGGGCAACAAAATGTATAGGGTCCGTCTAGCGTTAAGGCGAAACGGTAGGTTTGGCTGAGCACGGCAATGACTTCAGTGATATCTAAAAGAAAATCGGAAATACAGTCTAGTGCCCCCTGGCAAGTATGAAGAC